>NC_135497.1:275101860-275456617 GCF_052857255.1 Amblyomma americanum
TGCAACTGTGTGTTTTGTGAATCCCAGATCAATTTTTTCGGGGCGCTCTGAGTTGGGAGCGAATGTCAACACGATAGAGTTGGTAGGTTTCGCAGCCCATTCTTTTCCTGGAGACTCCACACGACGCACAAGTCGTTTCACGTGCAGTACACCTTGTGGTTTCAGATAATCAAGTAGGTCGCGTTCTGAATACCACTTTGGTGCACCCTTAATAACACAGGTGTTCTTCATGTAGGAATGGGGCAATCGCACGTTAACTGATGGCAAAAATCTGAGAGCTCTGCAGAAGCTTGTCAACCTGCTCTTCCGTCGAGACATCCAGCTGAAGAGCCCCGTGCATGGTGAACCGGCTTCGAATCGGAACTGATCCCAGCAGTGATTGAATGGCCGCGAAAAGTAAGATGGGATGCTTCTCTCTTAAATCAACCCCTTTTTCTGTGGGCTCAACCACTACCGGGATCCCTAACATTCATTGCTTGCGATGACTCACCAACTTGAAGCCCTCGTTGTCCATGTCAGCGATATCGGCCACTGACTCGTCACCGTCCACGATCGTTGACTCAGCCCCACTAAGTGATGAGGTCTCACTGGATGGGTGGCCGTATCCATGTACTGGTCGCTCCACAGCCTAGGAAGCCATGGCCGCCTCTTCCGAGCCAGCCCCTTCCGAGCCAGCCTCCATTGATTGGCGTGCGTTGTCCCTTTAGGCTTGCCGGCGCCGGAGCAGCCGTACTCTTCCCATAGAGACAGTACCGTCTTGAAAATGCTGCCATCCTCGAATATTCAAATAAAACTAGGTAAATAAGAGAAAATTAGGTAAATAAACAGAGCTGAGGTGACAGGAGATCGAACAACGTCTCTGTCTTTCTCCCTACTATTAGTACTTTTCCGCGCCACCTTCAGCCGCTTAATGGCGTGAGCCTCCGCGCTCTGTCGAGGGCGCACGTCCCGTGCGTCAGCTATCTGGGCTACGCCGAGAGAAGCTAGGCAATGAATGCTGCCAGCCAAACGCGGGTATCTCATCACGCAGAATGTGTTCTCGCGTTTGCAGCGGCCCAAGCGGCTGACAAAAGTAGTTTTGAGTCACCGAATGGAACAATTGCAGTGCCACCTTGGCAGCGCAGGTTCCCCATACAAGGCCAAATATTTGAACAAAGGGCGCTCACGGAAAAGGATCGATTGTGCAGCGGTGTATTGCGGCGGTAATTTTTGTGCCGTGGTAATTAAACTGCAGTTTGCCCCGAATTAGCATGAATTAGCATCCAAATTCGAGAAAGGAATGTTTATTTTTTTGTTGTGCTTACATCAGTGTGGAAAATCTGCTATGTATGCTGCATATCTCTCAAATTGTAGGCATTGAAGAGAAATAATTCTTTATTGAGTGTTGCGCATTTTGTACTTGCTCCCAACCGTACATTTCTGGTTCATTTAAGAGGACGAACGCAAGCTCGTGCGGAAAATGGAAAAAATGATTTCACTTCAGAACAAGACTGCACGAATGGAGTCTGGGAAAAAAGCATGATATTGTCTCCTCAATTATTTCTTGGTAGCGCTGTACGTTTGCAGCCTTGTGTGTGTGTGCGCGCGCGTGCGCGAGCGCGCCCACGTGTGCATGCATAGACAGCTGCAATTATTTTTTTTCATCATTATCGACTCTGCAGTAACTGCATGGTACTGCATATATAAAAAAAATATTGTTTCTGATCTGTATATTCTTCCTGCTTTCTTAGACCGCAGCACATATAGCAAGCCTTTGAGATATAAAACAGTGATTGCATATGTGTTTGTGATTGGGCAGTTTTGAGACGTCATTTAAATTTCATCAGCATTTTTTGCATTTGTCAACGGCAGCTCTAAGGTGTCTCTTGTTACTCGTTCAAAACAGTGGATGCCACTTAGCAATAAATGTACGTGCTGTGTTTGTTGTGGGGTGAAAAAGCACATAAAATAATTCTCTTGCTTCATAAAGCAGCCGTAAACTGGTACTTTTCATAGCATTCAACTTCATCTACCATGCCAGGAGAGACAGGAGTAGAGGGAACATCGCCTTGCAGGCAGTAAAAAAGTATTCAAGATAAACATGACAGGCATACCAGTACACACACCAGGTTACCTTCTTGACCATGTGGTGTTGTATGTGATGTATGCTTCAAATGTAAGTCAGGAATGCACTCAGTTAAGAATGAAAGTGCCCATGTAGCAACAGCTATATGGGAGTCAAGACTATATAATAAAAAAAAATTCCAAGGGTGCACATAGTCTCCCATGCCCAGAGAATGTGAATAATTTCAAATTTTTAGGGTGGCCGACCTGAATTTGGGAGTCACCACTAAGTTGGCCATATTCAGATTAAGTTGGGCACCTATAATTTTGGTCAACTTCGGACGAAGTCAAATTTCAGGTGTCTGGTGGGCCAGATTTTGTGGGTCGACCACGTCAATTTGAAAGTCATCACTGAGTTGGCCATACTTAAATCATGTGGACACCAATCTTTGTCAAATTCTGACAAAGTCTAATTTTAGGGGCTCAGGGAGGCAAGTTTTGGGATTGCAGGCAGACACACTTTCTGCAGACACTTTTCTGTGGCATGAGCCTATTATTGCTTACACATTAAAAAAAATCTCTGCCTGTGCCACAGGGTGTTGGAGGCAGACAGCACTGTTACTGCCAGTGAAGCATTTTTCTTCGTTTTCTTCTATGCACCCAAGTTCAGTGTCGCAAAAACACAGTTGAAAATCGCTCTATAAATAAAGTGTTCCTATATACCTTATTGTCTGTTCTGCAATCTCTTGGGGCCGTAGGGCTTAAAGCGTTCCTATATACCTTATTGTCTGTTCTGCAATCTCTTGGGGCTGTAGGGCTTTCAGAGTTCATGACCAGTAGCTGTATAGCTCGTTTTATAATTTTTGCAGCTGTATTTTTATGCAGTGTTTGCAAAGATGTGCGCAAATTGTTTTTTTGTTTAATATCATTAGAAACAACGCTGTCAAAAGAAACAATGTGACAACCTCCTAGCTTCTATCAAGGAAGCCCACGAAGTGGATCTGCGCAAGGAAATTGAAGATTTAAGGAAAGAAAATGAACGTTTGCAGGGGCAAGTAAGGAAATACCAAAGTTTCTTCTGTTAGATCAGTGATTTTCAGAAAGAACAATTGCAGTCCATAATACGCCCATCAGACTTTTAACCTGGTGTTTGGCGCATGATAGTCTCAGTTGCTTATGCACCATTAAAACCAGCACGCAACAGCAACAACAAAGCAACCTGACTGCTTGGGCCGCATGTTAAGTTTTAGCGCGGCACATAGCTGTAGTTGGCTATGGTGTCACTTTCTTTGGTTATGTATAAATTCCTGCCCAAACGATCGTTTCTACGTTTACTGTTATAGCATAGAAAGGTCTACAAGAATATGTGAATATTTTTGCACTTTTTTCTGGCAGTAGACTGTTGTGAGCATAGAGTATACGTGCATTTGCACTTGTGTTATTTCCTGCATTAACTGTGGTAAATAATATAAAAGCGAACCCTCTGGCAACTTTTTATTTCCTCTCTATTGCTTTTTATCATTGTTTACTAAAGTGCGCGGTATCATTTGGCACTAGGGCTTGACGGCTACCTCAAAAGAGCTGGAAAGCTCGTCAAGGAACTGGAGCAAAAAAATTGCCCTCGGCAACTACCCATCATGGACGAAGCTGGGCCATCTGGAAAACAATCAGCAGATGCTTCAACACTACCACCTGATGATAACAGTGACATGCAGGCTGCTAAAGATCCTGGAGAAGGTGCTGTGGGACCAGTACAAAATGAACAGCAAGCTCCTGGAGTCAGTGCAGCTGCCGCGCCATCTAACGTGAGCATGTCATCACAGCTGCGGCACACATGGAGCGACTTCGGAGTAAGTACTCTGTGCATGATGTTTCAGCATGGAGGTGCTGCAGTGTCTTGTACTGAACATAGCTATGCCATCAGGGTTTGCGCTCTCTGCTCTTGTCTCGAGGTCATTTCTCTGGTATTATTGAATTTTTAAGGCACTTTTAATGGCTTTTTTCACATCTGTCACGCTTCGATCATAACTGTATTTTGTGGCTGTAAACAATGCCTAGGCAAAAAATGTCTTGGCTTAAACAAGTCTGGAATACAGCTCTACTGAAAAAATATGCATGCCAGTATTTCCATACAGCTTGTCAATAGGTAGTAAATTGAGACCTTTCTTGCTTTTTGAAAATGTTGCAGTTGAGAGAAACTACTGTTAAGTCCACTTGTTTCATTGGGCTGATGTCAGGCAAAAAAAAATGCAGCATTGTCCTACAAGAAAAGAGACAACCTCCTTTCATATTGCAATATTTGAAGAAAAGGTTCCGTGTGTAATAGAATAGTATTTATAGTGAAACCAGTGATTCATTTTTAAACAGTTAAATACAGACAGGGCAGGAGCTTAATGGAAGTGTGACATTACCAGCAGTGTCTCTTTGCCGCATTATACCCATGAGATAGCCATATTTGAACCTGTGGGGTAGCCAGTCTACAGGGCTCAATTGCTTTGCATTGCATTTCCTTCACACTGCATAATTCTGTACGAATGATTTTCTTCACATGCCCTCTCTATGTCTGTGTGGATACACTCAGTGCAACCCCTTGTAAGAAGTGACCAGAATGCAACAAAAGTAGTTCTTTGAGCAAGGTGTGGTGTGGAAGAGCTCATCCTAAAATAGTCAAACACATTTGTTTCTTGCATTTTTGAGCTGTATTCTATCAACTGAGAAACATAGGAAGGAAGTGAGACTTTTTTTTTCCAAGGTCATGAGTGTTAGCCATAATGTATAGGATAGTTAGAGATTCCGCCTGTCGGAAGAAGGGTTCATGCACTGTGAATTGTGTGGCACCATTCATCCTGTGCAGAATTTACACTGTTTGTTGGGTGTCATAATCATGTGGCAGTGTTTACCTTGGCCAGACCAGCTGCTGCGTAAATGTGTGGTTCTAAAGAATACGCAAATTTTGTGAAGCATGGTTCCATAGGATATGTGCCTACTCAAGATTCTGGTAATTTTGCACCATTTAATTTCAGCGTAGTTTTTTTGCTACAGGACGACGCAACTCACAAAACTGTAGCAACCTTGCACATCATTAAATACAAATGCTCGCATTAGCCACCCATTCATCACATCTGAAAAGGCTTTTTTTATAACAGCCACTTACAGAGCATGCCCTTTGTTAGGATCATTGGATAATTTTAATGCGAAAGCATTTCTTGGCTCATGGCTGGCGTGGACAGAGCCTAGCTGTCGTCAAACGTGTCATTACAACTGTCCGCACACTGTCGATCACCAACTGCATGGATAATTAATAGAAGAGTTCATTAAGGACATATGTAAATGGTAGGAGTAATTAAGTTAGATGTTTAGATGATTTGTTAATTAATGGAGCAAATTAAGTTGTGGACAGAGCGTGTCTGTAAGAACTGTTATCAGAGCATGTCAGCATGAATAGTCAGGTAATTTGACCAAATTTGGTATGCGATCTAATTTGAGTACGGCCAAATCACTAGTCATCTCCAAATTTGTATGACCCATCCCCAAAATTTGTCCCCTTTCCTGGACCCTTGGAAGTTTGCCCTCGCCACAATTGGACCAAAATTATGTCTAACCTAATTCGATAATGGCCAATTCAATGGTGCTCTCCAAACATATGTGGGCCCACCCCGAAATTCGGTGTCTATAGGGACCTCTAAAATTTGACTTCATCTGAATTCGAACAAAATTCATGTCTAACCTAATTTGAGTGTGGCCATTTCAGTGGTGACTTGCAAATTTGGGCCAAATTTGGTTCCAAATTTTCTCTTTTGACTCCCAAAATTTGTCTTCATCCGAATTTGACCAGAAGAAATGCACGTGGAACTCGTAACAGAGCAGTGTGCAGAACACACATGCTTTCACATTTTGGCAAGTCAGTAGATTTAAGTGTACCCCTGTAATTTTTCAATATATTCGGGGTGTCTTTCAAAATATCTTTTTAGATTCTTAACTTCCATGATTCTCTCTTGACTACTACAGCAAAACTTTCCTTACCACTTCAAAGGGTGACAAATGTGATGGGCTTATAAGATAATAATACACATTGTCCATTCATACACAGAAAAATAGTTCACTGAGACTGAAATGACTCAATACAAAATATTTGTTCTTGTTTCATAAAGCCAATTTTTTCTTTAAGGACATCTTGCTTGCGACTATTACTTCTCCTGTACGTCTTTAACACGGGTTTCGGTTTCTTCGAAACATCTAATGTTGTGATGTGTGAGCAAACACTTTTTAAACCATGGTAAAAGTAGTAAAAATTAGCAGAAAATTGAGTCAGATAAATTCATGCAGTTCAAATAGCAAGACAGAGTTTAAACTAAAAGAAAGAAAATGTTTCCACAAAGCACGAAATGAATAGACACCTCTACTCATCCTTGACATCCTTTGCCACGCCGTAATTCCTTTCATTCATCGCATAATGGATATTGTGAGTGTATAATTTAAAAGTTACATCTTTGCTCATGAGGAAAAATTATTCTGATATGCATTTAGGTTTACATGCTTGACTAGAGAGTTACTGTATAATTGTCATGAAGCATTGGTGAACTCTTCTACACATTCTTCAAGTAGAGATCAGTTTCTCGTTTATGCTCATGCAAAGGAAAGGATTTTTTTTTAGTCGCTGATTTTTCCTCGCTTGTGGCGTGATGTGAACTTGTAAGAAACTGTGTGTGCCACACTGCTGCAAAACGAAAAATGACTGGTGATGCGCAGCAGCTGTTTTTTTTTTTAATGATAGAGCAACTAGCCTGTGTTTGGTTTGGCTTCTTCATGGCCTGTGAGATCAATGCGGCCAGAGAGAAATCTTTCCTGAACTGTTTTCATGCAAGGATACATGAAGTGCGCAAATTACGCACATTACAGGTTCCAGCTTTCTTACAGAAAATACTTGTGCACACAGCTATGTTTGCTTAAGCAAAGCGACAACCAGTGAAGGACAAATGAGCATATTCATGCTCCCTTTGTTGGCAGCAACTAAAGGCTTAACTTGTATAAGAAGTTATGGTCTGTATACACCTGAATTGAAAATATGTTATGCCAACTTTATCAGGTCATGTGCTGGATGCACGCAGTATCATTTTGATTCATAAGAAATATATGGATCCTTTGCATAAGCCAACTTCTGTGCATAGCAAAGGCACTTCACCTTGGCTGCCGAACCGTTTTTGAGGCAGAAAAGTGCAACACTGGAGACACATGTGGTCCTAATAAAGCCACTTCCCTCCTTTCACGTTTCACTGCCAGAATAGTAGGAAATTTCCAAGCCTCTAGTTTCACACAAGAAGTGTGAAAGGAAGCCGAAAACTTCTGCTTTCCATGTGTGTACACAATAGGAGGCTCAGAATAGTAGTTTGGAATGCTGCACCCACCTTCTGGGTCATATGGAGCCATGCATGGTGAAAGAGCATTTGCTCCTTCACCAATCAAGGGAACTCTATCCATTGATTGCTCTGAGTAAAAATTGCTTCTATAGTGAATTTGTCTAGCCACATTTAAAACACATTTTCGCCTGAGGAAATTGAATTCAAAATATTCCTGTCACAATTGATTCAGACATGCATCTGCACCAAAAACAACTAGTTGCGATGCCATTTTGAAGTGAATGACCATATATAGCCTAGGTGCTTAGATCCAGGCTTGAAAATTTATGTGGACACTCATTTTTATGAGAAATTGGGCACTCATGGCAACACCTATATTTTAATGCATAACATGGCTCATGTGTGCACGGCATATGTGTGCAGAATAGTGGCTGTGTAGCTATGTGAAGCATAGTGATATTGATGGTGCCAATCAATACAGACTTGCGTGTACGCTAGGCAGGCTTTGGGGAAACAGCCAGATAGTTGGTCAGAAATGATAAACAATGCATCGCAGCAACAGTTAAAGCATATGATTTATCTTAGCACTCATAATCCACCTGGTTCATGTGAAGCCACAATCGTTATATCATTGAATAGCTTCTGTCAAGTGTAACTGCAGTGAACTAACTGTAGGTCTTAATTAACGTTAATTAGTTATCTGTGATTAAAAATTTAACATTAAGGTACAGCATCAAATCATATATCATAGGATAGCTTATATCGAATTTAATTGGACATGCCTAATTACAGGTCTGGGTTAAAGTTAATTTTGATTAACAATTGAACTGTAGGCTACAGTGTCATATCATATAACGTTGAACAAGTCTCAATGTATATAATCCAAAATAAAATGCTGAACCACGCAAAAACCATGCAAAAGAGCATTTAACTTGGTTAAAAAAAAAGCAACGGGAGTGAAACAGTAGCACTTTATGGTTACGCATCCTCAGAATGTAAGGAGAATAAAAGGCCCCCAGTATTTTTTTTCTTATTATAACTGTTTACTGTAGAAGTGGTCTCCTTTTTATTATAGAATGCAGTAGCCTGTTGATACAAGCTATCTTTTCCTCAATGTCCACTTAAGGAATTTTATTGGCACTGATAGGTCAGATTTGAACATGAATCTTAACATTATTTGGTGTGTGCTTTGTTTTTGCAGGTAATAGAGTTGGAGCCTGGATGTGGTGTTTTTGTGGCGTCATTGTCTGTCAAAAACATTGAACAACTGTCGAAGACTGCGACAGCGACTGCCCGTGGCCTGCTGACAGCCATGTTTACGGAGCAAGCTCTGCTGACTTGCTCAGTGAAAGGCAATCGTGCCAAGGGGATGCACAGGCCTAATGAGTAGCGGCCACCGTTGGAGCCATCTGCGGTCAGAACCATTTTGTGTGAGTTCCTGCATTTTTGACTCCGTGACTGTTTCGTTTCTTCTGAATTAGCTGCTCTCTTGTTTCTGCCTTAGTCTTTGTGGGTGCCCTTGCTCATTGCTGGAGGTGTATACTGCAGGTGTTTTTTGTCATTTATTCCTGTTTACCGATGAGACAAATTAACTGATTGCACTGGCTGTATGAACAAGGTGGATTATGAGTGCTAAGATGTATGATATGCTTTAATTATTGCTGTGATGCACTGTTTATCACTTCTGACAAACCAGCTGGCTGTTTCCCCAAAGCCTGCCCAGCGTACACACAAATCTGTATTGATTGGCACTATCAATATTTTTTCAAATTTGACAGAATGAGCAGGGTGTATAATGCTAAGTAAAAATAATCAATGCATGGCCATTTAAGGTAAAGGAGTGGATTTGAAGGGAATGAAGGCAAGCACAGCAGGGGTAGCAGAAAGTTAGACAGGCAGATGATATTATGAAGTTTGTGGTTATTATTAAATTATTATTTCCAACAGCATATTCTTCGCTCACTTTATTATGCATTCATTCATAGCCACCTCAATTACTGTTTATCATCGTGGGGTAACACATACTATACCCATCTTTCTTCTTTGTGTCATCTTCAAAACCAATCTGTTAGAATAATGACATTCAGCTCATACACCGCATCCAGTGCTCCCCTTTACCGCCAGCTCAATATCTTACCTCTCCTTTGTTCACTCCAAATGAAACTAGGTTTATTAATTTATCGCGCCCGTCACAATAGCACTACTCTCTCTATATTTACAGGTTCCTGTTTGTGTAACGTTGATAATACTATATTCGCTGAACAACATAATCTTTTGCTTCCGAATGTCAAAACTAATTATGGCAAACAGTCCGCTTTATTTTCAGCAATCACTGTCTGGAACTCGCTACCCGCAACCATCAAATCATTCCGCACCGAAGCACAATTCCATAAAAACTTGAAAAACCATGTACTGCATAATTGCCTTCAATTGCCACGCCAGTGAAACCTGTTAGTATTGTGTACGACTTCTATTGCCTGAGTGCTTGTTCTATGTTCTCTTTTTGTGTTTGCAAAATGTGTTTTTAAAATTTAGCATGACTAAGCTGTTATTTCAGACCTTACTTTTCATTGCACCTGTGTTCCGCTATGTAATTGCTATATGCAATTAATTACAGGAGGTCCCCCTGACAGTTTCCACTTTGGGACCTCCTTCTGTAATAATCAATTTATGTACATCTTACCTATGCATCTTTTTCAATAAACTAAACTTTCAAACTTTCAAATATAAGGTGCCTGCATCCAGCTCTAGAAAGTGTTAATTGGAAACTTGCCATACTAGGAACTTTTCAGAAGTACAGTAAGGATATATTAGGGCTTCAATTGTTTGGGAAAGTGCTGTGCGGTGGCAGTGCACTTTGAAAAATTCAATGCAGTCGAAATTGCATATCAGAGGTGCTGTAGTGAAGGTCATTGGATTGGTGGTGCAAAATCTTTCTGACTTGCTTTGGGACAATAAACCTCATTCACATATGTTACCATACGTTTGAAAACGCAAACTGTGGCTGTCACGTCACTACTTAATTGTGTTGTTCATTGGCACTTCAAGAAAATAAAAAAGCACTTCCAATCATTAAGCAATTTTTTGTTGAGCCCACTCATACAGACTTCACTTCCATGGAAGATGTGCATGTTTTTAAATCAAAGCACCCTGCCTCTATATCTGATATTAATTATTGTGTTCTGTTTCTCTTAAATTTGCTCATTTGAAGAAAAATAAGTGCTCATAAACAGAGCTGAAATATACACTGATTTATTTTGCAGCATTTACCTTCAAAGTGCATGTTCAAGTCATTTAATTGCTCAAAATCAGTTAAATTGATACATGTCTGCATGGAAGAATTTGGCTGAAGTAGATATAAAGTAAGATATACTGAAAATGACAAGCACACATAATCTGTCATGTGTTAATTAACTGTGGTTTTTATCTATTTCAGCCTACACCAAGACCACGGCCACGAAGAAGGGGTGGGAATTCTCTCGGAGAAGATAATTTTGCAGTCTTTGGGAATGAAGCTGAGTGAAATGCGCAGTGAAAAGGCAAAGCAGCTATCTGTGCAGGAAACAGCGGCTTGAGCTTTTCACTGCACATGTTGCTCTGATCGTCAGTTGAGCATGACGTGCGCGCCACTCGCGGCGGCGCGCGCGTCCCCTCCGGAAAAGGGGGTGGGGGTGTGTGTGTGTGTGTGGGGGGGGGGGGGGGGGGGGGGGGTTCGACGGCTCTGGTATCTGTGCACGTCATCAAGATGAGACTGTACACCTTCTTTTTGAACATTTATAATGTCCAAAAATAGCTGGGCCCAGTCCTGTATTACGTGGTACAACCATACCTTCATAAATTTGCTGAGAAGCATATTTTAAGGCCGACAAATGCGACCAGCAGGACAAGACACACGCGTGTGCTGGGTTCTGCTCGTTCGTCGAAAAAACAATGTTTCATTCCAATTTACCCTCTATATTATCTTAAGTGCATAGACAATTGCTACGCTTCTAAGAAGTTCAATAAGCTAGCTTCCTGGATAACCTTTTGTGGCACTACGGAGGGGGGAGTAAGAGCGCTCACCGTTGATGTTTAGCTGCGTGGAGACGGCTTGCCGCTTGATCAATTGATTACTGTCACCATGGTTTTCTGAGGACAGCATAAACCCTTTTGTAAACTCCAAAAGTCAGCCTTTCGTGCGTAGCCGAAAAGCTGCTTGACACAGATGCCTTTCGTCTTGTCGCGACTAGATAGTGGCTTACCCCCATATCCACTTAGCCTTCTTCTCTATCCACTTTAAAGCACCTTAAGCTGTTTCATAAACTGCTCTTACGAACAAACCTATCCTTTCCTTAAACTATACTGTTATCCCTTTGATAGACAATACGCACGTGAAAAGTGCAGACGAAGAATTATTCCGACTCCAGAAGGCTACAGCGCTGCAGCCGTAATTTTGTCCTCCAAAACAGGTGGAGTCACCACGGTGAAGGAATTTTTTCTGCACAGAAAACGTGGATAAAACTTAAGAACAGCTTGAGTGTGCGCTTTGATTTCGAGCTCCAAAGCACTGATAACCACGCGAATAATGGTGCGACTTGAGAACTGAGCCAATTTTGCCTTTGTAAGACGCTTATTTTTCTCAGTTCCTCATGAGATGCGAGCATTTTCTCTTGAGAACGTTGAATAAACTTGTCTCTGTGTTCCATAATACAAGTTCTTGCAGCGGAGAGAAAGCTACCCAAATGCGACGCAACACGCAAGGTATAAACACGAATAATTGCTACACACTCCTAAAAGCCGAGGGCTTGTGCTGAGCAAGAATTTAACTTGCGAGTTGGAGCATATCTTTAGACACTCTTCACGCTTGTGGGTGGCTGTTATGGACGTGGGTGGCGCTGTTGAACACTCTCAAGGTTCGCTTACACGCAAAAAAATAAACATCCACGAAAGCAGCAGATTGGACGGCCGTCGCCGTAGCTCAGTTGGTAGAGCACCGGATGCGATATTTGGAGCTCGTGGGTTCGGATTCCACCGGCGTTATGGTTGTTTTTTCTGCTCATTTATAAGTAATTTTCTGTAAACTAATTGATTGGCACTACTAAATTAAATAAAAAAACATTCCCCTGTGCACCTTGGTTTCGGTGACTGTTGGCTTCCTTCCTATGTTTAGTCAAACGAGCCCCTCATTTCATTTGCCTTCTCTGCTAATATATATATATAGCGTGGCGCATTGGGTGCGCCACGCTTGCGTGGTTTTGGGCACAGTTCATGGCATGCAGACAAATTGTGGTGCGGTTGGTTGAGCCGCAATGCCGAAGAAAGGAAGCAGCATAAGTCTCTTTTCGACCAAAACAGTCGCCGATGACTCTCGAGTATGAATGAGCCCTTAAGTTTGGCATCGCAGTTACCCTGGCAACGAGCGATGCACAACTGCGAGCAGTGACTGCTGCTTGAGCCATGTTTGAGCCGAGCCGCCGAGCCAAGCATTGCTGTCAGTAGCACTATGGCCGGTCGGCGGAAAGAGCGTGCAATCGTGTTGTACGTGAGTAATTTGCTCTATCTTTTGGTATGCACATACTGAGTGATTGCCTGTCATCTGACACTCGGCATTCCGTTGTCAACTTTCTTGCACCCGAATATTTCGTGTTAGCAGATAACCCAGTACTAGCACTGAGACCGCTTGCTCGGCAGGGGACCCAAAAGCCCAGAGGGAAAGACTCATCTGTTTTATCGTAAGTTCTCCTCAAAAGCTCTGTGCAGGTCTACGGAAAAGAGCAAGCGCTGAGCGTGTTTTTATACCTTTTGTCAACCCAGCCCAACGTAACTCATGGTCATGTAAAACACGCATAATTACCAGCTTTTGCGTGCTCCCGAAAAAAGGGGGGGGAACTTTTGACAACAGTCCAGTTGAACCACGACAGGCTTTATTACTACTAAAGCCGGTCGTGAGTTGAACTAGCCGTTTGTCCGATGAGTTTTGTACGCGGTCCGATTTTTTGTGGCCCCGCGGCTGGGAAAGTCTGTAGAGTGTTGACTTAATTGCATTTTAAATTCTGTGCTGCTGTTACAATTCGCTTTCTAAAACAGGTGCAAAAATTGCGGCGAGATAAGCAATTAAACTTTGGTGTCTGCAGAGCGAAACTTGTTTTTCTTTTAAATTCATATTTATTTCAGAAAACAGCACTTGAAAAACTGGCAGGCAGTTTTCTGGTATGCACGGGCCTTCCCGATTCCTGCTTCGAGTCCGGCGTTCACTTGCTGGCGCAGAGGCTGAACAAATGGGCCGTTCAAATACTGAGGCAGCAAAGGCTTTAAGATGCCACAAGGTGAGCCCTTCACCTTCTGTGAGAATTTTAAAATGAGTGCTGTGCCACCTGCACCGAACATCAGTTTTACGTGCGGAAGGTGTTTGGACCCAGGTAGCCAACTTGCATGGAGCGCATGCGGCAACTGGAAAAACAAGCTTCCTTTTAAGACCTTTAATCTTAAGACCATTTTACAGCTCATGCTGTAAAGAGGCCTTAAAGAGATGAACATTGCGGATATTGTGCTTGATGTCCTTTGACTGTTTGAAAGCTTGTGAGGTGCATAAAGCTCACAAGGCACTGTTGCAGTGTGTGACAGGTCATTGTGGTGATATTAGAAGAAGACAGTACAGCACAAGGGGGCAGAGAAAAGGAGCACACAGGATAAGCATCGTCCTGTGTGTCCCTTTTCTTTGTCCTGTTGTGCTGCGCTATGTCTTCTAATATGCTATACCAAAAAGCCCAAACTGCCACTTTGTTAAGATTGTGGTCATGATAGGTTTCTTTGATTTGGCTGCACTCTCTGCATTAGTTCTGCAATTTTCCTCGTTGGTGCCGGCAGCGTGCAGCATCAGTACAGACAGTTCAAATTCATCTTGGCACTGGCTGCCTCCAAAAGGAATGGTCGAGTGTGTTACGTACTGAGAATTACTTTATTCCGCAAGTAGTACACATGATGAATGTAGCCCTGCCGTAGATGCCGACCACACTCTGTCACTTGGCGCGAACACGCTGTCCACGTGGCTGTCCCACACCAGGGCTTGCCATGGATGTGGCGCCACCCATCGACACAGTGGGGAGCGTTCACGTGTAGTTCCAGACACTCCCACTACGCGGCTGTACCCGTCCACTTCCGAAGACCGAAACCCAAAATTAATCACGGACAAAATAGTGTGCAGGCCCGATTGTCTGATAACCTTACTGTCGTCACGAAATTGCAGCCAACTGCATGCCGCCGACACCAACGACCACCATAATCCCGAAACACTTGAAAGATTTTCAAGCAGCAAATCGCAAAGAAGTCTTACCATGAACCTGCTCTAGGAAATTGTCGTTTCACAGGAAAAAAAAATTGTTGCATGTATACACACAGGCGACATACGAATTAGCACTGAAATGCTGCCCATGCGGCTCGACTTGACCGCTTAGGTTTTCATTATGATGCCTCAAACAGTCACTCACCTCCTCCATGTGTAGGTTGAAGAAGCATAGAAGGTATGGCACGTGTTATTTAATGAAATGATGACAGTTATTTGCTGAAAGGACATGGTTTAGGGGTTGGTTTAACGTCCCAAAGCAAATCAGGCTATGAGGCACGCTGTAGTGAAGGGCTCCGAAAATTTTGACCACTTGGTGTTCTTTAAGGGGGCATAGACACCTAACTTTTGGGTGCTTGGTTTCTTCTTTTTAATGTAATGACGCCACTGCGATGGCTCAGTGGTTATGGCACTCGGCTGCTGACATGAAGGACATGGGTTCGATCCCAGCTGCGGGGTCGGATTTTCATGGAGACGAAATTCTAGAGGCCCGTGTACTGTGCGATGTCGGTGCACGTTAAAGAACCCCAGGTGGTCGAAATTTCCGAAGCCCTTCACTACAGTGTTCCTCATAGCCTGAGTCGCTTTTGGATGTTAAACCCCCATAAACCAAACCAATCTTTTTGTAATGACGTGTAAGGCATATTACATATTATACACGGATTACCATGTGGTACGCTCCTACGGCTGCTAAATAATTTTTAACTGAATTTTTTTGTTGTGCTGTGTCAGTTTCAACAGCTGAACGATGACTGTGGCCTCAAAGAGAGGTTGTAGTTCATGTGAGGCGTGAAAAACTGCAATATAATTGGTGCTTCCACATTTGTTGTCATTCCTGCTCTTGAGCAAGGCTGGCTTCAGCACTGCAGTAAATTAAAACGATAAAGCAGCAATTATATCGCAGTTTTTCTATGCCTCTAATGAGCTAAAACCTCTCTTTGACATCAGAGCTCTTATTCGGCTGTTCAAACTGAAACAGCATGGCAGAAAAATTTGATTAAATAATATTAGTGGTCGTAGGCGAATACCACATGGTGATTCAAGCATAGTAGTGTCTTCCGCATCATTATAAAGAAGAAAATATGCCACCAAAATTAGGTTTCTATGCTCCCTTAACGTGTACTGACATTGCACAGTACACGGGACCCTAGAATTTCGCCTCCATCGAAATTCGAGCGCCATGGCCAGGATGAAACCTGTGACCCGAAAGATGCGGGTTTGATGCTGACTGCGGCGGTCGAATTTCGGTGGAGGGGAAATTCTAGAGGCCCGTGTACTGTGATGTCAGTGCTGGTAAAGAACCCCAGGTGGTCGAAATTTCCAGAGCCCTTCACTATGGCGTCCCTCATAACCTGAGTCACTTTGGGACGTTAAACCTCCATAAACCATAGACCTTTCAACAAAGAACTGTCATCATTTCATTAAATAACTAGTGCCATACCTTCTCTGGTTCTTCGACATACACATGGGAGCTGCCATATTTCTGCACCGCAGCTGCGCTTCCATTTCGGTGAGTGCAAGCCAGCCTAAAACTTGTGCTGCACTTGAACTAGTGCAGAAAGTGCAGCCAAATGGAAGAGACCTTATGATTATGTGGCTATTTCCTTTGCATTGGGTGGGCGACAGTTTTTTGTCCGACCCATTACTTAGAAAGAATAAACGAAAAGGAAACGTGGAAACATTCACTTTTAAGACACCTTTCAACTGCAGACCCCAAATAAACAAAGCCTGCCTGTATAGTGAACAAAGCAACTAGGCTGTCGCGGATCTAGCAAATTATAATTTTGAAAGTGGGCCTCCTGCTGTGAAACTGGCAACGTTTATGCTCCTAGAGACAAGCAGTGGCGAGAGGCGAGAAGCCACAGATGAATGCAGGTAGGACTGGTAGATGAACGAGGAAGCAGTTCCCATAATTGAAGAACACATGGAAAGACAAGGACGAGACATGTTTATCTTCTTCCTTCTATGTTTGTCGTTTTGTTTTCACAATTTAGGAGTAGATGTTTGTTGTAGTTTCACTTTTTGAGGAAAATTGTGAAGGGGTTGTTCTTCATCTTGAGACATGGAGCCCGAAAGACAGAGCACAGGAGTGACTCACACAACATTAGTCTTTGCGTTTTGTTCCTACTGTTCTGTGTGCTTGCACCTGTTGGCCCCAGAGGAGGCATTGACATGATCTTACGTGGTGCTATGCTGGTAAAGGGTGTGTGCTACTTGCATATGGGTGTGTGGCATTCAGATTCAACCACCAACACACGGCTTCTAGTGCAGTAGGTTTTATGGGAGCAAAAAAACCTCGGGGATGTAGATGGATAGTTTAGCTCTTCAGTTTGCCTTTTCTGAAAAAATTCTGTGGCAGGAGGTTTTAATACATATCAGCCCACCCCTCATGTAATGCTCCCTTGTGGACCTTTGAGGTACAAGTAATTAAAAAAAAAGTAGTGCCCTTTCAAACAGTATAATTTGCAGCTTTGGTACAAGATTTGCGGTCGCCCCTTCAGGGAGTGTTTGCCCAGAGCTTGTAGTGATTGCTTAATGCCACTTGGTCCCATGAACCAGACAGTTAACCAATTGCCCTTGTGCCTCTTGATAAGAAAATGTCTGAGAGGTCAAAATGACAATTTACCATAGAACAGTAATGAGCTGGATGTATTGCCGAAGAGAACCGAGGTCATCTACTTGACAGTGGTAAGAATTTTGGTTTGGTTAGAACATACATGGCTTAACATCATCTTCCATACCTTAATAGATGTGGCATTCTTGGCATCTGTAATTAAAAATTTGTTTCGATGTGTGTGGCTGGTGAGCTGTCAGCTCGGGCATGACAAAGTTGTAAGCTCAACCAGAAGTACCTGTGCTGTTTGAGCTCAGGGCAAGAGCTTTGAGCGAGGCCACTGCACTAAGTCCTTGTTGTACATTTGGCTTTTGTGGTGCTCCAACTTCCTCCTTCCCCCAACTCTGTTAGGAATGTCACCATGGGGCCGAGCGAAAGTGGTGGGGTGTAATTAGAGCCGTGGCATGGCCATAAGGTCCATCCGAACAGCACTGCGTAAGACTTGTTTGCTGGTTTGGCCCTGCAGTCAGAACTGAGGTGAGTTATGAGTGGGCCACTGTGGAAAAAGACTGTAGAGCAGTGGAAAACATGCCACGAATGGTGGAGAGCTATAGTTTGGAGGCAACCTTTGATGCCTGTGTTGCCATTGTGGTCAAAATTATCGTGAGACCATCAAGGGCACCACTTGTTCTGAACGCTTCGCATAGCAATAGATCAGAACTTCAAATTTATAGTTGGTTCATGGGCCTTACTGTAGGAGGTGTATGAATCGGTTCAGATTTCACATTGAGGCTGTGGAAACCTGTTTCCCCCCTCCATTTGGATGCGGCCCATCTTCATCATCGGCCGTCGGGACGGACAGCCCCGGCTGGGCAAGGAGGGAAGTCTCCCTCATGGGGGAAAGGGAACGGCGACAGGAGCGGCACCTCGTAGGTTATGCGGAATTCTGTGGGACCGGACAGCCTCTTCGGGATCCGGCCAGCGTCGTGAGCGGTTGCTGCCGCATGCTCTCATCATCTTCCGCGACAGGCGCACGGGGATCCGTTGTGCCTTGCCGCTCTACTTCCGGTTCCAGGCAGCGAAGCGAGCGCAGCAGACCTGCGCTCTGGTCGACTTCCCCAGCAAATGCTCGGGGTTCGGCTTTGCCCCAAGAATGTGGCATGCACGGGAAAACCCAGCCGCCATTGTCGGCGCATGCAAATGTTCGCCGCCGATACTTCCGAAGTCGTGCCCCTGCCCCAGCCGGTAAGTCGGAGTCCTTCTTACGTTGCCTTCTATTTCCGAGGAATGCCTCGTTGATGTTTTGTAGCTAGCTGGCCCGCTCTCTGTATTAATTGCAAGTGTAATAAATAGCATATGAGTGTTACCGCTGTGTCGTCCCTTCCCTTTGTCCCTCGAGCACGAACCCCATCCGCGGTTAGCGAGCGGGAACGCTGCATCCGCAGAGTGGGAGTACGGGGTGGGCGAAAGGCTTTGTCCCCCCTCAGATATTTTCACAAGGCGCATAAAATTCAGCAGCCTTAGTACTCACAGGTACAGTAAAACCTGGTTAAGACGTACCTCGTGGCACTGCAAAAAAACTGTGTGCAAAGTGGCAATATTTCCATAAAGACGACGAAGCTGGCAGTGGTGCGGGAACGGAAGGTCGCGTTATAGGTGAGAGGCCATTAAAATTATCTCACTGCCATCATTCATCGCTGCTTTTTATTTGGCTGGTCGCCACATAACATTTGGTGTGAGATGCAGAGTATCATCCCCATGCTGGTTCTGGAGCTTTGGAGTCCTCCACCTGCCGGGATCGTCGGCCGTGTGCACCTGGCTCACCCTGCCTGGCTTTGCCCCAGCCCGCCGGACCTGAACCGACATCGCCGTTCACGCCTGCCCTGTTCCCTGCCATGACCACAAGACATGTGGACATGACTACGCCCCGAGACGCCGCCCACACGTGAGGACACCGCCCCTCTGCCAATGCCATTCGGTGCATCCAAGGGCTTTGGCCGTCGGCTCCTGGCGACCTGTGACCCGGAAGCTTCGTCGACCAGAATTCATTCACACATATCTGTCATCGTGGCGGCCAGCACTTCCCCCCATGCCATTTCTGTTGTACCATCCTCTGAACCCGTCTCCACTGAGCGCGTCTTTCTGTCGGTGTCTTCTTCTATTCACTATCGGGACGATCGCTCGGCAGCCACGGGTAATGTCACGAAAATGACGAAGCTGGCAGTGGCGCGGGAACAGGAAGGTCGCGCCATAGGCGAGTGGCCATTAAAATTGTCTCACTACCATCGTTCATCTCCGCTTATTATTTGGCTGGTCACCACGAAACAATATGCCCAAACTGAAAACAGCCTGAGTATATCCGGTGACCTGGTAAAAGATGATACCTGAGGCATTTCAAAAAATGCGCAGGTGAAACCTTTTAATCACATGGCTACTAGCGCAGCAGCCTCGAATGCATATAAGCCAGGTCCCGGGTCCCAACTGCTCTATTAGGCCGTATTTGAGTGAACAAGCAAGTGTAGCACGCATGCAGTTTTTTCCAACAGTACGGGTTTATCGCTGTCTTCAGCTTCCATGTAGGCGTTACTTTCATTGGATGGTGTTTGCCAACGATGGAAGCAACAGTGTCAATTCCAAACTGTGCTGGACTGCAGTGTCTAATACATCACCAATCATGCAAAAAAATGAGTCTCCACAATGCCTCCTATGCAACAGAATACCTCCTGTGAACAGGAGGTATTTAGGAATACCTGCTCTATTCTGAGGCCTTGATTGGGAACAGTGGGGGATAAGAGTTAGTGGAGAACACCTTAGTAATCTGCGATTCGCAGGTGATATCGCTAAGTCACTCAGCAGATGAACTGCAAAGCAAGATCAGTGGCCAGAATGGTGGGTCTAAAGAATTAAGGAGTATAGACACCTAACTTTCGGGTGCTTGCTATTTGTTTGTAGTGATGCGTAAGGCGTTGTTATACATGGATTACCACCCGGTATTCTCCTATAACCAATAAATAATTTATAATCGCATTTCTTTCTCGTGCTGTTTCGGTCTCAGTTTCAACAGCCGAGTGAGGACTGTGATGCCAACGTGTGCCTACAGGTCACGTGAAGCATGAAAAAACTGCAATATAATCATTGCTTCCACATTAGTTGTCATTCCGGCTCTTGAGAAAGGCTGGCTTCATCACTGCAGTAAATTACAACGATGAAGAAGCGATTATATGGGCGTTTTTCTATGCCTCACGTGACACAAAAGTACTCTTTGACATGATAGCCATTGTTTGGCTGTTGAAACTGAAACAGCATGACAGAAAAAATTCAATTATAAATTATTTAGCGGCCGTGGGCAAATATTACATGGTGATTCATGCGTAGTAGTATTTTCCGCATCATTATAGAGAAGAAAACATGCCACTAAATGCATGTGCCTATACTCCTTTAACATGAAGAAAACCAAATGGGAAATGCTCTTGGCCATTCCCTCCATGCAAATGCTGTGTGGTGTGTAATATTGTTACGTAGTGGCCGGCCAAAGAGTGAGGCGCGATGAACGATGGCAGATATATTATTTGCATGGAGGGAATGGCCGAGTGCTCTGTAGCGAGTGCTCTGTACCGCACCACTGCCAGCTTTGTCGTTTTCGTCACAATATTCCTTTTTCTCCTAGACATTGTCACGTGTAGGAAACTGGTTGGTGTATCATTGTTTGTCACAATTTCACCAGCGCTGCGACTAGGAACACGAACAGAGAAGAAAGACAAGGACAAGCGCTTGTCCTTGTCTTTCTTCTCTGTTCGTGTTCCTAGTCGCAGCGCTGGTGAAATTGTGAATATGTACCAACTAGCTCAAACCACCATTTTGCTACAGATCATTGTTTGTGTAAGAACTTAAGGACACTGACAAGTTTCCTAGGCAGCCGCTGACCGCAAACCATACATGGCAAAATTACTTTTGAAAAGTAATTAAATTTCGTTACTAATTACTTTCCTAGAAATCACACAGAAGTAATTAATTTATATTACAAATTACTGGTCTCAAAAAGTAATGACATTACATTACAATTACCTGCCTTAAGTAATGAAAATTCTCAGTTTCGATGCTAAAACATTGCGTATTGGTCATAGTTCGTGCAAAATTTCTAGTCTTGTTTGCATCGCCACTGAGCTTGAAAATAGGCGTCGAAAATTTTGCCCCTCTTTAGTCAGTTTGAAGAGCCGCTTTGCTGATGTAGATGAGGTCTTTCTCATATCACTCTTCAACGAGAAGTACATCATTCAATGTGTAATATGGTCCCACCATCCTGATCTTGAAGAATTTGTCATCCACGTAAACAGCGGGAGTACATTGACTGCTTTTCCACGCATAATCCCAGAAGTGCACAGGGGCCAGAGAAGCTGCCAATTCTGCTGATGTTCAATTGATTTGTTCTGGAGGCAAGTTGGTGGAAATAAATTTCATGTCTCTGGGACGCTGTTGCCTGTGTTGCCCTTGAGTTAGAAATAGGGCCTCGAATGAGACCGCAAAAAACCGACAACTCACAACCAACTGTCTTAGACGTGTCAGTTGAGACTTCTTGTCAGTGCGGCGACGTCAGTGTATTTACTCAAGCACTCGTAGTGCATCTGTGCGAAGGTGCCGTATGGCATGCCTTGGTCATGGAGCTCTTCTGGTGGCCATGCAGTGCGTTTGTGTGTGAGACCGTATGCAGTGCAGGAAGATGCGTAGCAGTCCTGTGACTGATATGCAGACTCTTCACAAAGGCAGTGCTGGTGCCTACGCGCACATCACCTCTCGTCCACGTCTGCTGCTTCCCTGGGGTGCTGGCTATTACTGGTTGCGCGCTTTTAAAGTAAAAGCCTTAAGTGGCAGATTAACGTCGATACCCGGCGTCGTAGTCGATGTTCAGGAAAAGTGGTCCACAACCCATGACATTCACAGCAAAGAGAAAAATTTCTTCCGAGGGTGCTGAGAATTGAACCAAGGGCCTTCAGATTGTGAGGTGATCGCTTTGCTTCGTAGTTAGTAATGATTCATTTAATGAGTGTGTTTCCCTATGACTGTATGCTAATGAGTAGGTGTGTCACTAGGAAGGAAGAAAACAAGATAAATTAAAAAGTGAATGATTTTCGCCTTCAAAAAATGGAAGTAGTCTCTAGTGCACTCCGTAATTTATTCTTGCTTTGGGAGTCGCCGCGGAGGCTCATTGGTTATATGGTGCTCAGCTGCTGACCTGAAAGACTCTTTTTTGATCCCAGCCGCAGCAGTCTCATCTCGGTGGTGGTAAAATGCTATAGGCTCGTGTACTGTGCGATGTCAGTGCACGTTGAAGAACCCTAGGTGGTCAAAATTCCCGGAACCCTTCGCTACGGTGTCCCTCATAGCCCGAGTCTATTGCTTTGGGACGTTAAACCCCCATAAACTGCATCTTTGCTTTGTATATGCTCATCTCCACAAATGCAAGGCCAAAGCATGGCAGATATGAAGAGAGGCATGGACTCCGTAGGCAGGAAAAGTAATATCGCTAGTAATTAATTAGTTTTCCGTGAAATTACTGCTCGAAAGTAATGAATTACATTAGAAATTGCCAAGAAAAGTAATTTAATTACTGTGATTTCATTACAGTACTTTAATTGCTGGCAAGTCTGCCGCACACTGATTTCAAGGTGATTGCACACTGCTTTTCAATCAATGCGAAATCCTGACATGATAGCGTCTGCAAATGGCACGAGACATGGCCTTTTGCATTTTTGAGGCAAAGATTTGTGCCGCCTTCCCTTTTATTTTTTGTCTCCCCCCCTTTTTCCTCCTTTCTTTTTTTTGATGTTATGAATGCAGTGTTTTAGCAACAAGCTTGAATTGGCACCTTTGAAAAATTTGTTCGCTGGTCTGCATGTGATTGTTTCTATGTCCAGGTTTTGCGCCATTTCCTAGTCTCTGGCATTTATTGGCACTTTCTCTTCATTAAAACTTTTGTGAATGTGCTGGCACAAATTTTGGAAAGTTACTTTTCTAGCGCTTGCAAGTTGTTTCCATATTTTTGTTTTCCATGGGGCTGAAGTTTCATGGCACGTCCAGTCCGTCAACTATTAGCGTTTTCAGATACGTTGTCCCGTTACACTTGTGCATTGTGGAAGAGCCGCAGCTGCTCTTACGATGCTTTGTTTCCTTGCCTTTGTGCAGAGCAGCAGCGGCGTCTTCTCCGCAGGGCTCAGGTGCATTTGGGCAAAGCATCCATTTTCTCTTGGTCTCTGAATGCATTGTTTGATGAGAATTTGGCAAAATTATGGCCATGTATACCAGGGAATCATTTCAGAAAGTTAACCAGGATTTGTATTGTGATTAAAAATAGCACAACACGCATAGTTTTTGGTTTTATGAAACTGCAGATTACACGAACCAAGAACAGAACAGCAAGGTTCTACGGTTCTTTGAAGGGCTGTGATGGTTTTAAAGGGTGTCTAGCAACCTGGAATTGTCAGAGGAATTTCGTTTACCTCAAAAAATCGGAGATTGTGAGGGATAAAGTCAAGAAAGTGTCCAAGTCTGGTAAAAAGAAAGTGTCCAAGTCTGGGAAAAGGACGGACTGAAATTAACGCAGGGGTCTGGCGCAAGTTTTAAAGGCACTTTGAGTGTCCAGCACACGGTCCATTCTCATTGGCTTGACATATTTTTGCTTCTAACGAGTATTAGGCATGGCAACCTGTCTGTTTTAGCTGTCTTTTTCTTGTGTTCAATTAAGTGAGCATTGTATATACTGGTTGCTTCTGTATAGGTTGCCACACTCCTCCTCATTAAATTTGGGCTGGTGCATATGAATAGACGCAGCTACGTTCAAAAGTATTTTCGGTGGAATAAGCCGTAGCCATAGTAATGTGCAGAATTCATGCACTTTCAGTATGCTGATGCGAGGTGCCACGCCACACCACAAAATCGACCTGGAAATCGTGCTCTCAGGCCTCATCAATCTTGTAGGCTATTGCAGAAACAAACAAATAGAGGCTAGTTTCTCTGTGGTTCGAGCTGTGATGACGAGGTCATCAAAAGCTGTTACTTTTTGTGGAAATCGCTTGGTGCTTGTCCCGTGGCATTGCTGCTATCGGAAGGGATGCCAGAGTGTGCCTTCATTGAAAAGGCAGTAAAAGGCAGTGCTTCTCACTGATGAGCAAACCAACCTCTATCAGCCCTCTTGTTCATGGGTTCCTTCTTGAAAGCCTGAAATATTCTTTTGCAGTACAATGAGCAGTGTATGAAGCCCTTGAAAGCACGCCGAGTGTTCTGTTTAGAAATTTTCCAGACTTTTTCCAAAGTAGAGTTTTTTTGTTTTTTCTGTGAAAGCACATGTAATGTCAGCACATATGGCCACCACTCTTATGAACCGTTAAAAGAAAACAAAAACTTACGAGCATAATTTTAACAAACTTACAAATCTAAGAGTCCGGATCAGTCAGGCATTTTTTGTCTAGTGAGAAGGGAAACAGCTGCTGAAATTCCTGCACAGATTCCTAGTTGAAATGTGCCAGCATCTGTGGGTCCGTTACGGCCAGGGATACCACTGTGGTGAAACCCATGCACAAGCGGTTAAGCGGGCCATGTCCTGTCAAGAATGCTGCATCTGGGGCAGCATTCCAAGGCTGGAGGTGTCACAAGGGAGTGTGGAAGAGGTCGTCTTGTTAATGCTCTCACTCTTGTTGTAGCTTAAGCTGCTGTTCATGGATTCTTTGTGTCATTTTATGTTTCTCAACAATGCGACATCATGTCATACGCCTTTTCTGTGTCTGAACTGTGACAAGAAGAGCATCTCCACTGTAGCCGTGGCCTCGTGCTTGAGTGCTCGTCTAGGCTACGGGAGGTTGTGGGTTGTATTACCACGGTCTACCAGCTGGTTAATCCAATGGGAACAGGCGGTCCCTCGGCCTAGTGCTGGGCTGTCCAGGGGTGCACCGCGTGGGAAGGATAGCCTGTGTCTCAAAGTTCCCGTCAAATGCGGGCACAAAAACGACTCCACGTGGTTAAAAACCGCAGTCCAAAACTCTCGCCTTGTGCCAGTTACAAAACTTACAACGTTCATGAATTGTTCACTTTTCTAGCCTCACGAGAGATGTGCCATAGCACTCTCCGCTCACAAGCACCCTTCGAGCAAAGTGTAGCGGTATTTCCTCGCTACTGTTGTGGCTGGCTCACACGCATCGGCAGGTGTGCATGACGGGTTAAAAAAAAATTGGCGGTTGTTTAGCTTTGCTTAAACCTGGAGTGATGCGATAGGTACAGCTGGTCGAGTGGAACTTGGTCACGTGACCAACCACGTGGCAAACGACGTGATCAGCCACGGCGCCGCGCCGCCGGCAGCTGCTTCGCACCACGTGACAGCACGGCGGCGCAGCCACAGGGTGGCGGCGCCGCCACGCTGAAGGCTCGAAATGCTACTATAGTGTAGCTACCGCATGAAGCGGATTTAGGGTTGCTTGACGGTAGAACTTATCTCTGATCCGTCAAGGGAACGGTTTGGTCGAAGACCCTTTTCCCAATCATCTCACCCTAGATGAGCCGAGCACCATGCTGGGTTAAATCTTGTACCCATTAAAAAAACCAGTGGGTACCCGGCGGCACTGGGTATCGAACACAGCACCCCCCGAATAAGAGGCAGATGCCCTGCCAGAAGGCCGCGCTTCGGTGCTATGATCTTCGCCAAAAGGCCGAGAAGTGAAAAGCCGAAAGATTGTCCTTTGGCAGCTTACAAAGTCAAGCTGTCATGTTTTTTTCCTGAACACAGTTGTGGCTCAGGCTAATTGTACCCTTCTACATGAGTTTCCCTCATTCATTGAGATGCTCAGTAAGCTTTAGGATGCGATAAATTATGAAGAGGAATGAAATATTTGTGTGAAATGTTTCTTTTCATCACTGCATTTTGTGGAAACATGTTTGTATTGTAATTTCAAATATCTGTTTTAATATTTGAACTACTCGAAAATAAAGCATGTCGCTGTACTGGCTGGCATTTCGAAAAGCTGTGGTATGTGTAGCCTGTGTACGAGAGCAGACTATGCAGCGGTCCCTGTGTCACTACTTTTGGAGCCCAGATGACCAGGGTTGTTCTTCCTCAGGACTGACATCATAACGCACCCTTACACTCAGAAACTGAAATCGCTCAGTATAAATAATGCGATAATATTTAATGCACATATTTTAATTGGGAGTACATATCAAGTGCTTGGTGGGAGTATGCAATGTTTGAAACTAAGAACACTCCAACCAAAAATTTGATGTCTCCGCCCCTTTAAGGTTTTGGGTTTAGCATATAGAGCTTGTGACCTCCTGTGTGCCAGCGTCAGAAGCCTTTCAGAAACCCTTTCATTGTTTGTCTTGACTATTTTCATTCATTCTTGGTCTCTGCCTTGTACACACTTCTTTTTGTGTGTGGTTTCTCCGGCACATCTTGAGAAATGTTCCTTTTATCCTTTTTTTGAGGATCTCTCAAATGTGTTTACGCAAAGCCATTACAGGAGTGCGTGGGGTGCTGCTACAGTCTGTCGGGAGATGACCTTATCTTTTCTCTCTCATATGCATTCCATTTTTCGTGTATTTGTTTGTGGGTTTTTCTTAGTGGTTTATTAGTTGCATTTTATTATTCTGAGTTTGCATACTTTTTTTGTTTTCATGACATCCAACCCTGTGTATGACTGACACTAGTGGAGAGACTGCAGCAGCCGACCTTGCATGGCGCGGCATTCTCTAGTCCCAGGCATCTATTCCTTGTTCCAGGCTATTGGCTCAATATTGTGCCAAGTCTGCACCTTGGCCTACAAGCAGAGTCACATTAGACCCACGTTGGCCAGGACTTCCGTGCCAAATAAAGTATTCCTATCAACACGCCTTGTCACTAATTAATGAAGCGTATGAATAAATGAGTAACAACTTTGTTGGCCCTATAAAAAAACCATGTTACAAAGCAGCTTTTTTTTTTTAAGACCATACCCAGCGACCACTTTGTTTCCTCTGAGTAACCTACTCATCTTTATGGTAAGTGATTGCTGTGTGTCGCATCACAGTCTGAAGTGTTGCTGCAGAACTGCATATTGCCTTCCTGCCTATGCCGTTGCAGCAGAAAATGCTCCACAAATCCAATGAGGAAAAAAATCTCACCAACATACTACTTTAAGGCAACTGCTGAAAGGGTGCTGAAGCCCAATGATAATGTAAATCAGGTAATGAACAGGATGTTTGTGGGCACTGCACGCGTCTACTTTTAATGCATTGGAGGGGCCAGTTTCAACTTTTTTTACAGGTGGATAGTGCCTTTTCTAATTGCATCATCACACAGTGGGATGCTTGTACCCATACCACCACCTCAGTCAGCACTTGAGCATTGAAGGTGCTAGGGAAGCTCTTGCTGAACATTGTAATCGAGGCCCTTTGAATTGAATGTTCTTTGTAGGTATTTTACAAAGGCAAGGTAACAGTCCTAGCAGTGCTACTGGGATTGCAACTCTCTGCTAGTGAGGTGGATTCTGTAGCACTGGGCTCTTGCTGGAAGTTTGTGAAATTGGTATTACCCGAAGCTGCACTGTAAAAGAGCATAAAGAAAATGATGTATTCCACAGTAATTAATGTCGTGCAACATGACATGCTAACCATCGCATGGCCAGCTTTTCCATTGTCTTCAGGTTCAAGACATCTGCCAGTTTCTATACAGTAGCTTCAGCCTGTTGCACTGGAAAACTACATTTCTCCTGAAGGCAGTTTTTTTAGCATGAATTGGGATCAACCTGGTTTTCATGATATATGCTTCGGGTGCACAAACTGGGTAATATCGGGCTTTAACCACTAACAAGAGGCCCTAAATATTTGCTAAATTTGATTTATAGTCTTCTCTTACTGTTGTGACCTATATTTCCTCAAGCAGAAGAGTGGCCAAGCTGAGCTAGGTGGCTCTCCCTTAATACTGCTGTGCTTGTGTTGGCTGAAATTCTCTGTCTGCTGCCTGTGCTTTTTGCATTGTGGTAATGTTATTTTGCTCCTCCTTGCCTAATTTTCTGTACTTAAGCACCCCGGCAAGGACCATTTGAGGCACCATTAATGGAATGAATAAATAAAATACAGTTGAAATGGGCTGAGTGACTGCAGTTACAAATGGGCACGGAGAAATTTCTTTGTGTTGGTTGGGCTTTTTAATCAAGGAAAGCATTATAGATCCATACAAGCTTAAGTAATTAGAAGTCTGCGCTTTGTGCCATCATTTGTATCTCAGCAGATGCGGTGATATTTTTACCTGCTGCGAACAAAGAAAAAGATAAATGATCTGGAATGCACTGTCGTGTCTAGGGCATGGCACGTTGGTTGGCAGCCGAGAGGCAAAGAAACGCTCGTGTTCATTACTGCCTTCCTTGTATATACCTGCATGCGGTGACAAGTTCTGTATGTGTGCCCCATTACCCCAGTTGCACACAACCATGCACGCGCAAGTCAGAGTGGCACCAGGCTACCACTCCTTGAAAGCTATATTTGAAGACTTCACAAGCAAACAGTTTTTAAGCTTTTCACGCTCCGATGCAAATCGTTATTTGGGAGCTCTAATACGAAGTAGTGAGGGGTTCTTGTCCCATGCAACCGCTAACATTGTAAATTATTTGATTGTTAAAGAAGACCTTCAGCTTGTTCCCTGATAAGTTTCTCTCACGAGGTTACCAAGCATTTATGAACGTATTGTTGATCTGCTTGATGTATTCTGTGGTTGCAGGTGCCTGTGGCATTCATGAAGGGGTGCAAGCTGCACATTTGGTCAGACAGTTGTGTACAGTCAGGCAGGAATGAATCGTGAACACGCATATGGCATACTTTTATACTTTTCAGTGAGGTATCCATTTAGAAAGAGTTTATAAATGTGTACTACGGTTGATTCTTTACTTGGAAACATGAATCAGGCTAGTTACATACTGCAGCTGGAAGCATGCAGATAAATGTTTTGTTCATTATGCACTGTTGAAAAAAAAAATTGAATTAGTTTTTGGGAAAAGGAAATAGCAGAGTATCTGTCTCGCATATGGGTGGACACCGGAACTGGCCGGTAAGGAAAGGGATAAAGGAGGGAGTGAAAAAAGCAAGGAAGAAAGAGGCGCCATAGTGGAGGGCTCAGGAATTTCGACTACCTGGGGATCATTAACATGCACTGACATCGCAGAGCACACGGGCGCCTATGCCTTTCGCCTCCATCAAAACGCTGCCGCCGCGGTCTTAGGCACTGTTGGCATCTCTCTTCAGCCTGGCTGTACATATGTGTCTTGCTGTATTTTACGAGTACTTGTTTTCATCTGAAATATAACGACATATTCTGTACACAGCAATCTTTTGTATACACTACAGTTATTGTTTGAAACTGCATTTTGTCTCCATTCTCTTTTAGATGATCTGCTGGACACTTCTTTCTGGCCTTCCACAGATGCCCTTAGCCCTTTGTTTCTTGTTGTTCATCCCTGAACTTTGTTTTTTTTTTTTGCTCGCCAAAACCATAATCATGACAACACAACTGTTCTTGAATGCTTCTGTCACACAGGAGGAGTTTTAGGGGCATAAAATTAAAGCCATTGTAATATGTCTTCACCTTGAATCTTCACTCTCTGCCTCTGGGTTCCTCCCTTTTCCCCAATGTTGAGTAGCATATGTAAAGACATTTTTTTCCAGCCGACTTCACCTCTCCTGACATAAAACCTTTCCCTTTTACGAGGAGTCTTGCTGCATTGAAAGGAGCTGCTGCCTGGTGCTGCTGTTGGTGCATTACTGTTGTCCTACATCAAAGGAATTGTAGGGCTGTGCCTGACAAATTTTGTTTCGCGTCTCACATTTTGGTGTGTACTTGCACCACACGATTGGTGTAGCTGCCTATATGTTCTAGGTAGGTGGTGTGTGCTGATTTCAGACAAAATTTACGAGAGTGAGGGCCTTTCGAGTGAGCGAGTGAACGACTAATTTCCAACAGAAGAAGACAATCGCAGTCAACCCTCCGGCTCTCCCTCTTAGTCAAGAGATGAGGGCCAGGAGGGATTGGGGTGGACAGGGTCACCGCATCAGATGCTGGCCAAGATTTCTTGAATCCCGGCGGCCTCCTTATCCAGTTGTACAGCGAGGAGCTGGTGCTCAGGGTCTGGGCTACGCAGCAAGGTCTCCCAGGCATCTCTACAATCTATTTTATTCGCCCTGCCTGGGGATTGTGTGCACTTCCAAATAATATGGTCGAGGGTTCTTCTCGCTCCACATTTCTTACATTTATCAGCCTCAACTTCCGGGATAATATGTTTAATTAATATTGGCTGCGGGTAGATGCCTGTTTGAAGACGTCTCCATGCCACTGCTTGCTGATTATTAAGCTTCGCACTGGGCGGGGGAAGTTGCCTGTAGTGCTGAATTACATTCTTGATATAATATTTGTTGCCCTTCTCTTCTGTGGTTCACGAGGTGGTTCCCTTCTTGAGCTGCTCATGGGCAGCCTCGTTGCCTCAGACAGATTTGTGCGTGGGGGTCCAGATTATGTTAATTGGCGTGTCCAATTTTGTTTGCCTTAAAATTTTGGCTGTGAGAGGAGAGACCCTCCTTGTACCAAAATTTTGGATTGTAGTTTTACTGTCGCTTATAATGTACTCGGCATTTGTCCCAATGCAAGCCAGCGCGATCGCAACTTTCTCTGCTGTTTCTATATTTGTCCCCCTTATAGTGGTGGCTGTGATTGGGTTGCCCCAGCTGTCCACCACCACGGCTGTCATGTATTTTTATTTCTGTCTCCTGCAGCGTCTGGGTACTCGGCCTTTTCTTTGGTTTCTCGCCCAGCGCTTTGGCCCTCTTTTGTCTCCTTTCTTTGTCTAGTTCTGGGTGCATGTTTTTTGGGAAAGTGGGGATTCTAATGTGGCTCCTGTTCTCCTTGTTAATTTCCTCCCTTTCTTTAATGCCCCTGTCTGCTTTGAGTTCAGTTTTGGCGAGAGTGGCTCTGCCCGCATGTGTTATGCTTAGCCTCTCTAGTTGTGATATCCTTATTGCCTCTCCTAGTTCTGCCAAAGTATTGTGCATCCCGAGCGCTAGGTGTTTCTCCGAAGATGCGCATAGGTGTAGCCCTAATGCTTTTTTGATACATTTCCTTATGAGAGTGTCAATCTTGTTTCTCTTTGCTGCTTTTAAATTTAAGTACGGCGTGGCGTGGCTGATTCTGCAGGTTATGAAGGCCTGTATTAGCCTGAATGAATAGGTTTTTCTCTTTTAGGTCCCCCTTCTTGTTACCCTTTTGATTAAATTGAGGGTCTGCATCGTATGTTCCTCCAGCTTCCTGATGGTGATTGTGTTCTGCCCATTCGACTGTGTGTGTAGGCCTAGGATTCTGATTGTTTCCACTTCGGGTACCTGTGTGTCCGCTACTAGGATTTGGAATTTCGAAGGTGGCTTGTTTCTCACTTTCTTGCCGTTGTGTGTGAAAACCTCAGATTTTTCCGGCGAGCATTTGAGCCCTCTTTCTGCCGCATAGTTGGCTATAATATCCGCTGTTGCCTGAAACTCATCAGGGCCTTTCGAAACATTGAAAAGCAAGTAGCATTTTTTAGAGCCTTTTTTTATTTGAATAAAATAGTGTACCTGCCACTCTACATAGTACATATTTGACATGCTTTTATATATAAAGCTTTCCTGAAGTCTGCGTGCAGGCACGCTTCATATTTAGTGTTTACAAAGCAAAAGGCGGATACCTCACAGGAGCGAAATCTATGCTTATGTTGTCACTGGACCTTTAGCTGTTTTTTTTTTTCAGTACTGGCAGGAAACAATACCTTGCTATTTTGCTTTCGCATTTGACGCTTTTGACAATAAGACACTATACGCGTTCGCAGCGTTGCGCTTTGACGTGATTCGCAGTAGCGTTTCGCGTGCGGCTTGGTTTTTTTCGCAGCCAACACTTGTGGAGACTGACCTCCCGCACCCATTACACCGCTCCACCCCGCGCGCGCACGACGCCGCTTAAGACGACACGTCGAGGTTAAGCATTCTAATTTATTTACGCCACTGATGCGTTGAGATTACGATCGACAGCCGATAGCTAGCCGTTTTTTTTTGCCATTTCCTCTCTCCGTGAAGCTGATCGCATGTCACAAGTACGGAATCGCTGCGTGTGGCGATAATTCGACGCGCCATGCTGCGTGCCTTTGGGCGATGAGTTGAGCGGTTTCCTCGAAGCTGCCGACGCCGCTTAATCAATATCCATAGATCTAAATCGTTAAGCGGAAGCATTGGGGAGGAGCTGTGGAACAGAAAAGGGAGGCTGAACGGGGTGCTACAGCAAGCCTAATGTCTCGTAAAGTGAGGTGCCTCAATACAGAAGCGGCCACAACTGAGCGATGCTGCTGAAACGTGCCGCTCTGCCGCCAAGACCTATCGCTTCATGCGGATGTACGAGCGGCAGCGTCGCGAAGATCCCTTCATGCAGTATAATTGCCGCTAAACTCTTATTTCCGTGACGACCGGCGGGCCTTTCGCGTCGCGTTAAGCACCGCTTAAGCACCATCACCCACCGAATGTGTGGCCAACGCCTCCTCGATGCGGTGGCGCTGATGTTAGCAGCGACTTTCGCATGGTAGGCAAAACAGGTTCCGCTTGCCCGTGCCTACCGCAGCATATATTGACCAGCTGCGTCACTGCTGGATCCGCGTAGTAGCATAAAAAATATTAAATTAGCCTCGATAGGTTTCTCGCGCATAAATGCCGCATTCGGAAACTGGCTAACAGGCATTGGGCCACGGTAGTAAAGCGCGAAGTCTGGGAGTCGACAGGCACTGCCACTCAATGCACTTAATGCATGCAAGTTACTGCATTCATTCACCTGAACTTCAGGATAGTAGGCTGATAATTGCTCAAGGAAAAAAAAAAGACATATGTATCTGCACACGTACTTATCACCTTGAGCCGGAGTGCACGGGGCGCCGACAGGTTCACTCGTCCCCAAGGAATGCGTTTTTTTGTTAATAGCACACCATGTTTAAATGGCGCGTTTTGTGACATTTAATAGTTACTTGAAACTGTTTCTTGATATGACGACGTAATTATTTCATTCGAGTAGAAAGAAGTCTGGTAAGTTGTGTCAATCTTGCGCGGTCGCGTTGGTGTGCTTAGAATAGCGTACCTTAAGTGTGCTAAACGCCATATGCTTTTTCATTGCATCATGCATGTGTCATGTTTCATGAGGTAATACATGATCGCGAAGCTTGTTTGGAAAGAAGCAGCCGCAGGCGTGCTACTAACAGACACGTGGCGAGATTGAGAGGGGACGCGGCATGAAAAGTGTTTTCGTTGTAACTAAACTTGGTGCAAATATGAAATTCCTACGCTAGTTTCAGTCATTCCTTTTATTTATAGCTATACCTGGCGCAGTTCTGGGTAATTATAATTAACACCGTCGTCAAGTCCCCCCAAGCTAGGTCTCTAATTGAGTAATAGTGCGCAGTTTTTTTTTTTTATGCCAGCATGTGCATATAAAGCCCTGTTCTGTATGATGACGTACGCGATTAGTTGTTTTTCTATATGATCAGTACTTATGCATGCATAGTTACATGAAAACGTTTCTTACAAAAAATAACTAACACAATACTGCACGTGTAGGGAAAAAAATCGAGAGATTTATTACGCTCCTCAATGTCTCAGGAATAGTTTGCGACAAATGGAATCATTTGATTTTCATGCGAATTACGAAGGTGAGTGATCCAGTCGCAGAAAATGTGAGAGGTCAGAAAACGAACCTTAAAGTTAATTCCCTCGTTTATGGCATCTTCGCTTTCGCTTTGGTCAAAGAAATGCGGCACTGAAATCAAAGAAATTACCTCACAATTTTTGACGACCACACTTGTAAAAAGCGTAATTTATAAATTTGTACTCAATATTTTGCTATAATTTTTCGTCACGAAACTAGGCTTCAGGGCTAGGAAAGGAAATAATTCTAGAAATCAAAAATTTTCACCAAATCGACCAGCTTAACAAGAGGACAAGTCGGCCTGGCTGGTGCGTGGTCATGCGGCTAAAAACAGCGCTAAGCGAGACAGGAGATCGGGGACACGACTCTGTCCCCACTTTTCGCGCAGCGCGACATGTACGTATGCCAGCAGACGATGAGCGCATGTCTGCTCCGGCGAAACAACGCCAGCACTTCCCCTCACTAGTGTCCCGAAGTAAAATCATTCCGGCTAGTGCAGAGTGTCAAAACTTGTTTTATTCAATGCCTAGCGCATAAATAAACGGCAGGAACGCTTTCTACATGTTTACTACTAACCATACATACAATACACAGTGGCAAACTATTTCTCTTTATAGGCCGCACGTGGACAACGCGAGCTCGTGTACTTCGACAAATTACTAAGTTGGAAGCATCGACCATTGCTGTGATTCTCAGAAACTGGAAACGCGCCTACAAGCCTTGAAAACCCGCGCACAACACATATCCGCGACGCCACTCCCCGACCTTTTGCCTACCACGAGCTCGCTAGCGACTGCAGCGCGACCTCGTTTGTTTACAAACATGCAGGAGGTCCATACTTCCTGTGCCTGGGAAAATGAGAAGCGAACAATGGGAGCCAGCCGTCGGTGCTAGTACGGCCTTTTGCCGCCATGCGCCGCCACCGGAGTAGGACTCCCGTCGCATCACCGTCGCTACAGTGCTGTACCGTCGCTCATAGAAAAGCAGACCGTACGCAGCTGTTCTCTCGTTTACTTTTCGACTGCGTTCATGTTGTTTCAAGTACAATCAAAACTTTTTTTTAAAATGGAGCTCGGAAGCTCTTGTCGCTAAGGGTAACCAGCCGATTTCAGTCGTGTCCACGGTGGTCGTGTCGTTTGCGGCTATTGCTGTGCAATGCGCCTGCGCGTCGTCTGCTGCGCTGGTATGACAGCGCGCGCCTGCTTGAATCCAATTCGTGAAAAAATGTTCTGTCACTTTTAAGTCCGCTTGCCTGATGGTCGTTATTTCAAACAGTGTTTGGAAGCAGCTAATACCGAAAGCTTGGGCGCTGAAAAAGCTCTGTTGCGTGCTGTTTACTCATGTAACAGACGACGCAAGCCGGAAGCACGTAAAGCCGTTAGACTGCTTCCAAAGCGATACCTGGGGCGGTATTACGGATCGCTCTCAATCGGTCGGCCGTAGACGGCGGCCATTTTGATTTTTGCGTCACTGACTGACGTCGTAGATGGCCCAGAAGTGTTGATCCCGCATTTCCTTCGTAAAGTTCTTGAGAGTTACCATTGTCGCCACCGAAGCCACAGTTGGCGTCAGAAAATGTGAGCTGTGCCATGCGGTTTCACCATTTGACCGGCCGCGCACTTAATATATTTCCTGCAGCACTGTTTCTCGAGTCGCATTGTTGACGCTCAACTTGAGTGGTACGCGCGAAAAAGGCGCCATGCTGTCAGTGCCATCAGTTATAATAATAATAACTATTTGCATCAAACGCACATGATGCCGGAGTCCTGCAGAAAAAGCTGTCATTAAGGCAGCTTAAAAAGGCCGCAGGCCCCCACACTGGCAACTACACGTAGCGGTCAGCGGTCATGAACAGATACAACAAAGTGTGAAACAGCAAGCAAAAGTTATTACATTGAAAAAGGGAAATTTCCACAAAATCTGACTGTAACAAGAGGGCACACAATTTCAACAAATCTCATCGCCGAAGATATAAAAGACGACATAGCAAATGAAAGTGATGGTTTGAGATAGAATGTTGTGAGACAATTTTGTTGTTTTGATGATTTTTTTTAGTTCCTAAAGTAGTGACGAAGTTTCTTGAAAGTAATATTCTCGGGTTGTATGTTCTTCTGATGCAACGTATTTAAAAGTCTTGGTAACCGGTTTTTTAACATCTGTAAACCATATGTTGTCCTACATGTTTCAACTTCCCATCTCTCAAAATTTCGCGTCTTGTATGTCTTGGGATGATTTCTTAGGTTGGCTATCTGGCGCAAGAAGCAAGTACCATTTTTATCTCTTGTTTGTATTGTTTGCACAGACGATAATCATGTCTTCGTAACAGGCATCACGTTATACATGAGAAATAATCGTTCCGAGGGATAGCACATGGGAACACTTGCAACGGCACGTAGAAACTTTTTTTGCAGAACATGAATTTTGTGTATATTGTTTTGCGTCGTAGAGGCCTAAACTAAATGGCAATAATTAAGTCTTGAACAAAACAAGGTATTATACAGTAGCATCATTACATTACGCGGTAGTGCACTTGCATTTCGGCATGAGGCCGACTACTTGCGAGAGTTTTTTTTTGTTAAGCAGTTAATATGTGCATCCCAAGATAAGGCCTCGTGAAATATAACACCTAATGTTTTAATACAAGGCACCATTTCAACTGGGGTTGATTTGAGCAAGACAGTTTGGCTAGTTGCTATAGGTTTATTTCTGGCGTGAAATAAAACTGCCTTTGTTTTTGTATGTTTATTTTTAAAAGGTTTTCTTCAGTCGATTTCTCTAGCTTAGCTAGGCTTTCATTCGCATGGCGAATTACTTGATCGGTATCATTTGCTGAAAAGAATAGACGCGTATCGTCTGCGTAAATGATGAATTTTGTAGCTGGAGCTGCGCTTACTATGTCATTCACGTAGAGAATAAAAAGGAATGGCCCCAAAATACTGCCTTGCGGCACGCCACGATGAACTGCCAGCGAGTCCGAACAAAATCCTTCTATATCTACAATTTGCTTCCCATTGTTTATTAGCGAAGCAGCGACACCCCGAAAACCATCTTTCTAGCTTCCTGATGAGTAGCTGATGATTTATGAGGTCAAAGGCCTTTGAAAAATCTATAAATATGCATAATATTATGTTTTCTTGTTCAATATGGTCTAAAATTACTCTTTTTGGGCAAGAAGTGCCGACGCGGTGCTAACTCCCTTTCGGAATTAAGCCATACTGGCAATCAACTATGAGGTTATGTTTCTCTTCAAATTTTGAAAATCGCGTCAGAATGATTTTTTCGAATGCCTTTGATAGGGCAGGTAATATGGAAACAGGCCGATAATTCCCCATATCATTCTTATCACCTTTCTTGTATAATACCTTCACACGAGAAACTTGCATTTGGTGTGGAAATACTGCTTGTTCAAGGCATAAGTTGAACACGTAACTTGTGCAGGCAGCAAGGAAACAGATGACGTGTTTCAAAGGTTTCACTTGAATCCCATAAATATGAATAGCGCTGCTGTTATTAAGGCTTTTTATTACTTCCGTCACTTCGGCTTCGCATACAGGATCAAGAAAAACTGAACTAGTATTGTAATGAACATTGTCTAGATTATTATTCACTGTCATTTGACCAGCAGTATTCACAATGTGGTTATTGAAGGCATTGGCTATGGCTTTCCCTGACAACTCGGTACCATTGTATGTAATGTTACGAACCGAGTCATTCTTAACATTATAGTTTAATACTGAGCGCAGGTTCTTCCACAGAACATGTGTGCATCCAGAAAGAGAGGTGAATAGGTTGTTAAAATGCTGTTTTCGTGCTCTTTTCAGCTCTTTATCTAAACGATTGCGGTAAGTTCTAAACTTCTTCAATGCATCTGGATCCTTGTTCTTGATATACCTGCTAAACATTGTATTTTTCTCACGTATTCTTGCTGCCAGGTCGGGGGTTATCCACGGTTTACGGATTTTTGTGTTAACTTTCAATCTCACAAAAGGGAAACAATCTGCATATAGAGGTTTAAGAATATTAAGCAGTTCTTCGTAAGCTGCGCTAGCATCTGTTATTTTGTACACACTATCCCACGATCCGAGTGAAACTTTTTCCTGAAATGTCAAAAGGTTTTGTGAAATACGCTGTATTAAACTTGCAGGCGTTTTTTTCTTTGTGTTGAACTTTTTGGTGCAGCACAAAAAAATAGGCAAATGATCACTCAACTCAACCGTAATTACCCCTGCTCTGATTCTCTCCGAGTTATTTTTGTAACGAAAATATCTATTAATGTTGAAGTATTTAGCGTCACTCTGGTTGGGAGATTTAGACCATTCGCCCTCAACAGAACATACAGTTTCAGTTTTGAGCAATCATTGCTTAACATGTTTATATTCACGTTGCCACCAAAAATGAGGTTAAAGTGAGAGTTGTTAACAAATTCAAAAATTTTTTCTAAGTAATCTAAAAACGGGGTCACCACTCCATTCGGAGGTCGATAACCAACGGCAAGTACAGCGTTTTGTAATATCAGTGCCATAAATTCACAGTCACTTGTACTTGTGCAGAAAGTTTCGAGTAGTTCACATGGGAAATCATTTTTTACCAAGAGGCACACTCCACCACCGCGACGAGTTGTCCTATTTACGTAAAATGTCTGGTAGGAAGGCAAACGAAAAACATCTGTATCATCTGTGCACCAGGTTTCTGTGAGCATTATCACATCAGGCATGTTATCGTGTTGCTCAAAAAAGAGGTCAAGTTCAGATTCTTTATGCTTTACTGTTAATATGTTTAGGTGAAAGCACTTCAAAGATTTCATATATGCTTGACCTAGGTGACTTTCAAGTCCGTGTGGCAGTACGTAACGTTAACCATCGGCTCCCGCCATGACTATCAGATTAGTCGTCTGTTAAAATAGCCGTGGTTTTTATTATAGCTTATCCAAGTCACCAAGACTTGAAATCGCCACCGCCGACTCTCCCTCAGCTTTGTGCACGAGGACCCGGCCATTGTGGTGCCACACGAACTTGAAACCATTGATATTAGCCCAGTTTTTCACTGCGAAAAGAAGAGCACGTGTTCGCTTTGTTATATTTTCCTGCAAATACACCTGATCATCCACACTGTCCAGCTTTTTCCTGTTCTGCCACTATTCGCTTCGCTTTGCACCTTTGGCAAAGCGGAAAATTATGCCTGGCGTTTTGTCTTTCCTTGCTGGCAGTCGGTGGATCGCCACAACGTCAAATTGCAGGAGTTGTGGAAGTTGGGCCTTAGCTGCTAGCAAGTTTATCTTTTCCAGTAAATTTTCGTTGAGTTAGGCGCTGCACCATCTGCCTCAAGATAGCTCTGCGCTGACTACCTCAGCGCAACGGGTCTTCAATCCGTGTTTTAACTTTCTATCTCCCACATTCCTTCCGCTTTTTTCAGCTTATGTCTCATGGCGCACTTTTTGAATAAAAAAAAAAGATATAGGTGTTGATGTATTCAATATGGGTGCGTTAATTGTGACTCAAAACTTACTACAACTCGAAAAAAAAAGCATTTATTGTGGAGTCCCACTCCCACGTGGCAATAAAGCCTATGTCACTCTCACAGTTTCACATACTTACGCGAAAGGGACTTTTTTGCAAAATGATTAACTACGTCTTTGTCAGTAAAATTGAATGCGCGTAGTTGCAGAGGAGCGGCCTCAGGAAAAGATTTAGGAGCTTACGCCTGTGCTCATTGCTGCCATCGCTCTTGCACTTAGCAACTTTGAAGCACAAAGAGCTGGGACAGCGTGCTCTACTAATATAGTGATAGGCTTTTGCAAGGTCTCATCTTCCTGCAGGGTGCGGTCAGCAAAAGCTCTTATTGTGTCGAGAACGAAGAGATGTTGATCTTATGGGTAGAGCAGCCCAACTCGGTTTTGGTTGCGGGTGAACTGAAAGAGTGGCTGGTTGCTAACCGGTTTTGTACACAAAGTAATACCCCGGTCACACGGGCACTCTAAAGGCACTTTGAACTAATGCTCCTTTACGCTCCCAAAGAAGCACTACTTCAAGGGAGTTCGTCCGTGCTACACGGTCGCGGAACGACCTTCGCAAGAAGTTTTTAGCGCCCTCATCGGCGAAAAGCGTTATTAAAATTGCAAAATTGCAAGGGGCGCTACTGCGCCTTTTTCTAGCCCCGCGTTGCCACTGCCGTGCTGCTTCTCACATGCGGAACGGCACTCCGGGCGCTGAACTGGCTGAACCGAAGTGTTTTATCTGCGTTCTACGTTTCTGCGTGGCTCCTCGAGCTGTAAACTGTGAGTGATCCGGAGAAAAATCGTCTTGCTTTTGTGAAGTTCGTGCTTTAAAGGCACTACAGAGAGGCACGATGCCGAAAAGGAAGACGGACTCCCATTGCTTTGCCCCGGGCTGTCGGAGCGGTTATCCAGGAGCTCCTAAGGCGTCTTTGTTCGCCGCTCCCACGGACGACGAACTTAGGAAGTGGGAGCGCAATCTGCGAAGAGATGACAAACCTTTCACTGAGTCTTCAGCGGTCTGTGAGCACCACTTTGAGCCCGAGTGCATATTGCGGGACTACATACACATCATAAATGGCTCCGAAGTGCGACTTCCCCGTGGGAAGCCGTCACTGGCACATGGTGCGGTGCCTACCCTCCTGCCTGACTGTCCGTCTTACCTTTCTGTCCGAAGAGCGAAACAGAGGCCAGAAATAAGGCCAGCAACAGCAAGCGTTTCGGTGCCCAGCAAGAAGCCACGACAGGACGCACAGAATGAAAGTGCAGATGTCGCGCAGGAAGCGCTACGTCAGCCTTTAACAGATGTTTCGATTTCCGAGCTGAACGCTCTAAATGAAGCTGCAGGCCCCACCGAGTGCGAGCCCTTCAGAGTTAACATGCTTCGAGGAGTGATGCTTCCCTCAAAAATGTGGTGCCGGCTAAATTGCAACAGTGACGCCAGCGTGCTCTTCGCAACAACATCGATACGAAGAGACACCAAACTTGAAATTCTTCACTAGAAATCCGTGCTGTTCTGCGCATATGAGGACAAAGTGTCTGCGCAAATGTTTCTTTGGGGTGCCTTGTGTGGAGACTTCACTATTGATTCACTCACTGCCGCGAATCGTGTTCTGCGAGAAGCTGATGCCAGCACTACCTGCAGAGGGGCCATGACAAGTGTGGAGTTTAGGGGCATGTCGCACATTCTAACACCGAAGCTACGGTCTGCAGCAGCCACATTTGGAGGTTTTGTCTTCAGCACAAGGTGCCTGGGAAAGGTTTCCTCACAAGGTAATTTGTACATTGCAACCTTTATTGCTTTTGTCATCTCTGTTCCAATATTTCACATGTAAGTCATACATATACATGTACACAGAGTTTTTTTTTTAGGTGCAGTTTGTGAAGAGTGCAAGTCCACACGAAAGTGCCTTCTTAGTAGAAAGTCGCGTACCTCAAAACCGAGGCTTCATGTATCTAAAAATAAAGTTACTGCTAAGCGACTAAAACTGGAAAAACAAAAGGCAGCACGACTTCGAAACCGTGCATCAGCCATGCAGGATCAGCTGGCAGCAATGGAGGCCAAAAATGCAAGGATTTCCGATGACGACTTTAATGAGAGAATAGCAAGCCTTCCAGCCAAACAGCGTGAGGCAGTGCATCATGTTTTTAAATCTTCGCAACGTAAAACTACCCATGGCATGAGGTATTCAAACGAGTGGGTGCTTGAGTGTCTGATGATGAAAATGAAGAGCCCCGCACTGTATGAGCACCTTAGAAAATAAAAAATACTTGCCATCCCCAGCAAAACAACTCTGAGGAAGTACCTAAAGTCATACAAGACAGGCTTTGGTTTCAACATGAAAGTACTTGACGTGCTGAGCGAAAAGACTAGCTCAATGGATGAGTTCAGGAGACATGGAGGTCTCATTGTAGACGAAATGAAGTTGTCTGAACACTTGTCGGTCACTACTACGGGTCACATCGAAGGTTTTGTAGATCTTGGCCCTTTTACATTAGAAGAAGATAAACACACTGTCTGTGACCATGGGATGGTTGTTATGTTTATCCCATTTGTTGGCAAGTGGACTCAAGTGCTCGCAGCATTTGCCACGAAAGGAAACATAAAAGGAGCTCTACTCACAAAAATAATGCTGGAAGCTGTGATTTTGTCAGAAAAGGCAGGTTTGAAAGTCGACTTTATCACGTCTGACGGAGCCACCTGGAATAGGAAGATGTGGAATATGATGGGCGTCCGCGCATCTTCAACAAGCACGAAGTGTGGTGCACCACATCCCATGGATCCAGAACGTCGGCTCTATTTTCTGTCGGACTTCCCTCACTTGATAAAGTGCCTGCGCAATGGCTTGCTGGGTTCCGACTACCTGCTGCCAGAGGGTCGTGTAAGTGCTGTACACAGGTTGAACCACATTATTTTTTACTAGGAAGAGAACAACTATGTAACATATTTTTTACATTTCAGGTGTCGCTGAAAAGTGTCCGCAGAGCCATTGCTCTTGATGGCAAAAATGTTGCATTACAAGCCCTGTACGGGATCACATCTAGCCACACAAATCCCAACAGTTTTGAGGTTAAGAGGGTGTCTCTAGCCATTCAACTCTTCAGTGACAAAGTCGTTAAGGGGCTGCAGCTGCACAGGGCTGAGATTGAAGAGACCTGCGGGAACATTTCGGCTACTCTCCATTTTTTTGAGTGAGTAGCAAAACTTATTTCTTTGCTGCTGAAAACTTTTCCATCGTTACGACCATAAGACAGTCTCCTTGTTGTGTATTGTTTCCTGATTTGTGCTAAGCAACTTAATTATGTTTCAAGACCATCCGTGATCTGATCCATGTGATGACATCTCGCTTCACTACCGAGGCTCTGCGTCCCAATTCTCCATCTGTTGAAAAGCTTCGCTCATTTTTGTTGCTCCTGAGTGCACGGGAAAAACACACTAATGGAAAGGAGGGCTTTTTAAGCCAGTCCACAGCTACAGGACTACGTGTTGCACTGTCTAGTGTGCTGTCACTGTTGGAGTACTTAACAGAACGTGCAGGCTTCAACTACCTGATGACCAGTAGGCTAAGCCAGAATCCAGTTGAACATCTTTTTGGAATTGTGCGCCAGTCTTCTGGGTGCAATACCCACCCAACACCATAGCAATTCATAGTTACTGTGAACTGCCTTACATTCAACAACCTTGCGCACTCTGTTTCCACGGGAAACTGCGAGCCTGGCATCCTCAGTTCCCTTTTGGATGCAGATGCTGGCCAGCAAAGCTCCCATAGTGGCAGGCAGGAACTTGTTGATAAACTGCTAGATGCAGGCAACATAGATGCAGCAAATGCAGTGCTCCCGAAATTACCCCCAGACCATTCCACTTGCACTGTGCCATCAAGTGACAGCCGGCTAATATTTTTTATAGCCGGTTATGTGGCCAGGAAATGCGTCCTGAAGACAAACTGTGAAAGCTGCCTCAATTTTCTTTTGTTGACCAAATAGGCGGCTGGGAACTTAAACCTAGCCCAGTTCACTCGCGTGAAAGACAACGGTGGTCTTCTGTATCCCGCTGCCGCTCTGTACAAATTTGTAGCTCACCTAGAAAATGCGTTCACAACATGTTTTAGCCTCCTAGAACTACATGCAGACAGTATAATTGATATTGTAGATGTGGTTAAGGCAAAAACAGAGCTCAGACTTGGCTGTCCAGACCACTGCGAGAATGTTGCAGCCGAACTCACTGCTTTTTACATAACAACCCGCCTTCACTTTTTTATGAAAAGCATCAATAGCAGCAACAACCGGAAGCGTCAAGCTTCTAAGTACCTGAAAATGAGTCGATGCACTTAGATTTGCGAAGCACCCTGTTAGGGTAGCTCCAAGGCCAGCCTTGTTTCCACGGATGAAATTTCTATGTAACCTAATTTAGGCTGGTTACGCCAATAATGTGCCTGCCATTAAACCAATATTTTCTTCAGTTTTTCTTTTACTTGTCCGCACTTGCCAATAAAAGTATAATGCTCGCCTCTCGTGTATTATCAACCTGGCTTTTGTCATGCATACACTGCAAGTAAAATTTTCCGAAAATTGGGGTGGAAATATTTTCAGTCATGGGTAAAATTTTCTGAAAATGCGTTTCTGAGGCCGCTTAGCCGTCTCAGAAAAAAAAAACTGATTTCCGTAAGACTAGATCACACGTAGGCGCGCGGACAGATGAATGAGGGGTGTAGTTCTCTATAATTAAGTCGACGCGGTGGCCCGGTGGTTATGGTGCTCGGATGCTGACCCAAAAGACACCGGTTCGATCCCGGCCGCGCCTATCGCATTTTGATGGAGGCGATATGCTAGAGGCCCGTGTACTGTGCGATGTCAATGCACGTTATAGAACCCGGGTGATCGAAAATTCCGGAATCCTCCGCTACGGCGTCCCTAATAGTCTGAGTTGCTTTAGGACGTTAAACCCCGTGGTACCAAAATATAATCGCAGGTAAACAATATCAGCCTGATAAAAGATGCATCTAGAGACCTAACATCCACCGTCAAATCCGTGAGCCTCTCTCATTGCCCGACGCCCGTTCTCGCTAGCAGACGGTATACGACGACGCGGTTTTTCATCATCGCCGAAATGCTCAAAGGGTCACGGCGGGGGAAAAAAGGTGCCTATGAAGTTAGGTTGAAGCTAGTTGAAGCAAATGACATGCATGTTTATTGACTACAGGCGTATTAGTGAACCACACTGTAACAACGACTCGGATAAACACACACAAGCTCCAGCGACGACGCCGCTAGAAAAAGTTGCAGTGGCGCCACCTGGTGGTTTCTACGCCAAACGGCACGCCCGCGCCCTTCCGTTCGCGCCACTAGGATAGTTCTAGTTCACTATAACCGTGACGCTCGTATATCTGGAACGAGAGTATGGCGTGGTGAGACTGCCACAAAACAAATGATCTTATATTTTAAAACAGCACTAATCTTATGAAGTGAATTTATAAAATTAAAATTGAACGTTTCTTTTCTCAATTTATTTATGCTGTTAACTCGCTGGGAGAGAGAGTACTCCCTTGAAGCCTCAAAGGACGAACTCGAGCTGCCTTGTTTCGAAGCTCCTTTGAGCTAGGTGTCCTTTGGCGCGTTCGTCCTTAGAGTAATGGAGCATTAGTTCAAAGTACCTTTACTGTGTCCGTGTGACAGGGGTATAAGGCCGTTCTCGCATCCTTTTCTTTTTAGCGCCACATCTTTTTCTTTTTAGCGCTTCTAAATACATAGGGACAGATTGCATGCGGAATACGAACTTGAAAAAGCTTCAGGAAAGCATGAATGCAATTAAACACGCATGCAAACGCGAAAGCATGAATCGTACTGCGCGCGGCCGATCAGCGCAAGCCACGGAGCAAGAATATAACAAGCGTTTGCGGGTCGGTAGGCTGGAAACGCTGATTGGTCCAAAAAAAAGTGGCGCCACGCCTGTAACGTCATGGTCACGTGACTTTTAATGACGTCATGTCCGGTTGGGGACAGACACATTTTCCCTAGAGTTTTCTCGGAATTCCCCACGTTTGTGACAGCGTGCGCGCGATAAAAAAGCGCATCTTTACCTCCACCCCACCCAGTTCGACCACTATGCCGAGCGGGGTGCAGTCGAAGAACTGCTCTCGCCATTCACGTTTACCCCCCCCCCCCTCCCCCCCCTACGACACTTTCCCTAACTCAGATGTTTTGTCGCATTTTTTATTTTTATTTTGTGTGTTTGTGTTTGCATGCACAGTGCACGTCTCTCTAGTTAAGCTAACTGCGCCGCTGATTCCGCATTGACTATTCCTGCCGAAGAGGCTCCAGGGAAGTGTCCTGCCATGTCTCCGCTTTATTCTGTTTTTCTTTTTACTCGTTTTGGCCAGCGGCACGCGAGTACACGCATCTCCGCGAATCCGCCACCGTCTGTTTCTGTACTCGCCGCCGCTCTGCCTTGAGGGCCGACCATTCTCACCTCCCGCTCCTCGTTTTCCTTTTTCTCTTTCTCTTTTTTTTCTGCACGCTCCCAGCGGCTTCTCGGTGGACAGGGTGCAACAGCGCGTTTTTGTTTTTCTATTTATTGCTCTTTCTCCCTTTTCTAGTATTATTCTTTTCTGTCCATCTTCTTTCCAGCACCCGATTGCTTGTTGCTATTTTCATGTGGCGGACCATGTGTGCCAATTACAACTCCTCAAGAACGGGAGGAAGATCGCTGTAACTTCAGTCTTGAGCAAGGACAGGCTCTGTCCGAAACGTCGACTCAAAATAAATCTGTCTAAATGAAGCGTCTCTCAACTTTGCATATATATATATATATATATATATATATATATATATATATATATATATATATATATATATATGGAAGCAGTTAGGGTTGCTCAACGGGCCAGTGAAAACTTGCACAGTGAAAAGGTCACAACTGGTTCGATTATCTAGGTTTATTCACCAACGGTTTCGGACGGTGGACCGTCCTTCATCAGGGTAAAGTCGAATGAATACACAGATGTGCGCATTTACGCTCCTAAATGCAGAGGGAGAGGAGGCACTTTCTCTCTCTTTCTCTATGTCGGCGTCCACTAAGGGGAAAGGAGAATGGGTGCGAAACAAGTTAAAAAAAGCTAGTTAAAATACAGAGGTGAGAGACATGCAGCAGAGCTGGATTTTCGCCGAGAAGACTAAAGCAAGAAAGGTTTCCCTCTGCGGAAGCGAGAAGTTCGAGCACAAAGGGAAAATAACGAAAACACAGAAAACAAGAAAAGAACAAAAAGGAAAACACCAGAATACACTGAAACAAAACACAAAGGCGCACATAGCATGACCCGCTCCCCAGCGGTGCAGATGTTAAGAACTCTTGTAATGTAATTTACTGTCAGCTGTCAAGGCCGCATCATCACGCCTTGTTCAAGAGGCACCAGTGACCGTTACGAGGGCAGCGCGTCGCCTCAGCGGCGGAAACGCGGTCATCCAGACGCCGTGTCGAAACCCGATCCCGCAACTAGCCGCCGCAGAAAGCAGCCACCGGCCGTTCGTCAGAGGGCGCCTGCGCCGCGCATCCCACCGCTGACAATTCCGAGAAGGGAGCTTGGAGGACAAGGAGGAAAAGGGGAAACCGGCATGGAGTAAAGAAGAGGGGGGGGGGGGGGGGGGGGCGCATGGTGAGCAGGATAAAAGGAAAACAAATGGAAAATAACAGACGGGAGCTTCTTTCTCAATTGGAAAGGTTTTTGAGGAAGGCAAAATTGCCCAAGTTCTCATTAATGCCGTGGGTTAATGTCCGAAATTTATGTATGAAATACGATTCCCTTTGTTCTCTTTGGCGGCCGGTTTGAAAACCCGACTGTAGGAGGATGACCCGGATGCTTTCAAATGAGTGCTGTGGCAGACATAGGTGCTTAGAAAAGGGTAGGTTTGGCAGTGTGTGAACGTGGGCCTTGTGGTTGTTGAATCGCAACCTGAACGGAGTTTCTGTCTGGCCGATGTACTGCATGCCGCACACGCTGCAGTGAAGCATGTAGACCACATTTGCACTGTCGCAATTTAGAGTTTCTTTGATTGTGAAAGTAAAGTCAGAGAAGGTACCTTTTGCAGTTCCTGTTGTCAGCATGTGACAGCAAACCTTACAGCGTGGTTTTCGGCAGGGTTGACACCCGGGGTTTGGGTTAGCATTGGGCGATGTTCTGGATTTAACTAAAATGTCTTTGAGGTTCTTGCTGCGCCGGTATACCGCTCTTGGTGGCTGCTTAAAAATGCGGGACAGGTGACTGCTTTGCTGGATAATGTTAAAATGTTTTGAGAGGATTTTGTTCACGCGTGGCATGTTTGATGAATGTGTGAGAACGAGGTTGGTTTGCCTTTCACCTTGCTGGAAGTTTTGGGGACTCAGTATTTTATTTCTGTCTAGACCGCGAGCTTTCCGAATAGCGTCTTCCACGATGGAAGCGGGATATTTTTTCAGTAAGAGATTTGTCTTCAGTTGTTCAGCATGGCGGTCAAAGTCATCGAGCTCAGAGCATATCCGTCGGTATCTATGAGCCTGAGAGTAAGGTATGCTCGTCTTGCAGTGGTGCGGGTGGCTGCTCTTAAAATGTAGATACTGCGGGCGGTCGGTGGGCTTTCTGTAGAGCGTTGTCTTAAGTACGTTTCCCTTTTTCTGTATTGTCACGTCCAAGAAGTTTATAGATGTTTTGGAGATGCTGTGGGTGAACGATATCGATGGGTGAAATTTGTTGTAGTTCCCTATAAATGTTAATAGGCTAGCTTCATCGTGAGGCCAGATGAGGAAGATATCGTCCAGAAAACGCTTGTACAGGAGTGGCTTCGAAGGTTGAGTGTCCAGAAATTGTGTTTCGAGATCCGCCATGAATATATTGGCATAGGCAGGTGCCATCCTGGTTCCCATCGCCGTACCGTTCACCTGAAGAAAGTGCCTTCCCTCAAATTCAAAGTGGTTGTAATTGAGTACTAAACCCAGAATAGTTGCGAGAGTTTCCCCATCCAGGTGAACCGGAGGATCCGTCCGCAGGTATGCATCCACCGCCGCGCGTATGCCGTCTGAGTGCGGGATATTTGTATATAAAGACGTCACGCCCATTGTGACCAATAAGCTCTCATCGGGAATTTCAATGTTAGACACCACTCTGAGTTTGTGAATTTTCGGGAGGAGGTAGAACCGCCCAGGGACTGGTTTGACCGGCTTCATTGCTTTAAACATGTCCTGGGATATCTTTTGTTCTTGGAGGAGAGATTTCATCTCACTGTTAATTTTTACTTCGAAGTCTTCTGTGGGGTCGCTGGTGAGTTGGGTGTAAAATTGTTTATTTTCCAATTGTCGGAAACCTTCTTTTAAGTATTCGGTCTTGTCCATAACGACGATCGCGCCACCTTTGTCCGCAGGCTTGATGATGATGTCGGACCGCTGACTTAAAGAGTTAAGGGCCTGGCGTTCTTCGGACGAGAGGTTGTTGTTGACCGCTCTTGGTTTTGATTTTGAATACGATGATAGGATATCCTTTTAAACGGCAGTGATGTACATATCCAAATGTCTATCCCTGTGTTCGTTTGGAGTCCATGACTTGTCGGATGTCCCTGGTATGTTGATTTCCCGGTTCGTTTCGCGGTTTTCAAAATACTCACGCAGACGTAAGTTCCTTGCGAAGTTATCTAGATCCTGATATAATTGAAATTCATTGAATTTTCCGGTCGTGGGGCAGAAGGTTAGGCCTTTAGCGAGTAACGCACGTTCCGAGGAAGTGAGAGGCAGGCTCGACACGTTCACCACGTTGTCAGCCCTAATGGAAGGCTGACCAGTAGTAGGCGCACAGTTTTGCTCAGGGGCTAAAGTATTTCTAGTAGGAGGCGGGCTTATCGAACGGGGCGCTGGTGCCACACCGTCCCGCCGGAGTTTCCTAAGCTTCTCCATGCCTGTTTCTCTGGTTTTTCGTTCTTCGAATTCATTTAGCTCCGTTATTTCTGTCGCCGTTAGATCCGGTTCGAGACGGGTGCATTTTTCAATGTGCTTCAATTCAATAGTTTTTCGTTGACTGTGCCGTATAATTAGGTCCACAAGGCGTAGTGAACTGTCGTGTAGAATACCTTTCCACTCAGCCTCCTCGTCAGCATTAAGGGTGGTCATCGCTGGGGTTAGTTGCAACCTCAAGCCCTTGGGTACGTTTCCCTCTTCTGAATATCGTGTTAGTGTTGTTCCGTGAGCTTCATACCTGATCCGTTTTTCGATACATTTTCGCAGTTTCAGAAATGAGGGTGAGTGAGTTATTGGGGAGCGGGTCATACCTGTGGCGAGTCAATCGCTGCGCTGTGTCGGGGCGTGGCGTGCCATCTCGGCGCAGGCCCGTCTCGTCATGTAGCGGCGGCGGGGGGTGTTACGTCTCGCCTACGACGCGCGGTATAGCCGGCGCGGATGCAACGGACGCCGCGGCTTTGTTCAAAGCGGCGGTCATTTGGACCCGTTCATCGCTGCCGCAACGCCTCCCGCCAAGCGCGTCCAGGCAGGTTTCAGTGCCACGTGTCGTCGTGCGTGCGTGTGTGTGTGTGTGCATGTTGGTGCCCACGCTTGTCAAAGCGCGGCAGCCGGGGAGAGGAGCTCCCCAACTGGGAGGCGAGGAGGTCTGACCGGCGCCGGCCTGGCGGACGCGCCCGTCACGTCTGGACATGTTCAAGCGTCGCCGTATCGGACGCCTCTTCCCAAGCCGTTCCTTCTTGCCCTCGACTCCGAGGGTATAAAACGCCGCTGCCCCGGACGCCGAGGGGGACTTCGATTCCTTCCTTCGAGTAACGTGGTCGCCCTGACCGGCTGCTCTTTTGGCGATGCCAGAATAAACAAGTTGTTCTGTTGCCAGTCGACTCATCCTTTGCCGGGACCTTCGGATGTTTCCAGCTGTGCCCCAGGCCGCCAGGCCAACGCTACCCTTGGGGCTTGCAACCCTTTTACAACAGGGGGTACGGGGGGTGACTCGACCCCTTGCACCAGGGGGCGAGTAGTAGACGTTGTTTATGTCCTGTTGCCTGTCCAGCCGCCTCTTGGAGTCCTAGCCACCGGACGCTGACTGGAGCTCCATCTTGTCGCGGGGGCTGTGGCGCAGAGTACGCGTCGGAGGTGATCGCACACGACGGCCACGCCCTCAAAGCTCAAATGATATCCATCAGCCGCGAGAACCCTCCACGGTGGCAGCTCGTGCAATGCATGGTTGAGGTACGCCACTCCACTGCCAAACTGTCGTCGGTGGCACAGTCGACGCACCTGGTCCACAAAGTTCTGCGTCTCGTTGTATATATATATATATATATATATATATATATATATATATATATATATATATATATATATATATATATATATATATATTTAGTTACCCTTGATGTAGTGTCTCTGTACACAAACATACCGCATGATGATGGCATCCGAGCTCTGGTCGCATCCTATGGAAAACGCAAAAACGCTGATGCTCCTAGCCAAAGTACCATCGCTGCACTTACTGATCTGGTCCTCAAGCTCCACTTTTTTGAATTCAACAACTCCTTTTACCTACAAACGAGTGGTACCGCTATGGGAACGAAAATGGCGCCAAACTATGCCAACATATATATGCATAGCATTGAATCGGAGTTTATCCGCTCATACCCAACAAAAACGGCTTTTTACAAACGCCTCCTAGACAACATGTTCATGGTATGGACGAAAACAGAGGACCAATTCATCCAGTTTATTTCAACATTTAACAACGTACATCCAAACATCTGTTTCACACACCCTTACTCCACCAGTCCAATTAATTTCTTGGACGTCTCAATTCGAATGAAGAAGGGTACCTTAATCACCAGTGTCTATAGAAAGCCCACGGATAGGCAACAGTACCTTCATTAGAAGAGCTGCCACTCACGCCACTGCAAAACTTCAATTCCATATTTTCAAGCCATCAGATTCAAACGGATCTGCTCACGACCAGAAGACTTCGAAGAAAATTCTAACCGTATGCGGGAGGTTCTGAGCGACCAATGCTATCCGCGGCCTGTATTTTTGATGATGCCATTAGGAAAGAGGAAGCAAAAAGACGTAACGAAATGTTTGGGGATGCCCCATCAGCAACCGCAAATGACACCGCTCTAATCTCGTCTTAACCTTCGCAAGCAACCCACCTAATGTCAACAAAATTCTAAAAAAAAACATTTCAACATAATCGAACAAAACGACCGCCTGTCAAAAATTTTTCCAACAGTTCTACATGTTACCTACAGACTACCAAAAAACATGCAAAATTATGTAGTTCACTCTACTATCAATAAGTAAAAGCCTGTGGTTTGCCTACCTTGCAGGAAGAATCGCTGTCAAGTTTGCCAGCACATGCGGACAACAACACTAGCTCAATGCACACACTCTAACTTCAAACACTCCATCCGTGAAAACTTGAACTGTGACAGTAGTAACGTAGTATGCATGCTCGAGTGTGGCGATTGTCAGATGCAATACATTGGCCAAACAGAGAATTCCTTCCGAATTAGATTCAACAACCACCACGCGCACACCAGATCTTTCTCTCCTCCCCCTGTCGAAACATCTTTCCCAGGAAGGTCACGAGTTTCACAAACTAAATGTTACGCTGCTACAGAGCGGCTTCCAAAATACCCGTGAGCGTGAGCAACGAGAGTCATACTTTATATATCAATTTAATACTGTGCAGGCCAGTATAAATGAAAACCCTGGTACTCTCTCCACACTTCAGAGATCATAGTCCTAGCCCTACTGAAATTCACAGCACCACGACTGCATCGCCTGAGGTCATACCAATTTGCGTGCTTGCTTCCACATGCCGCCCTTCTCCTCCCCCTGCCATTCTTTCTTGCTCATGACCAGAGAAAAACAGTTCTGATAGCAAAGCATATTGCCTATTCCCCCCTCAACTTTTTATATTTTTATATTTTTTATTTATTTATTTTTTCCTGCTTTGCAGATAATAGATATAGGGCAGTAACCCATTGCAATAACGCACACTTGGGCGATTTCGCGCCTTCGTTCCCCATTTTCTTTCTGTTACTCTCCCCTCTCTCTCAGTTTTTAGGAAGGAGCCCTCTTTTTGTCTCCGCGACGGAAGGCGGGCGGAGGCACCTTCGACGCATCTTCGCGTTTCGTAACTTCACTTAATTGAGGTCTCCTTCGTTTTAAAATTGCGCTCGTGGCGGGAGGCGTTCCGGAACGACGCTGACCTCCGACGCCGCGCGAATGCAGAAGCATCTATAGCTTTGCGCCAGGATGCAGGAAACTCAGGCGCCAGATGCCTTTAAGTAGGTAGAAAACAGTGCCTTCCACTGGTTCCATGGTATTGGTGGCTGATCCGGAGTTTTCAGGAATGTACGAGGTGGCGTAAGATCCCGTGAAACTCACAGTAAATGTTTACCTCGTCGGCACGTTGTTGTATTGTAGATGCAAGATCGAACGACACACCGGAGCGAGCGATGTCATGCTGACGCCAAGTTTCCTCCGACCCCCCCCCCCCCCCCTCTACTTTTCCTGCGTCACGTATACGCGGTGTCAAGCAACATGCATGTGACTGAAACTGAAACTCTGAAGAAGAGAAACTGAAAGTAAGAGAATTGAATTTGAAAATAAGAGAAGAGAAATTGAAACTGCCGCACAGTTCATTACCTGATGGACACAACAGTATCACGTATTACTTAACGTCTTCATAAAACCACTGTTTCTTCTTCTATAACATTAGCAACATTAGCATATGTTTGCTATTAATGACACCCAGGTAATGAACATGATTTACCAACTTGAGCAGAGTTGGTTCTGGTGTAACGCACGAATAATTTATAGACATGCCTTTGTGTATACGCCAGAAATTAAATTGTGAAGCAAGCCTTGAAACTGCCTGTGCATTTCTCATAGAAAAAGAAAAAAATATCTTGCTTTCATAGCATGCGTGTCATCTATATCAGATGTGATTGTAATCTTGAGCTATAACTTGAAATGACCCATGCTGGCTGCCAATGAAAAATCACTTTATTAATTGTTCAACAAACCTCATAACTCATTTAAGTCACGAAAGGAATGAAATGCTTCACTTATTTCTCATTGCTTTGGTACAGTCATGGTTCATTATGCAATGTAAAATCTGATTTAGGAATATTTTGTTACTTGTTGCATGGTTTGTTCCTGAAATTCAGCACATCCGCCTGTGTTGCGTTCCCGCGTGGTTTTCTTTTTCGTTAATTGAGTACAGATGAATAGCCACCGGATTCTTCGCCGATCGCCCAGTGTGGGTATGTGCCATCTTTTGATAGGCTAACAACAACAGCAACATTGGCCAGGCTATCAGCTTCCGCAAGTTAGGTTCACGCAAGCTCCGCTTCAGGTTGATCTGATCTCCTTGCAACGAGTTGCTGATACGCAGGCTGACCCCGTTTTCTATTACGACCATATTTACCCGTCCCATGCGAAACATATGCCCGCAAATATCCTAAATGATCTTCTTTCTGAACACCTACACAATTTTCCTCATCATACTGTTCTCGCCACTGATGCCTCCGGCAGCTGTGAGAAGGCGGCGATTGGGATATATTCGCAGGATCTGGCTTGGAGCTATTCCGTTCGTATCCCTGATTATACTTCTAAATTCTTCGTAGAGTTTTTGGCTATTGGTTTGGTTCTTCTCAAAATTCCCAGACATGTAGCACGGGTTCTTATTCTTGCAGACTGCCTTTCAGTTTTAGACTCTCTCCAAAACTCCGGAAAATCTTTATTGAATCGGCCACTTAGGTTTTTTGTTCCGTGCACAGTGCGTGAGATCCGCTTTTTCCGGGTAGCTGCAGGCATTCGGGTGTCTATTTTAACGAGGTGGCTGATTTATTGGCAAGGTCAGCTCTCAGCGCTCCTGTAATCTTAATATATCCCGTCCCTCACCTCATTCTGTTGGAAACTTCACGTTTCCAGTGGTTCCAACATATTTCAGCCAGCTTGAGTGATCCGTTGCTCTATACCGTGGATTTTCACCACTTAAAGTACCTATGGGATGTCCGGTGGTGTAAATCAAGGCGTTTTGAGGTGTCAATGACGCTTCTGCGATGCAGAATCCCTCACTTAAATTTGTACTTACGCAGATACGGGTTCCCTGTGTCAAACCTTTGTGTCTCATGTGGGCAAGTTGAAACATTAGACCATTTTCTCCTCTCTTGCCGGCCGTTGTTCAAGGAAATCAGTATTTGGAGGTCCCTCTTCCAGTATCTTCCAGTTCTTCTCTCGTTCGGTGCGAGCGCCAAGGAATTCCCGTTAAGCAGTGTTTGTGGCTACCTTCATGATTACATAAGTGCAACTGATCGGTTACCTTGTTAGCTGCATACAAAATTCTGTCTCATGTCCGAAATGGTTGGTTCTATTCCTGGTAATTCATATTTCTGAAATTTAATTGAATTTTCCTATCTTTATCTTGATTCAGTCTTCTACGCCGCCGCCTCACGTCTTTTTTCCCGTTAAATACTTCATTGGCAAATCACCACTGTACCTTGGCCAATCCCGCGTGGGTATGTGCCAATTTACTGAGGTGAATAAGAAGAGTGTGGACTACAAATACTATCTGTACTTGTGCTCTATGTGTTTTTTTTGTCTGTTTGCAATGTAAGCTATTACTAGGTGGAAAGGCATGCACGTAATGGACATACCCTGTGCACATGAATGCGGAAAGCTGGCCATGGTTGTCTAAGCATTGCCAACAAAGCAACGGGACCTTCAAGAAACAGGATAGAATTGTGACCCCTCACATGCAATGATTTTCATACAATTTGAAAATGTGGCAATTTACAGCAGTCCCGTGGTTATATTGTTGCAAAACAAGCCAGCTCATTTAGGCGGAAACATTTTTAGAGGCTGCCAAAAAGGAACATGTCAAAAAGCTACACATAGCATCCTGTTTCATTGATGTTTATATGTGTGGTAAACGATATGAACAAGCATCTCTTTGTTGGTTAACTGCATGCTTTGCTATCCACGCACTGTCATGCAGTGCATACACAATCACAGTTCAGTGACTGCAGAGCGGTCTGCAACCAGTAACTTGCAACTATACTAAGCAGCAAGCTTCTTTGCACGGTATTTGTTATATTTATCGAACGATGAGATGGAATTGGTATGGCTATTTCTACACAGTGCATTTCCTAAAGACTCCTTTCTGCCATACGGCACTTTTTACCCAAAAAGCATCCTACAGAGTCATTTAAATTGCTCCGTATAAAGATGTTTGTAGCAGGTGTGTGAGCCCGAACAAAAAAAATGTTTTAATTTTCCTTAATTCTTCAGTATTCCTGATTATCACGACACGGGCATCTATATGTTGGTACAACTTTTTTCAGGCATTACAACTGATGTACCGATGTGTTTGGTACTAATTCATCTTCAGACCTTTCATGTCTGTTGGGTAAAAAAAATACGAAATAATAGTTGGCTGCATTAGTTTTCACTGAGATAACTAGCATCACACAGCATGCTCTTGAAATTCCTCAAGCTGTCTGTAATTGGCTTGCTTCATTGTATAGCTTCATACTTGTTTAATTTAAACTCTGCACACTGCTCTTTTCACCGCACATGGCGACATGGCACGCGGAGCCCCGTGGAAATGGGCGAGGAGGATTCAGAGGTCGGCTGCTACTTCCCTGGAATCCAAACACAGCTATAGGCACCTGCAAGTCACGGTTAATTTCGGAAAGGCAGCTTTCCCCGCTTCCCTTCGTCGTCTTGTCCGTCGTGCGTCGCGTGTCGCGGCGAACCCGACAAAGGGGAGGCCATCAACCCCCCTCCCCCTCCCCTCCTGAAGCAGAGGAAAGATCCCGCAAATAGTTTCCTAGAGAGGTCCTTTTTTTCCCGTGCGGTCAACGAGGGGTCAAACGACAGGCCCAAGCAGTGTGAGGCAACGTTCTCTGTTCATTCTAGAGACGCAAGCTTACACTGCAAAATGAAACCTTGTCTTTCTCTTCCAAATGCAATTTCATTTCATTTTTACAAAATGCAAGTTACATACTAGAGATGCAAGGGCTAAAAGCTGCTAAAAAGCAGCTTGACTGGGCCCAAGCGCCTCTGAAATGGCAGTACGCGACAAACGCACTTCAAGCAAAAAAAATGTTTACATATACGTATAAAAAAGCATTAAAAATGTTTACGTGCTCTTAACGCAGCGCTATCCACGTTGTTTTATTGATGACGCCATAAGCAGAGCTTCAAATCTGAACCGTAGTCAAATACTCCAGGGGCACCGAAGAGATAACCGAAATGATTGCACTACAAACCTTATTCTCACATTTAACAGTAACGCACCGAACATAAACAGAATTCTTAATAAGCACTTTAATATTCTCCAGCAAAGTCAACGACTATCGAAAATATTTACATGCGCACCCCGCGTGATTTACAGGCGTGCCAAAACATTCAGAACCATCTAGTCCACTCCAAGGAACACAAAACCCCAAAATATGGATGCCAGCCCTGTGGTAAAGGTCGCTGCAAAGTTTGCAAGCACATGAAGACTACGTGTTCCGCAGCTAGTACGAGGTCAGTTTTCCAGCATTCAATCAACGGCAAGTTCGACTGCGACTCATCAAACATTATTTACCTTCTTGAATGCACTGTGTGTAACCAGCAATACATAGGAGAGACAAACACTGCATTCCGCATTCGATTTAAGAACCACCGAGCACACACCAAGTCTCTCCCCAATCTTCCCCTATCCAAGCATGTAAACTCAGAAGGACACCCATTTGACCAACTAAAAGTAACAATTATTCAAGGGGGCTTCAAAAACAGGCGAGAACGTGAACAACGTGAATTCTATTTTATCCACAAGTTTAATACTATTCACGAATGTCTTAACGGAAAGCCTGGTATCCTTTCTTTTATTCACGACCTCCAAACAAAATAATACTGCACCTCTCGTTAATTGGCGTGCGTGGTCCGCGGGCATTCCCTTCGTGAGCCTAGGCGGCGGCGCGCGCGTTTCGGAAGCTGTCCAGGTATCGCTTTTTTGCGTAGTGCGCTACTCGGCGACAGCCAGCTGAAATTTCTGTACAGTTCTCGCTTCCACGACATTACGACGACCCGCATAAAGGTACGCATTTTATCTCAAATTTCGCTTCATGTAGTGCTGTACCGATTACCTACATGCCTTGCGCATTACAGGACCTCGTTTTACTGCTGCAGGAGCACGTGGCTAGTGTCGTGCTGGTGTTCAAAGTTTTGCCACGCCATTACGACGACCCACATAAGGCGCGGTTTGAGGACCGCCGGCGCCGCCAGCTGAACCGCCGTCTTCCAGTGCAGTGCAGCATTGTTTAATTCCTTAGAGACTTCTCGCGCTTTGTCGAAATCGACGGCAGCCGTGAAAATTTACATATTAGACCTCGCTACAGCATAATCCCAGCGCAGCGCGCCTTTGTTTCTTTGCGTTGGCAAGCGTTAGAAGCGCGCGCCGTCTCGCGCTTTGTCCAAGTCGGCTCTAAAACTCGCGCTAGGCCTCGTTGCCGGGTTGACAAAGTGTATGGCTTTGTTCTTTTCAATGGCACGCCTCTGCCACTACAGTCGGCGCCCTTAATTTTATGATCGCTGTCAGCTTCAACAGCAAGTCCAAGAAAAGTTATGACGATCGCGCGGTGTGGAAATCGGCGGTAGAGACAAAAAACTCGTGCTTGTAGCTTCAGACTTACCCAGCTCCAGTGCTCCTTTGTTTATTTCCGTACCGACTACTCGCGCTTTGTAGAAATCGACGCCAGCTGTGAAAATTTACATATTAGACCTCGCTATAGCATTAGCCCAGCGCAGCGCGTCTTCGTTTTTTTGCGTTCTATAACTTGTATGCAGGACACCTTTGTTTGCTCGTTACTTCTGTTCTTTTCAGTCGTTTCCTGAATCCGTCCAAAGAGCCGGGCTAGGTGGATGATTGTTCGCCGTCAATGGAACCACATGGCGATCACACTGCATACAGCACGACTTTGGTACATGTGTTTTTTAAATAAAAAAACATCAGATGTCGAAGGTCATGGTCGTGTCCGAGGATTGCTTCGACAGCTGGGGAAAAACCGTGGGGACCGCACACGCTGTGTCGTCGCTGCCAAGTGAAGAGGCACAAAACGGCTGTCAACCTTAATAAAGGCCCTTCTCGGGGCCGCCTCAGTGTTTCCTGGCAGATCACGCGCTTTGCACCCTGTGCACGTGTTCTCCACATTTCCAATAGTTCTTTCAAACCCTGCAGAAGGCTTGAATTAGGAACTGCTAATATTAAGATGGTGCATGGTACTTGAGAAACAATAGCGGCTACAATGACAAAGGTGAAGAGGGGCTGGAGTTACACGCAAATAAAGAAAAGGCTGGGGGTACCCTGATAACAAGCTGAAATGGTTTTGGACAGGACTCCTAGTTATTCGATATAAAAGACTCAAATAATGCATATTCAAGAGTTTATCAAGGTTTTTGTAGAAATATACTCTAAGCACTTTCCCTTCAAGAACATTAAGCAGTCTAAACGAATAGGAAAACCATGGATCACGCCAGAGCTCAAAAGAATGATAAAGCGCAAAAACAAGCTGTACCATGCCTTTTTGAATAATCTCTCATCTTATTTTTTAAAACAAACAAGAAATTAACTAAATGCTGAGCTTAGGCGCGCTAAGATTGTGTATCATCAAAAACTGTTCTCTGATGTTAGAATGAAATATTCAGACGCTGTCTGGAAAGTTGTAAATAACTTGTTACGTCGCAATACGAAAAATGCGCCAACTCAACGAATAATCTATAAGGGCTCTGAATTATCCGCTCAGGCTCTTGCTGACCATTTCAACAGCAATTTTTAACTACCCATTTATCTATGATGCATCTACCTGAAGTTCCTTCATCTTGTAGCCCCTTCGAAAGCCTTTTCGTTGAGCCCACCAGTGAGACCGAAGTATGTACAACCTTTATGAATTTAATTAATAGCAAATCCTTAGATGTTGGCAATATTCAGATAAAACCGGTCAAATATGTACTATCTTTTATTATAACTGTGCTTGCATACATCTTCAATTTGTTAATTGAAACGGGAGTTTACCCGGAAGAAATGAAGAAAGCAAGAGTGACAGTTGTGTTTAAAGGGGGAGATAAAAATGTAGTGTCCAATCATAGACCAATATCTGTGATTCCAGTCTTTTCAAAGGGCTTGGAAAAAGTAATCTTTTCCCGTCCAGTGAACTTTTTTTAATGCAAAACAAAACCTGTCTGATGCTCAATTTGGCTTCCGAAGGGGAAAGTCGACGGAAACGGCTTTGTTATCACCTAAGGAATGTATCCTGCAAAACACTGAAGCAGGTATTCTCACTGTCGGACTCTTCATTGATTTTAGTAAGGCTTTCGATTCCCTAAACCATCAAATTTTAACTCATAAAATTTCTCAAAACGGAGTTCGTGGAACACCTTTAGACCTCATGAAATCATACCTGCAAAATCGAAAACAATCTGTCTATATCCACAACCATCAGTCTTCTTTTCTGGTGGTACGAAATGGTGTGCCTCAAGGCAGCATTCTGGGCCCGATGCTTTTTAACATCTATATAAATGACATTGTGCGTATTTATGACAAAGCGAAATTTATTATATACGCCGATGATAGCAGTATACTAATCTCTGGTTACGACATAAACAAGTTAATTGAAGAGTGCAACGTAATCCTTACGAAACAAGAGAACTGGTCCTCTTCTAATTGCCTCCAAATAAACCCTAAAAAGACTAAGGTAATAATTTTCCGTGCAAGGAACAAGCCAGTCGAACTACAATGCGCTCCTAAATACGCAGGTTAAGAAATTCAAATTGTAGACAGCCACAAAATCCTTGAAGTTACTTTCTCGTCGCATCTCAGGTGGGATCGGCGTGTGGAAAATATTTGCAAAAAGCTCTCTCCAGTAGCAGGTGTTCTAACACGATGTCGATGGCTCCTACCCACTCACGTGAAAATTCAAATTTATCATGCTCTTTTCGGTTCCGTAACTCTGTTTGGGCAACCACCACAAAAACAAATTTGATAAAAATACAGGTTCTGCCGAAGAAAATGATCCGCTACATTGCAAACCTTCCTTATCTGTCTCTCCAATGCAAACTGCTTTTAGAAATTATAACATAATTCGTTTTGAACATATATATGTTTTTCGCATTTTGAGGTTCTTTTACCATTCTTCTCCTGCTTATAGAGATTTCTTAATACGTACTACACATTCAAGGACCGCTTCGAATCGACTCTACACCTGAAACACCGATCTCTGGTATATTCCACATTTTCGAATTAATTATACACTACAAACGCTTGAACACAATTTACCGACCACTCTTAATAAGTACAAAGTTTTGGCTAGTGTTAAACCAAGCGAGTTAAAAATGTATTTTGTTAATATATAGCCAGGTTGCATTTTATGTGCCTCTGTTGTCTGCCGGTGCCATGTATGCCTATTGAGTGTTTTTTTTCTCTTTATTTTTCTCGGGTCTTCTCTTTGTTTTCATGCGTCTGTAAACTATTGTTAGTGAACATACATGCTTATTGTTTTCATTGCATTTAATGTATAGTCACTTGCGTCGTTGTTTTTGTTTGTTCTTATATATATATATATATATATATATATATATATATATATATATATATATATATATATATATATATATATATATATATATATAGAGAGAGAGAGAGAGAGAGAGAGAGAGAGAGAGATTTAAGAGAAGCGGGCACTTCTACAGCGACACATTTATTTATCAACGTTTCGACCGCGGTGCGGTCTTCTTCAGGACTGCAGTGGTCTCGCGTCAAATGGACGTTTTAAGTTTGTGAGCTGCAGAAGAGGGCAAAAGGAGTCTAACAAGCAAATAGCAACAACAGTTCAAAAAATTGAACAAAAAAGTAAAAAAATAAATATAGGTGTGCGGGGAGCAGACAGGGACAAAATTGGGGGAGGAAGCAAAAAATAGAAAGAAAAGAAAAAAAAGGGGGGGGACTATTATAGTAAGGAAGGACGGGGTAAAAAAAGGAGATGGCGAAACGAGAGAAAGGGAGAGGAAGACGGTGCCCGCGACATGGGCAGCGCGGCAACCACAGGCGTGCAAAACGTGCAAGACACAAACAAAATGCACAAACACAAAGATGGGCGCCGCTGCAGATGCGTGGCCAAAGAGGCGCCGCTGCGCAAATGACACTGGCAGCGACGAACAGGCCAAACCAGGCGCCTTTTGGGGGGTCTCACTAATTTCCGGTGAGCCGAGGGCTAGAACGTTAAGGAAGGAGAGGGCTACGTTAACGAGCACATGTGTAAGAACTTACTCAGGGGGTCTGGGTTTCACTGAACGGTGCACCCCTCTCCCTGGGCGGGTCGTTGAACCGACTTCGTCGGGAATACTTGGTTGTAGGGTTGGAGGGCTGGGCTAGCTGTGTACAAAGATTTGAAATTGTCGAAAAAAAGTAAGGAAAGAACGTCAAAGCTTATCAATACTGCACGAGGCAGGATAGTGTAAGTAAGGAGGGGTATGATTGCCTGGGATATACTAGGAGTTATAAAGGGTATATCAGAGTTAGCCAATTAACGAGAGGTGTAGTATTATTTTGTTTGGAGGTCGTGAATAAAAGAAAGGATACCAGGCTTTTCGTTAAGATATTCTTGAATAGTATTAAACTTGTGGATAAAATAGAATTCACGTTGTTCACGTTCTCGCCTGTTATTGAAGCCCCCTTAAATAATTGTTACTTTTAGTTGGTCAAATGGGTGTCCTTCTGAGTTTACATGCTTGGATATGGGAAGATTGGGGAGAGACTAGGTGTGTGCGCGGTGATTCTTAAATCGAATGCGGAATGCAGTGTTTGTCTCTCCTATGTATTGCTGGTTACACACAGTGCATTCAAGAAGGTAAATAATGTTTGATGAGGCGCAGTCGAACTTGCCGTTGATTGAATGCTGGAAAACTGACCTCGTACTAGTTGCGGAACACGTAGTCTTCATGTGCTTGCAAACTTTGCAGCGACCTTTACCACAGGGCTGGCATCCATATTTTGGTGTATTGTGTTCCTTGGAGTGGACTAGATGGTTCTGAATGTTTTGGCACGCCTGTAAATCACGCGGGGTGCGCATGTAAATATTTTCGATAGTCGTTGACTTTGCTGGAGAATATTAAAGTGCTTATTAAGAATTCTGTTTATGTTCGGTGCGTTACTGTTAAATGTGAGAATAAGGTTTGTAGTGTAATCATTTCGGTTATCTCTTCGGTGCCCCTGGAGTATTTGACTACGGTTCAGATTTGAAGCTCTGCTTATGGCGTCATCAATCAAAGAATGTGGATAGCGCTGCGTTAAGAGCACTTAAACATTTTTAATGCTTTCTTATACGTATATGTAAACATTTTTTTTTGCTTGAAGTGCGTTTGTCGCGTATTGCCATTTCAGAGGCGCTTGGGCCCAGTCAAGCTGCTTTTTAGCAGCTTTTAGCCCTTGCATCTCTAGTATGTAACTTGCATTTTGTAAAAAATGAAATGAAATTGCATTTGGAAGAGAAAGTCAAGGTTTCATTTTGCAGTGTAAGCTTGCGTCTCTAGAATGAACAGAGAACGTTGCCTCACACTGCTTGGGCCTGTCGTTTGACCCCTCGTTGACCGCACTGGAAAAAAAGGACCTCTCTAGGAAACTATTTGCGGGATCTTTCCTCTGCTTCAGGAGGGGAGGGGGAGGGGGGTTGATGGCCTCCCCTTTGTCGGGTTCGCCGCGACACGCGACGCACGACGGACAAGACGACGAAGGGAAGCGGGGAAAGCTGCCTTTCCGAAATTAACCGTGACTTGCAGGTGCCTATAGCTGTGTTTGGATTCCAGGGAAGTAGCAGCCGACCTCTGAATCCTCCTCGCCCATTCCCACATGGCTCCGCGTGCCATGTCGCCAGGTGCGGTGAAAAGAGCAGTGTGCAGAGTTTAAATGAAGCAAGTATGAAGCTATACAGTGAAGCCAATTACAGACAGCTAGAGGAATTTCAAGAGCATGCTGTGTGTATTTTTTTTTACCCAACAGACATGAAAGGTCTGAAGATGAATTAGTACCAAACACATCGGTGCATCAGTTGTGATGCCTGAAAAAAGTTGTACCAACATATAGATGCCCTTGTCGTGATAATCAGGAATACTGAAGAATTAAGGAAAATTAAAACATTTTTTTGTTCGGGCTCACACACCTGCTACAAACATCTTTATTCGTAGCAATTTAAATGACTCTGTAGGAAGCTTTTTGGTAAAAAGTACAGTATGGCAGAAAGGAGTCTTTAGACAATGCACTGTGTTGAAATAGTCATACCAATTCCATCTCATCGTTCGATAAATGTAACAAATACCGTGCAAAGAAGCTTGCTGCATAGTGTAGTTGCAAGTTACTGGTTGCAGACCGCTCTGCAGTCACTGGACTGTGATTGTGTATGAACTGCATGACAGTGCCTGGATTGCAGAACAGTTAACCAACAAAGAGCTGCTTGTTCATATCGTTTACCACACTATAAACATCATCAATGAAACAGGATGATATGTGTAACTTTATGACATGTTCCTTTTTGGCAGCCTCTAAAAATGTTTCCGCCTAAATGAGCTGGCTTGTTTTGCAACAATATAACCACGGGACTGCTGTAAATTGCCACATTTTCAACTTGTGTGAAAATCATTGCATGTGAGGGGTCACTTCATATCCTGTTTCTTGAAGGTCCCGTTGCTTTGTTGGCAATGCTTGGACAACCATGGCCAGCTTCCCGCATTCATATGCACAGGGTATGCCCATTACGTGCATGCCTTTCCACCTAGTAATGGCTTACATTGCAAACAGACACAAAAAAAGACATAGAGCACGAGTACAGATAGTGTTTGTAGTCCACACTCTTCTTCTTCACCTCAATAAATATGGCACATACCCACGCGGGATTGGGCAAGGTACAGTGGAGATTTGCCAATGAAGTATTTGCACGGGAAAAAAGGCGTGAGGCGGCGGCGTAGAATACTGAATCAAGATAAAGATAGGAAAATTCAATTAAATTTCAGAAATATGAATTACCTGGAATAGAACCAAGCATTTCGGACATGAGACAGAATTTTGTATACAGCTAACAAGGTAACCGATCAGTTGCACTTATGTAATCATGAAGGTAGTCACAAACACTGCTTAACGGGAATTCCTTGGCGCTCGCACCGAAGGAGGGAAGAACTGGAAGAGACTGGAAGAGGGACCTCCAAATACTGATTTCCTTGAACAACGGCCGGCAAGAGAGGAGAAAATGGTCTAATGTTTCAGCTTGCCCACATGAGACACAAAGGTTTGACGCAGGGAACCCGTATCTGCGTAAGTACAAATTTAAGTGAGGGATTCTGCATCGCAGAAGCGTCATTGACACCTCAAAACGCCTTGATTTACACCACCGGACATCCCATAGGTACTTTAAGTGGTGAAAATCCACGGTATTGAGCAACGGATCACTCAAGCTGGCTGAAATATGTTGGAACCACTGGAAACGTGAAGTTTCCAACAGAATGAGGTGAGGGATGCGATATATTAAGATTACAGGAGCGCTGAGAGCTGACCTTGCCAATAAATCAGCCACCTCGTTAAAATAGACACCCGAATGCCTGCAGGTACCCGGACAAAGCGGATCTCACGCACTGTGCACGGAACGAAAAACCTAAGCGGCCGATTCAATAAAGATTTTCCGGAGTTTTGGAGAGAGCCTAAAACTGAAAGGCAGTCTGCAAGAATAAGATCCCGTGCTACATGTCTCGGAATTTTGAGAAGAACCAAACCAATAGCCAGAAACTCTACGAAGAATTTAGAAGTATAATCAGGGATACGAACGGAATAGCTCCAAGCCAGATCCTACGAATATATCCCAATCGCCGCCTTCTCACAGCTGCCGGAGGCATCAGTAAAGAGAACAGTATGATGAGGAAAATTGTGTAGGTGTTCAGAAAGAAGACCATTTAGGATATTTGCGGGCATATGTTTCGCATGGAACGGGTAAATATGGTCCTAATAGAAGACGGGGTCAGCCTGCGTATCAGCAACTCGTTGCAAGGAGATCAGATCAACCTGAAGCGGAGCTTGCGTGAACCTAACTTGCGGAAGCTGATAGCCTGGCCAATGTTGCTGTTGTTGTTAGCCTATCAAAAGATGGCACATACCCACACTGGGCGATCGGCGAAGATTACGGTGGCTATTCATCTGTACTCAATTAACAAAAAAGAAAACAACGCGGGAACGCAACACTGGCGGATGTGCTGAATTTCAGGAACAAACCATGCAACAAGTAACAAAATATCCTAAATCAGATTTTACATTGCATAATGAACCATGAATGTACCAAAGCAATGAGACATAAGTGTAGCATTTCATTCCTTTCGTGACATAAATGAGTTGTGAGGTTTGTTGAACAATTAAAAAAGGGATTTTTCATGGCAGCTAGCATGGGTCATTTCAAGTTATAGCTCAAGGTTACAATTACATCTGATATAGATGACACGCATGCTATGAAGCAAGATATTTTTTTCCTTTTTTTTATGAGAAATGCACAGGCAGTTTTCAAGTTTGCTTCACAATTTAATTTCTGGCGTATACACAAAGCCATGTCCTATAAATTATTCGTGCGTTACACCAGAACCAACACTACTTAAGTTGGTAAATCATGTTCATTTCCTGGGTGTCATTAATAGCAATAATAATAATTGTTTTTTTTGGGGGGAAGGAATGGCGCAGTATCTGTCTCATATATCGTTGGACACCTGAACCGCGCCCGTAAGGGAAGGGATAAGCAAACATATGCTAATGCTGCTAATGTTATAGGACAAACAAACAGTGGTTTTATGAAGACGTTAAGTAATACGTGATACTGTTGTGTCCATCAGGTAGGCAGTTTCAAGGCTTGCTTAACAATTTAATTTCTGGCGTATATTCAAAGGCATGTCTATAAAATTATTCGTGCGTTACACCAGAACCAACACTACTTAAGTTGGTAAATCATGTTCATTACCTGGGTGTCATTAATAGCAAACATATGCTAATGTTATAGACGAACAAACAGTGGTTTTATGAAGACGTTAAGTAATACGCGATACTGTTGTGTCCATCAGGTAGGCAGTTTCAAGGCTTGCTTCTCATTTATATTCTGGCGTATATTCAAAGCATGTCTAGAAATTATTCGTGCGTTACACCAGAACCAACTCCTACTTAAGTGGTAAATCATGTTCATTACCTGGGTGTCATTAATAGCAAACATATGCTAATGCTGCTAATGTTATAGACGAACAACAGTGGTTTTATGAAGACGTTAAGTAATACGTGATACTGTTGTGTCCATCAGGTAATGAACTTGTGCGGCAGTTTCAGTTTCTCTTCTCTTATTTTCAAATTCAATTCTCTTACTTTCAGTTTCTCTTCTTCAGAGTTTCAGTTTCAGTCACATGCATGTTGCTTGACACCGCGTATACGTGACGCAGGAAAAGTAGAGGGGGGGGGGGGGTCGGAGGAAACTTGGCGTCAGCATGACATCGCTCGCTCCGGTGTGTCGTTCGATCTTGCATCTACAATACAACAACGTGCCGACGAGGTAAACCTTTACTATGAGTTTCAACGGGATCTTACGCCCCCTCGTACATTCCTGAAAACCCCAGATCAGCCACCAATATCATGGAACCAGTGGAAGGCACTGTTTTCTACCTACTTAGAGGCGTCTGGCGCCTGAGTTTCCTGCATCCCGGCGCAAAGCTATAGATGCTTCGCATTCGCGCGGCGTCGGAGGTCAGCGTCGTTCCGGAACGCCTCCCGCCACGAGCGCAATTTTAAAACGAAGGAGACCTCAATTAAGTGAAGTTACGAAACGCGAAGATGCGTCGAAGGTGCCTCCGCCCGCCTTCCGTCGCGGAGACAAAAAGAGGGCTCCTTCCTAAAAACTGAGAGAGAGGGGAGAGTAACAGAAAGAAAATGGGGAACGAAGGCGCGAAATCGCCCAAGTGTGCGTTATTGCAATGGGTTACTGCCCTATATGGATCATGACGCTCTATTATCTGCAAAGCAGGAAAAAAGAAATAAATAAAATATATAAAAATATAAAAAGTTGAGGGGGGAATAGGCAATATGCTTTGCTATCAGAACTGTTTTCTCTGGTCATGAGCAAGAAAGAATGGCAGGGGGAGGAGAAGGGCGGCATGTGGAAGCAAGCACGCAAATTGGTATGACCCCAGGTGATGCAGTCGTGGTGCTGTGAATTTCCGTAGGGCTAGGACTATGATCTCTGAAGTGTGGAGAGAGTACCAGGGTTTTCATTTATACTGGCCTGCACAGTATTAAATTGATATATAAAGTATGACTCTCGTTGCTCACGCTCACGGGTATTTTGGAAGCCGCTCTGTAGCAGCGTAACTTTTAGTTTGTGAAACTCGTGACCTTCCTGGGAAAGATGTTTCGACAGGGGGAGGAGAGAAAGAGATCTGGTGTGCGCGCGGTGGTTGTTGAATCTAATTCGGAAGGAATTCTCTGTTTGGCCAATGTATTGCATCTGACAATCGCCACACTCGAGCATGCATACTACGTTACTACTGTCACAGTTCAAGTTTTCACGGATGGAGTGTTTGAAGTTAGAGTGTGTGCTTTGAGCTTGTGTTGTCCGCATGTGCTGGCAAACTTGACAGCAATTCTTCCTGCAAGATAGGCAAACCACAGGCTTTTACTTATTGACAGTAGAGTGAACTACATAATTTTGCATGTTTTTTGGTAGTAGTTAGGTAACCTGTAGAACCGTTGGAAAAATTTTTGACAGTCGATCGTTTTGTTCGATTATGTTGAAATGTTTTTTTTAGAGTTTTGTTGGCATTAGGAAGGCTGTTTCCGAAGGTTAAGACGAGATTAGAGCGGTGTTCATTTGAAGTCACTGATGGGGGATCCCCAAACATTTCATTACGATCTGTTGCTTCCGCTTTCGTAACGGCATCATCAATAATGGAGGCCGGATAGCATTGGTCCCTCAGAACCTCCCGCATACGGCTAGAATTTTCTTCGAAGTCTTCTGGTCGTGAGCAGATCCGTTTGAATCTGATGGCTTGGGAATATGGAATTGAAGTTTTGCAGTGGCGTGGGTGGCAGCTCTTCTAATGAAGGTACTGTTGCCTATCCGTGGGCTTTCTATAGACACTGGTGATTAAGGTACCCTTCTCCATTCGAATTGAGACATCCAAGAAATTAATTTGACTGGTGGAGTAAGGGTGTGTGAAACGGATGTTTGCATGTACGTTGTTAAATGCTGAAATAAACTGGATGAATTGGTCCTCTGTTTTCGTCCATACCATGAATATCTTGTCTAGGAAGCGTTTGTAAAAAGCCGTTTTTGTTGGGTATGAGCGGATAAACTCCGATTCAATGCTATGCATATATATGTTGGCATAGTTTGGCGCCATTTTCGTTCCCATAGCGGTACCACTCGTTTGTAGGTAAAAGGAGTCGTTGAATTCAAAAAAGTGGAGTTTGAGCACCAGATCAGTAAGTACAGCGATGGTACTTTGGCTAGGAGCATCAGCGTTTTTGTGTTTTCCATAGGATGCGACCAGAGCTCTGATGCCGTCATCATGCGGTATGTTTGTGTACAGAGACACTACATCAAGGGTAACTAAATATATATATGCAAAGTTGAGAGACGCTTCTTTTAGACAGATTTATTTTGAGTCGACGTTTCGGACAGAGCCTGTCCTTTCTCAAGACTGAAGTTACAGCGATCTTCCTCCCGTCCTTGAGGAGTTGTAATTGGCACACATGTCCGCCACATGAAAGTCGCAACAAGCAATCGGGTGCTGGAAAGAAGATGGACACAAAAGAAAAATACTAGAAAAGGAAAAAAGAGGAATAAATAGAAAAAGAAAAACGCGCTGTCGCACCCTGTCCACCGAGAAGCCGCTGGGAGCGTGCAGAAAAAAAAGAGAAAGAATAATAATAATTGGTTTTTGGTGGAAAGGAAATGCCGCAGTATCTGTCTCATATATATCGTTGGATACCTGAACCGCGCCGTAGGGGAAGAGATAAAGGAGGGAGTGAAAGAAGAGAGGAACAAATAGGTCCGTAGTGGAGGGCTCCGGAATAATTTCGACCACCTGGGGATCTTTAACGTGCACTGACATCGCACAGCACACGGGCGCCTTAGCGTTTTTCCTCCATAAAAACGCAGCCGCCGCGGTCGGGTTCGAACCCGGGAACTCCGGATCAGTAGTCGAGCGCCCTAACCACTGAGCCACCGCGGCGGGGCAAAAGAGAAAGAAAAAAAGGAAAACGAGGAGCGGGAGGTGAGAATGGTCGGCCCTCAAGGCAGAGCGGCGGCGAGTACAGAAACAGACGGTGGCGGATTCGCGGAGATGCGTGTACTCGCGTGCCCCTGGCCTAAACGAGTAAAAAAAAAACAGAATAAAGCGCAGACATGGCAGGACACTTCCCTGGAGCCTCTTCGGCAGGAATAGTCAATGCGGAATCAGCGGCGCAGTTAGCTTAAGTAGAGACACGTGCACTGTGCATGCAAACACAAACACACAAAATAAAAATAAAAAATGCGACAAAACATCCACGTTCGGGAAAGTGTCGTGGGGGGGGGGGGAGGCGGGGGTGAACGTGAATGGCGGGAGCATTTAGGCAATGGTTCTTCAACTGCACCCCGCTCGGCAAAGTGGTCGAACTGGGTGGGGTGGAGGTAAAGATGCGCTTCTTTATCCCGCGCACGCTGTCACAAACGTGGGGAATTCCGAGAAAAACTCTAGGGAAAATGTGTCTGTCCCCAACCGGACATGACGTCATTAAATGTCACGTGACCATGACGTTACAGGCGTGACGTCACTTTTTTGGGGCCAATCAGCGTTTCCAGCCTACCGACCCGCAGTCGCTTGTGTGGGCGATACGCTGCATGTTCGGACGTGCCTCCAGCGATGGCGCCCGCGAGCCTGCAGACAGTGTTCGGTTTCGACAGCGGCTTCGATTGGAGGCCGACGTGTTTTGTGAACCCGTGCCCACCAACTAGAGTGTGCAGTGTCTGCGGTCTCCTTCCTTCATCGGCAGCCATGTTACCCTGTCTACACCTGCTCTGCCAGTCCTGCTACGAGGGCGCCAGTGCCAAACGCAACCACTGCCCCTTTCACAAGGAGCCCTTCCAGGAAGAAGACGTGGTGTGGTCAACCTTCAGCAGGGACAGTATCCTCGGCCACAAGGTACGCTGCTGGAACGCTGAGCACGGCTGCGACGCGGAGGACGTCGCATCCGCCATGTTGGAGCACTTCGCCAACGCCTGCAGCGAGAGTGTCCGACACCGAGACATTGCGGAACATCTGGCGTGTGACTGTGAACCACCGCGCGCACGCGACCAAGCATCAGAGGACAACTTTTCGAACGCCTTTATGGAAGTCAAAGGAACGCTGGCAAAGATATTGGACGAAAATTCTGCCCTGCACACGAAGATGGATTCGTTCGAGGACCGTCTGCGCCCTGATACCAGTGGCGCCTTTGCAGCGCAGTGCACCAGTATTGCCGACGCAGTGACAGCCTCCCTGGAACGGAAGTTTTCGGAGCTGACGACCGGAGCGTAGGCAGCGTTAGCTGAAGACCAACGCGAAGTCATCGCAGAGGTCGGGGACACACTGGCTGACATCCAGCGGACCGTGAAAGAGAAGAACAGCGAAGGGTGTGAGCGGAACGTGTCGCGTTTGGAGGACAGGGTCGTCAAAGCCGTTTGTGGAGAACGCACGCTGACAGATGCCGAATATTCACTTTCGGAGATGACAGCAGCTATAAAAGAGGCGGCTTCAGTAGAGGACGAGGCGAAAGCTCTGGAACTGCTGGCCGTAGCGTCTCTCAGCATCAGAAGCGACGTCCTCAGCAAGTCCGTCCCGTACGTATGGACCATAGATGACTGGAATGGGTTCTGCAGGAAATCGTCTGATCGTTTGCATTATTTCACAGGCTACAATGGCCGGCCTAGTTACCACTATGGATACCTGGTAGTTCCGAGGCTATGCTTTAGCCGTGTCTATGTTTGGTTTCGTGTGTATATAATTGAAGGCTTGTTTGACAAGTTCCTGAAGTGGCCCATAGAGAAGAAGGTGAAGATACATTTAATCAATCCTTGCGACTGCACAAGACAACTGGCATTAAGCAGCTCACTTTCTCCACTCCCAAAACATCCCATTCCTGGTTGTAGTAAAGAAGTTGCGTTTGTAGGGAGTTCTCACACTAACATTACGATTCACGCATTCAACAAACGTGGCTTGATCGGAAACAACTCCAGCTCCGGCTTGAATTCGAATCATAAGCTACTGATCCGGAGTTCCCGGGTTCGAACCCGACCGCGGCGGCTGTGTTTTTATGGAGGCTATTAGGAATGGCCGCCAGCTGTAATTAGGATTGGCACCAGCATGTCTCGAGGATTGCCACCAAGACAGAATCTCTCGCCAGGTGTCTGCGGGGTGCATTTACAGCGCTCGCCCGGTCGTTGCTGCGTGGGACAAGCGGGGAGCATGGTTCTGCGAAAATCCCTTTAAGGAGTCGCTGCCACGCGCCGCGAAGTGGTTCCGGACGTCTTCCGATTTTCCCCGACATCTCCACCGACCGGACTACCCCTGGCCTCACGGGCACAGCGCCAGCGTGGGAACGGATTGCCACCGTGGCTTGTCTGCGTGCTTCGCCGGCCATGCCTAATGGCATAACCACTGGGGATTATCTCCCGACGGGGCTGCGCCTCGGTTTCTTCGAAGTTCACCGACCGGCGGAGAGCGGTGCCGACCACCTGACGTCGCCTGCCAGCCTGACGAGGTCCTGGCCGCACACCCCTCTCCCTCGGGCCCAACTTATGCCAGGGGCGTGTCCATGTGTGCGGAGGTGTCTGTGTGTGATAGCGCAAGTTTTGCCCACAACCACGGCGAGGGCGTCCCCTACCTGGGGAATCTAGGGAAGACGCAGTGTATAAAACTGGACTGCAGATGCAGTTGAAGGAGCTCACTTCAGAACTCAAAAGCTTGTAAATATGTAAAATAAACCAAGTCTTCTTCCTCCACTAACGAATCCTTCGCTCAGCGGCACTCCTGACCTGGACGGAGCGGGCATCATCTTGACCGAGGCTGTGTCGAGAAGCGACCCCGATCCCCACCTTCAACAAGGCAAAACGCTGAGGCGTCCGTGTGCTGTGCGATGTCAGTGCACGTTAAAGATCCCCAGGTGGTCAAAATTATTCCGGAGCCCTCCACTACGACACCTTCCTCTACCTTTCTTCTTTCACTCCCTCCTTTATTCCTTCCCTTACGGCGCGGTTCAGGTGTCCAACGATATATGAGACCGATACTGAGCCATTTCCTTTCCCCAAAAACCAATTATTATTATTATTACTTTGCTTTTTTATTTTGGTGTGAACTTATAGCACGTTCTGTTTACTGGTCCACCGCCACGTTACATCTACCTGCATTGCGACGTAAGTATGTTCCCCCTGGCAGTTTGTGCAACATATTGAGCACTTGCTCTGATGTTCTTCCTGGTTGTTTACTTTCCCATCTGTTCTTAATAATTAAACATTAGACAGTTTGTTTTGGTTGCAGTTTATTTGGTTTCGTGGGTGTTGCAGTTTTTCGAAACAGCCAACGGTATCCATTATTTTTGATGAAGTCAAGCCTATAATATTTGGCTGGGATCATATTTTTTTTTCGAAGGATAAGCGTGAAAATTTCTTTTCCCGTTCCTCGCAGTGTGCCGACTTCCAATATTTCTAGTCGACAAGATTCCAGCACTGATGGGAGTCTCCGTAAAGAGCGCTGGTTAAAGGTGTTCCTAGTGCGAACTATTGCGAGTATCTTACACGGCATGTGTCGTTGAGGTTCAGGGTGCGTGGAATGGGTGGGAATTGACTGATACAATCAAATATTTATGTCGTCCGCTTCCATGTAACTGTTATTATAGCCAGAAAACGTGCAATCTCAATCATTTGTGTAGGCACATTGCAGGGCCGTATAGTAATTGCATGCGCTCCCAACGTTAGAACCGTCTAGAGTAGTTCGGCTGCCTTGCTCTCTAGCGTACAAGCTATGAGGGAAAGCCTCTATTCTTGCATGAAGGGGTTGTTGCTTGGAGCAATTACAGAAACTGGTGCATATTCAATGCGGATGTTTTTTGCAGCAAAATAGGCTTTGCTGCGAACAACGTTCCATCACAGTGAATGAGCTAGGCTATTTCTAGTGGGCTGTCATCACCAAAGCTTGTCTGAAATAAATCCTTGCGAAAATCTCGGCGTGTGCAGTGGGGTGGTTAATTAGAAAAACGTGCAACACGTATTAGAGAGAGAATCGAGACGACGGCCGCATTTGGCACCTTCCGACTGTTTACTGGCAGCATCGGGACACGTATACTGATAGCCACAAGGTCAAGAGCACCTGCAAGATCCGACAGATTACTCGAATAGGGGTACCGAGAGCCAATTTTTGGCGCATTAAAATGTTTTCATCATCATCACGCCCCAGCAGCCTCCTGAAGAACTGTTCTTTTTCTCTCGCCCTCTTTGGAAGCGAAAAGATCCGAGGATGTGTGCCAGACATTGCCGTAGGCGTAGAAGGTGTGTGACGACGTTAACTCGAGATCGTGGCTATACAGACGCAAGGCACCATTTGTTTTCTCAGCACCAAACAAGCTGTACATTACTTTGCCGTAGTATACATTGCGAAAATGCGGGCGGTTGCAACACAAGGCGCGACGTCGCTCATGTGTGTCACTATAGAGGAGTGGTTCGTGCTATCACCCTCACTTAGGCCATATATTCTGTGCAGGACAAAGGACGGTGCTTAAACGACCGTCTAAGGGCGCCGACCAGAAAGTAGATGAAAGTTCTCTTATAGTGATGCTTTAATGGAGTTAGGATGGTGACAATGCACGTAAGCTCAGCGTATAATAGGTCTAATAGTGATGCCGTAACGGATTTAAGATGGTGACAATAGACATAAGTTTAGCGTACCAAGGCTATTGCTTGTCATCTTTGTCTGGAAGCCATCAGTTGTGGTAGCCTGGTGATGGGGATCGCGTTGGTCGAAATGGATGCCGGAGGGTAGCTGTTGCTAGAGCTGGTGGTTAAAGACCAAGCGAACACATCTTCATTGACGATAAAGATTTTTGGGTGCCTTGAGTGGGACGCCTAGTCCAGCAGTCCCGCCGTGCCTGCTGTGACGTGCGGTGTTTGGATTAGCCCCTATTTTGGGCCAGGGTCCTCGCTGAGCAGATAGGCCTGACACTGCTCCTCTGAGGGCTTTGGAATGCTTACAAGATGTGAAATTATGTGAATTTTGCCTCACAGCGTTGAAATTCCGGGCTCTAATTAAGACACAGGGTTCTATTGGTGTGGCCCGGCTGTTGTGTAAAAGTGAGTTTGTAATTTGCGGAGATTACATTCCTCCTCCTGGACGAGCGATACATGAGGTACTGGGTGTACCTGTCTAGACTTCCTGTGGGAATGAAGGTATTCAGCGTGAGAGGTTGTTGGCAGCGTTCTTCTTCTTCTTCGCCCCAGGTATATGGCACATACCCACGCGGGGGGATTGGCCAAGGTGTAGAAGAATAAACAAAGAAGTTTCCATGGAAGATGACGACAATTGCATCGTTGTATACCTATCGTCATCTTTTTTAGGGGTGTTACTCGGTGCAAGCGAGCACGCGCATGCCCAGGGGCGGCACTGTTCCCCCATGTGTTGGTCCCATGCCACCCGGGAACCCGAGTACTGGGGCTTGTCATCAAGATATTTTCGTAATTTTTAAAAATTTCAAAATAAATTGTAAATGATCGCTCCGCTTTTGAGGTCGTGTACGCGGCATGAACACTCGGTGGCCTGCACTGTACATAATGCAAACGTATTATAGCCAACCTCAAGCGCCTTTTTCACGGACCCTGAAAACGGAGCGGTTGATTGCAATATGACTGTGACCTATGTTATTCAACATTGAATATATTTTTGCTACGCTGCGGCGGCCCGCAAGCGTTTCCCATTTGATCGTGTTTTTTAGAGCGTGGTGATGTTATCGTTAACATGATATATTAAGAGTTTCTTACGAATCGCGCTACATTATTTCGGGTGGCTTCCAACATGTTAGCGAGGGTTACTGAGTCAGAGTACTACGCCGCAGCTGCATACTCTCAGACTAAAACGCACTTCTAAAACGCGTAGTACCTCTCTGTGCATTCCGTGTCCATCTTTCTCGGGGAAAAAGTTTGAAAGTTTGAAAGTTGTTAGACACTCTTAAGGAAATATCGAAGGCAATGGTCCATTCTAATGATATGTAGCAAAATATTTCCTTTACAGTGTTTCCATCGATCGCATCGAACAGTTAAGCCTGCGATAGAAAAACATTGGGGAATACTTTTTGCGATAACAAAAACGTGACTAGAAAAAAAAAAATACACGACTGCCGTCGGGTTATCTGCACATATACTGATCGCTGTAGTGAAATCTTGCATTATATGAAGAAATTTCTTTCATAAACGGTTTCCCGCTCAAATATGATTTTGTTCGGAATTTCTGGGTATGATCATGGTTGATCTCTCTTCTCGCCACATACTCACCCATGACGACCCTCTTTCTTCTCTTTCCCTTCCCCGGGGCAGATTAGCAGGCCTGATATCCATCTTTCCTGCCGAACTATCTGCGTGTCTAATCAGTATACATTTATCTCTCTCTTGGTTTGCTTGAATTTCTTCTAACTCAATAATTGCCGGGCCAGCTTTTTGTTGTTATGTTGTCTGCATTACTATTTAAGTTTAGTTATGTTATACCTGTCATCTTTGTCTACGTACACGCGCTTCCCACAAGCCCGCATGTGAAAAAACTCGCGCTACTTATTGTCACATGCCAATTTTGATAGAGCGCAAAAGTGCGGCTTAGCTCTGACTGCTACGCAGTGGCGTCTTCGTGATTATCAAAATCATTATAATGCATTACGAACGCCAGCATGTAATTCATTCTGTCCTGTCATATCGAAGCTTATGTTTAAATATTTGATAAAACTTAAAGGGGTCCCGATACAAACCCCGACGGGGCACCTGACAGGGTCGACATTATTTCTGATTCTATTCCATTTATTACAATTTTAATGTTTATTTTGCCAAATGAACTTGAAGCTATGCCAGTATACCATTCGGCAAGCCAAGCTAGGAGAGTTTTAAAAGAAAAAGAAATGAACCCAGAGCCGCGCCAAGGCCATTCAGAAAGACTACCTACATGCTGTCGCCTTGTCTGCCGGAAAAAAAATGTAATGTAAAGAAATGTAATAGGTAAACTGAAATCAGTTGTGTCGCGCTGGTGTGGCATGCCCTGAAGCCGTGGTGAGAATTCGGGTGAGAAATAATTTTCCGTTTTGTGTCAATTAATGCTGGAAGATATTGCGTATTCCGACAACAGAGCGAAGAATGCGCTCTGGCAATCAAATAATGTCTTCACCTTCATTCATGCTTCCATGTCCCATAGAGTTCTAATGTTCTGAAAGTCCATTGAGTCGTCTTTGGGTTGAGCCTTCGCTTTTCCTGAGCTATGCAGAATTCAGTCATGCACTTGGTTGCGAAATGCCGGGAGTGTAATTTGAAAGGAGACATTGAGAACCATTGTGTTTTGTACTGGAACAATGTAATCTGTTTTACAATCTCACTGTAGTTCTGATTTTTTTGACAGTTCGAATGAGACAACCCGAAATTTCACAAAAGTAGGTGTACAGGATTTGAACACAACAAACGCAATGCCATCAGGGCCGGAGACAGAGTTTCACTTTCATCTCAGACAATAGTTTGTTTTCACAATTCTACAATAAAGCTATAAATGACTTAGTAGGAAAATCATAGCTAACCACTCCTAAAGCAGAATTAGTGTCGGGGGTGCAGGAACTGATCTGAAAGAAGTTTTTAAAACACCTCGCCTATTCCACGCCATCAGGAATAAAGAGCTTTAGGAAAAGTTAATTAGCTGAAGGCAGAGTGCGTTCAGATCTTCGCGCCAATTTACAATATTAGTTACAGTAAATTAGTTCCTTACAGTATATTCCTTACAATTTACATTATATTATTACAAGTTCCTTACAACTTGCAATTAATATTTCCTGCAATAATAATGCAATATTTTTGAACACGGTTACACAAGAAGAATTGATATCAGTCATACAGAATCTTTATAACAGCCATGCTTGTGACAGAGATGGCATTCAAGTCAGGCCTTTGAAGCATGTTGTAGCAGTTATTGCCCCTATTCTTGCGAATATATTTAATTTATGTTTTACTACCAGTATAATTCTTGACAAAATGCAAATAGCCAAAGTAATGGTTCTGTATAAGAAAGGTGACCGTAACGATTTAGGAAATTATAGACCAGTATCTATACTCCCTGCCTTTTCCAAGGCTCTTGAAAAAGTGCTACATACAGGGTTGTCTCAATTCATTTACAAGCATAACCTTTTGTCACGAAGTCGATTTGGATTTTGTAAAAATCAATCTACCGAATTAGCGCTACTCGAGCAAAAGGAATATATACTAACACAGTTTGGAAAGAAGGCCATCGTTACTGGTGTCTTCGTAGACTTTTCGAAGGAATTTGATCTAGTGAGCCAGTGTGTACTCCTAAAAAACTTAGAGTGTCATGGTATTCGAGGGCAGACCCAGATGCTTCTGAAATCGTATCTATCGCACAGAAAACAAGCTGTATGCATAGGCAATATGAAATATAAACTAAAACGTATTACTTCTGGTGTCCCACAAGGAAGTATATGGGGACCATTACTCTTTAATATATATGTAAATGTTATCTCTAACATTAATTCCGCAGCAACATTTATTATCTACGCTGATGACACAAGCATTTTTTTTTCCTGGAAATGATCTTTATCTCCTTGTTCAGGAATGCAATCACACCATGATTGAATTACAAAAATTGTCCGTATCCAAATGTATGTGTTTAAATGATAAGAAAACTCAAGATGTTATTTTTTGTCCTAAGAATAAAATGCTTCTTTCCTCCATAGTGATTAAACTAAGCTCGCGGTATATAGATTTCGTTGAACAATTTAAATGTCTAGGAATAGTTTTTTCTTCCAACATGACTTGGTATCACCACGTAGACCATATAGCAACGAAGCTGGCTCAACTAACCGGGGTCATAAGTCGGCTGAGATATGTCATTCCAAGAAAATAAAGCTACTCCTCTTTAATTCCCTTTTCTACTCCTGTTTAACCTACTGCCAATTAGTGTGGGGTACAGCCACGGATAGCTGTCTTCAACGTATCTATTTTCTGCAGAAGTTCCTTCGTCTTATTTAGAATGTCCCCTGGGACTAGCCAAGCGCGGATCTTTTTCTACAAAGCGGTGTGGTAAAATTTCACAACTTTTGTAAATATCGTAAAAGTATCCGTTCTAAACTTGAAATACGTTGCAATGTAAACTACATACGTAACCTTGCTGAATTACATGTCCGAGAAGCCAGCTACACGACAAGGTACTCGGAGACATGGGTAGTGCCGACTCCTCGAATAAATTCAGGTACAGAACGCCTGTAATTCACTCTTCCTTCCCTGTTAAATACATGCGCATATAATAATTTTGTTCGTCAAAGAAATCTCTGCGTGGTATGTAAGTAGAGATGTAGAATATGTTTATTCTTTTCATTCGCTATCTGTGTTTATCGAGTGTGAATGTCGATTTAATATTGTATAGAGCTGTCTCATTTTATTTTATAGTTTCAATATTGTGTAACTGTTAATGCGTTGACCAACTGCCTTTGTTTTCTAACCCTTGCTGTCAAGTCGCTGCCATGCGAAAGGGGGCTGCGGCTTTGTCAAGCTGTATCTTACAGCTTTTTCTGCGCCTTTGCTGTCTGTACCTTTTCAAAGTAGAAATAAATTTGATATGACTTGATTTGATTTGAACTCAAGATCTTCGCTGTGAATGCCAGGTGTCACTCGCCAGCCGTTTCGTAGCCGTTTTCATGAGCGATCGCCGAAACGTTTTCTCCCTTTGAAAGTGCCTGCGCCTCACTTCGGTTAAAAACGACCTTTTTACAGCCGTCGCGTTAATTCTGAAGAAAAATTCGAAGTAGAGAAAGTACTTTCTAATTACTGCCAACGCATCCAAAACGCGGTGCTATTGTCATCGACCCGTTCGCTCCATACCGCGCTGATTGTTTTGCAATCGAGCTTTCTTTCTCCTACACCCTTTCCTGTATCTGATAAGAACAACGGAATATTTGATAACTGTCGCTGACGGGAAGACGGCACTCTCATTCTGCTGTGAGAGAGACGCTCGAAGTTGGAGCACCTGTCGGTGTGCTCCAGCCATGGCGCCCGCGAGCGCGCAGACAGTGTTCGGTTTCGGCACCGGTCTGGACTGGCGGCCGACGTGTTTCGTGAGCCCGTTCCCGTCGAGCAGAGTGTGCAGTGCCTGCTGTCTCGTTCCCTCCTCGGCGGCCATGTTGGCCTGTCGCCACCTCCTCTGCCAGTCCTGCTACGACGGTGCCTCTGCCAAGCGCAGCCACTGCCCACTGGACAAAGAGCCTTTCCAGGAGGATGACGTGGCGTGGACAACCATCGGCAGGGACGGTATCCTTGGCAGGAAGGTACGCTGCTGGAACGCTGAGCACGGCTGCGACAACGAGGGTGTGGCGTCCGCCATGTTGGAGCACTTTACCAACGCCTGCCAATTCCACGCCGTGAGCTGTACCAGGTGCAGCGAGGAGGTCTTGCATCGGGACATTGCGGAACATCTGGAGTGCGACTGTGTGCCGTCCTGCCCACGCGAGCGACCGCTGGACGACAACTTTGCCAACGCCTTTATGGAAGTAAAAGAAGCGCTGGGGAAAATATTGGAAGGCAATGCCGCCGTGCGTAGGAAGCTGGATTCATTCGAAGACCGCTTTCGTTCTGAGGCCGGTAGCACCTTTGCAACGCAGTCCACCAGTACAGCCGATGCAGCGACAGTCGCACTGGAAAATATTATTCCGGTGCTTAGGGCCCAGGCCGAGGCCACTTTACTTGAATACCGTGCAGTGCAAGCAGCGTTGAACAAACTCTCGGAAGAAAATGCCGTTCTGCATACCAAGCTAGACTTGCTGGAGGAACATCTCTACATGAAAAATGCGATGGCGACGTTGTCCACAATAGTGTCTGATGCCCTCAGTACCGCAGTGCTGAAAACTGCTGCTGTGTGCCGGGCGGAAACCGCGGCAGCATTAGATAAGCGCTGGGGTCAAGCACCTACGGAGATCAGACAGGCGATGGCGGGAAGCGTGCGGGCCGTGAAGGGGGTGATCAGCCGGGAGTGTCAGCGGAACGTCCTGGGTCTGAAGGCGAGCATCGTAGAAGCCTTCCGTGGCGACCGCAGACTCGCTGATGCCGGAGCTACATCTTCGGAGACAGCCGAGAAGCTAACGGAGATAGTAGACGACGAACTGAAAGCTATGGAACTTTTGGTTTGTAGCGTCTCTCAGTAGCACTAACGACTTCCTGAACAAATCCGTACCGTACGAATGGACCGTAGAAGACTGGACTGAATTTTGCACGAAAGCCCCACTTTCTGCCCAGTATTTTACAGGTAACGATGGCCGACCTAGCTACCACTATGGGTACCTTATTGTACCCAGGTTATGCCTTAGTGACTCGAAGGTTTGGCTTCGTGTATATATGATCGAAGGCTTGTTCGACAGGTTCCTTAAGTGGCCCATGGAGAAAAAGATTAAGCTGCTTTTCATCAACCCTTGCGACAGCACAAGGGAACTGGCTATAGAGAGTGCAATTTCGCAGGAACTAACTAGACCTCTTGCTGAATATCGTAAGAAAGTTGTGTTTTTAGGACGGTCAGATAAGATACCTGTTCAGAAATTTGGCGGGCATGTCTTGATTGGTAGCAACAAACTCCGCCTGCGGCTCGAATTTATACCGTAGGTCTCTCTTCTTTTTGTGTGTCTGTGAACTAATACATTGACGTGCTGTTTCGTAATCTACTGTTTCACGTTAATAAATGGGTTCGATATTCTTGGATAGCAAGTGTCTTGATTTGCTGTGCGACGTAAGCATGAGAGTACAGATTTCCCCTTCTAAAAAAAAAGTTCCCTAGTAGTGCTAACATTTTACAGAGTGCTTTACAATGCTTTCAGCCTTTTCAGCCGCCGCGGTGGCTCAGTGGTTATGGCGCTCGGCTGCTGGCACGAACGACGCGGGTTCGATTTCGGCCGCGGCGGTCGAATTTCGACGGAGGCTGAATTCTAGAGGCCCGTGTGCTGTGCGATGTCAGTGCACGTTAAAGAACCCCAGGCGGTCGAAATTTCCGGAGCCCTTCACTACGGCGTCTCTCATATAGCCTGAGTTGCTTTGGGACGTTAAACTCCCATAAACCACGAACCAAACAATGCTTTCGACTTTTGCTGTCGCTTGCATCCAATGTGAACGTCGAAGAATGTTTGTGAAAACAGTAGCGAAGTTTTTTCCCGTTTGTTTATCTTCTTCGGCGTGTGTTCTACATTTCCGCCAATAAGCCACAGGCTATCCGTGAGTTTCAATCCGTGCACTTCAGTGCAGGCGGTGTCTTTCTTTTTCCGCTGGAATCATGAAATTTAGTGTTCAAATAGGTGCTTATGTGGGGTTCAACTTTCCGCATCGCCACACGGGCTAGGAGGGACGCCGTGGTGGAAGTCTCCAGACTAAATTAGACCACCTGAGGTTCCATCAAAATTCCACCACTGCGACCGCGGCATTCGTTCCCGCTACCTTGGGATGAGCAGCGGACCGCCAATGCCACAAAGCCGACGCGACGGTTCATGTTATATGCGCAGTAAATGGGTGAAATCCCCTTGCTCTTACCCGCAGTTAGCCGTGGCTGATGATATGACTTCAGAGAGCACGCGATCTACGTGGTTGTACATATACTCATAAGCTTCCAACAGGAGCAGTGTTACTGAGTGGTGCTTCTCATTGCTCTGTAAATCATGCAAGCTACTGCAGCATAATGCGACTATTCTTGCATGAGGAGCTATTGTTTTACGCAGTGAATGTAGCCGGTTCTCAAATAATTCGCCTATTTCATGGCAGTCCCAATCACTTCACTGCAAACAGCGTTCTTCGGCACTGCCTGAGACAGGTCGTTCCTACGCGTGTTGCACTAAAGCTCATATCAAAATAACCCCAACAAAGTGGTCGCCTTGTGATCGACGTGGAACAGTTTGCTGCGATTCCATCTACTGCGATTTATTAACGCAGTGGCATTAAAGGCCCCGTTCGGCGGGAAAGCCGGCGTCGGCGTTGTGACAAGAAAGTTCGGATTGGTTGTGAGTGCCGTATCGTCGCACCAAAACCACATGACGTGACCATATAACCAATCTGATTGCTTCTTTAAGGGATCGCGTTTATTACCGAATCGGTCAGTCAGTCATTATCAACACACGCAAAGAAGGACATGAAGGGTCGTCTTTGTTTGTGTGTGCCCAGTACCCTTTGTTCACTGATTCATTTGACAGAACTCAAGGAGTAGAGACTGCACACTTTTCATGTTCAGTTTTCATCCTGACAACTGTGCGCCGGGCGCTATAGGGCTCGAAGTCTAGAGTCTGACGGAAACCTGTCGGGTCGGGATGGTACATGACGAAAGTAGAAGGCGCCGACCAAAAGAAAGGATGGAACGACGTTTCGGCTTCCCCAGGGGAGCTCCCGTGGGGTAGCCGAAACGTCATCCCATCCTTTCTTTTGGTCGGCGCCTTCTACTTTCGTCACGCGCTATAGTGCTTTTAAGGCTTGCACAATACGCCGGGGACAGTGGGGAGCCAAGTATCTTAATTAGAAGCTTCGGACAGTTGGCTAAATGAATTACAAAACATCTGTCGTCGATGTACATGCGTATCAGAGGACAGGAGATGATAAAACAATGGACAGATGGGGCGTAGAAAGCTTCGCCACGAATCATCCTCGCTGTCGACCTATAGCATTGTTCTTTCCTATACCTCATACAGTGTTTGTTCTCACAGCAACAATGTCTTTTTTTTCAGCGCTATCTTGCGAGGCTTCGCGGAAAAGAATTTGCAGTGTCTTAACTTGGCTGACCCTGGAATTCAGCGAAAAGCAAGCACGCTTGCTAAGCGTCGGAGGTTCGTCCATGGCAGCTCCGCTACTCGCTCGCGACAGCCGTTCTATGTGTACCCACACGACCACGTGGTTATGACGTGGTCTCACATGGTCTTACGACACCCCAATCGGATGTCATCACGTGGGTTCACATGAACCCTTCGGATGTTCCTAAGATCAAAGGTCAACCCAAAGATCAGAGGTCAACTAAAGGTAAGAGGTCAAGGGTTCGGCACCATAGGTGTACCAGATATGGTCATACACGGCTAACGTGGTTGGACTGAAGGTCGTTCAAGGTGATTCTCCGGCCTACGCGACGACTGCTTTACCTAGCATATAATAAATATTTTCGCTTTAAATAAAAGAAAAAAAAAGAGAAAGCAGTGTTTATTTGTGTACCTCGAGTAAAATTATTGCCGGAATATGGACAAGCTCTCACACCGACCAGTGACTGTGGGTCTTAGAAAAGGTCATTTTCATCCGTCTGATACTGTGCTTTCTACCAGGCTTACCCTGCTTGCAATGGTTCTTCATGTTTCTTCTAGTAGACAGAAACTTTTTAACAGCGAAGAGAACTTTGATCCCCCATGTCATGCGACCAGTGAACCTTTCATTCTTAGACGCGCGGAGAGGTAGCTCTAAGCGGCGCTGGCGCTTGTACCTCTTTAGGGATGGAGGAAGTCAGTAAGCTAAATCACAAAACTTTGAGCGCCTTTCAAGTTTCCAGTCTTTTGAGGGGCAAATGCCTGCCAGCGCGATTTTCACTGACCCAATTTTCTGCCCGCACTCTGCGGCAAACACTTCCATTTGCACTTTCCAGCAACAACTCTAACAATAAAATCCGTGCAATCATCATAAGTGTTCATTGTATAGACGGCTGCGTAGCATATACAGAAGGGCTGAATGAGAGATAGAAATCATAACACTACATATATCACCGCGTTTTACTATGAATGCAAGCTGCTCATATTATCCAGGTGACCTTGGAAAGAATGTTGTTGTTGTTGTTGTTGTTGTTGTTGTTGTTGTTGTTGTTGTTGTTGTTGTTGTTGTTGTTGTTGTTGTTGTTGTTGTTGTTGTTGTTGTTGTTGTTGTTGTTGTTGTTGTTGTTGTTGTTGTTGTTGTTGTCGTCGTCGTCGTCGTCGTCGTCGTCGTCGTCGTTGTTGTTGTTGTTGTTGTTGTTGGCCTATCAAAATATGGCACATACCCACACTAGGGGATCGGCCAAGAATCAGAGGCAGAGGTTGCTATTCACCTGTACTCGGTAAAAGCAAAAGAAAAGCACGCGGGAGTGAAACACCGATGGATTCTAACTCAAGAAAGGCATGAACAGAAAAGGGATGAGTTTTTATGTGAAAAAAATATAGGGATTAAATAAGAATAATTAATTAAAAAATAATAATGGATAGAAAAGGAAATATTGCAACACTTAGCAAGACAGTCGATGAGATTCCAGCAAGAAATTTTGAACAACGGTACAAACATCTGTGGATGTACCCAAGTGCGGTGGCGCCCAATGGTGGCAAGAGCGGGCTGCTCAAATTAAGGCCAAAATGCTGCAAGGGCTCGTCCAGAAACCTTCTTCTCAAGGAGGTGAAATGGCGACAATAGAGGCGACTTATTATTATTATTATTATTATTATTATTATTATTATTATTATTATTATTATTATTATTATTATTATTATTATTATTATTATTATTATTATTATTATTATTATTATTATTAATAGATCCAGGCTCACGGCAAAATGGCCAGAGGGGAGATAGCGCCAAACCAGACCTACGTAGATGGAAATTTAGAGGAGGGATGTCGCCTCGCAGTCTCGTCAGAGATACTTCAAGCTGCCGAGATCGGCAAACTTTCCTGCTCCCAGAATATCTCAGGTGCTGATAATCCGCTCATCTTAAAAATGCTGTGTAGAAACAGAAGATAGCCCCGATGTAGTACAGCGGTTTCTGTGGGCAATTGTTGGGTATTCATTTTCTGCAGGTTTCAGTGGTGTTTCGGAAATACTCTTGATTCACAATCTTCTGCCATTGGCACATCGTCTCTAGAAGGGCCGATCATGTGATAATGAAGCAATATTATTCGTAAATATAGTCCGGAAATATTTACTACAAGCGCCCGCGTTGAAGTTGGCCACGCTGATCAAAGATGAAGAAGAGGTTTGTAGAGGCTGAATGGCTTGTAGGTGTAACGGACGTGAGGAGAACGCAACCGCAAATTCAACAGCACGGACAGCCCAGCTTCGGCGTAAGTACGCATTTGTGAGGGTGCTTATCGCCTCTAATTTCCTTCGCTATTTTGCTGCAGTGATGTATTTGGTTTTGTGGTATGTTGTAGATCTTGGGCCTTAAATGTTCTGGCACCTTACTGAATACCATTTTGCGCTGCAGACTTAAGCACTGAGCGTGTCTCAGTTTTGTCCTGGTTGCGCAATTAGCAACTTTTGCTGATTGTTTTTTTCTCCGGGGAACTCGTAGATCTTTTGTCGAAGACCGGAGGATTAGTTGCTCTCGTCTTTACATTACGAAAGCCTCAATATTACCTGTCCCTCAGCGCCGCTCACACATCAAGGATACTTCAGTTGTATTTTTTTTCTTCAGAAGATCCTAAACTGAAAAAAAACGGCCGACTTGCGTTAGATTTATTTTATCCCTAAGGCTATACTGGGAGTGACGGCGGGCACCAGGTAAGCGGCAGAATGCTTTATTTAATTCGTTAATTAACTGAGCACGTTAGTGATCTCTATCATTTTTATTACAGGGGACATGCTGTATTTGCAGAATTCGTCCGCGCAATCAAGCTAAGAAAAATAAAATATTCCCCAACAAACCTTCATCGCGCTTTACGAGGCGAAAAAAAAGAAAGTCACCCTGGCGGGCTGCTTCACGCCGTAAGTCAACGAGCGCCTGTGACGTCGATCGCTCAGCGCAGCGCTTTGCATCGCACTACTTACGTCACCTGAGGGCCAGACTGACGGGCCAGCGGGCCAGCAGCATGGCTGCCAACTTCATTTTCTCTGCGGCCTCGCGGTTTGCCGCTGCGTCGCATCCTAGTATGGTTTATGGGGGTTTAACGTCCCAAAGCGACTCGGGCTATGAGAGAGCCGTAGTGAAAGGCTCTGGAAATTTCGGCCACCTAGGGTTTTTTCACGTGCACTGACATCGCACAGTACAGGGGCCTCTAGAATTTCGCCTCCATCGAAATTCGACCGTCGCGGCCAGGATCGAAAGCGCGCCTTTCGGGCCAGCAGCCGAGCGCCATAACCACTGAGCCACGGCGGCGGCTCCCATCCTAATATGTTCTGTCATTGCGTATACAGTGCGGCCTCAAGACGACGGCGTGGTCATTGTCGTCTGTCGGGGCTGCAGAAAGAGCGGCTCGCGACGTTTTCAACAAATGAGTGGCCGACGTAAACAGCTGCGTGAAAAGCAGAAAAAACGGCCCCACTTATATGAGCAGGCCATATTTGTCATTGTCGGATATAGATTCTTCTTTTATGAACAGGTCGACGCCAGCGTTTTAAAGGCACACTCCGACAACGTCATCCAATTAATAATGCGGAAACATTAAATGCCTATGGACGACACGAAAAACCGGCGTCGCCCCAGTGTCGGCGTTACGAAAGACGCGATTGGTCGAAACTGAGTGATGTCATCAAATGCGGGAAAGTACGAAATGTTAGCTAGTAACTTATTTTTTATGGTTTAATGGCATTTAACGTCACAAAGCGACTCAGGCTATGAGGGACCCCTTTGTGAATGGCTCTGAATAAATTCGACCACCTGGGGATCTTTAACGTGGAAAGACATCGCACAGTTCACGGGCCTCTAGCACTGCTAATCAGCACTGCTAATTACAGCTGCACCAACAGGGAGGAATAGAATAGAGTTAGAATGGAATCAGAATAGAATTGCTGCAGATTTGAAATAGAATTGCAATAGAACTGGAATAGCCACTGAAATGCGCGCTCAAAATTAGGTGTGGAAGCATGCAGTGCGCTTGCTAAATACGCAGTGCGCAGTGACCCGTGTACGTCGTTTTTTTAATGCGAACACATTATTAGTTCCCTTAAGAGAACGAAGGCTTTTCTGTGAGTATGGCACAGACAATTCCATCAATGGCAAGAAAAAATAGCGTCGCGTCATCAAGCCGCCGTATGACGCACACAGCAAGCCGAGCAACACCACTTCAGACAATCCTAGCGATTTCGTTCGCCTCAAAATTAGGTGTGGAAGCATGCAGTGCGCTTGCTAAATACGCAGTGCGCAGTGACCCGTGTACGTCGTTTTTTTAATGCGAACACATTATTAGTTCCCTTAAGAGAACGAAGGCTTTTCTGTGAGTATGGCACAGACAATTCCATCAATGGCAAGAAAAAATAGCGTCGCGTCATCAAGCCGCCGTATGACGCACACAGCAAGCCGAGCAACACCACTTCAGACAATCCTAGCGATTTCGTTCGCCTGTATGTACTCGCCACTTACCGACCTCCATGAGGCGCCGTCCTTGTGATGACATTCACACCAAAACTGTGACGCAACGGTTTTTCATACAGCGCTCCGGGTGGTGTAATACGATTTCTCATTGTATAAAGCTTACATGTGCTAGTCGAGTTTGAGGCTAGCCTGCGACAGGGATTCGAACCGACGGCATATAAATATTTAATTTTATGCCCTTTCAGACTTTTATAATAAAGATGTGACGCAACCGTTTGTCGTTCAGCGTTCCGAGTGGTGTCATATGATTTCTCGTCGCATAAGCTTGCATATATACTGGCCGAGTTTGAGGCTATCTTGCGAGAGGGAATCGAACCGATGACATATGGACCTTCAGTTGTGTGCCTTCATAGACTTTCATACCAATATTGTGACGCAAACTGTTCGTTGTACAGCGTTCGGGGTGGTGTCATACACATAAACGCGTACAAAAGAACTTTAACGCATGTACAGACATTACGCTTAAACAATACATTCGCCCAGGTACAGTAATCCTTTCACATTCCCACACGTAAGCAGTCTTAAATGTCTGTGCAATTTTTTTGTCTTTCCTGCCTTGTAATAGTGCGTTTTCATGCGAGTGATTTTTTGTCGTCAGAATTCTGTGATCTGTGATACTGGCCAATTTCAAATTGTTCCGAGTGTCCCTTTAATCTCTGCTTCCTTCCTACTTCTGCAGGCGCATCTTAGCCTTGAGCCAGCGCTCGTTCTTATTACTTGTGTGCGTTCGTGTTTCGATGCTGATGATGATGATGGTGGTGCATTTTGATGGCGCAGGGGCATCTGTGGCCAAAGAGCGCCATGTCACAAGGTTTATTTTTCTTATAGTCAAGGGGGGGTCAACGAACCATTTCCCAAGCATTTCACAGTAAACAAGCCGAGCACCAGGGAGGAGAAAGCTTGTACCCATTGCATCACCGGTGGGCACCCAGCGGCACTGGGGATCGAACCCCGCACCTCCCGAAAGCGAGGCGGATGCTCAAACGACTAGTCCACCGCTATGGTTCTTCGTGTTTCGTTATTAGTTTTAAGCGTTTTTTTTTCTTCCGGAAATGCGTAATCAGTTAAGTTGACGCTCATCTTAATTGTCTCTTGTGTTTCGTCATCGTCTTCTCCCAACAGCCCACATTTCTGCAGATGTGTTTCATTTAATTCCAGTCCACAGGCTCAAGAGCTGCATGTTTTATGTTATCTCATTTTGCAAAACTTTTTGGTAGTTCGAAGTTCTCTGTGTTCCTAAAAGAAAATATATGGCACTCTGACGTCCCACAAAGTAGATCACCTACGATACTCCCGCAGTTTCTATCCACAGCCGCTTGTTTCTGTTCCAGTACCTGAAATGTCCAATACCGAACGAGCTTAAGTCTTCGCGCCAGCGTGCGATTTTCGCTAGCCCAGGCTTATCTCAGCGTACACTAGCCCGGGCTTATCTCAGTCGGAATAACCGATACGCGTCTCGCTGGCGATCTCCGACGCTGGCGTTTGGTGGTATTGTAAGATTATCGCAGACATCCATGTCCGAGGTTGTACATTCCCTAAGGTGTCCATGTTGCTGCGATTACAGGATGATACAGGAAAGTGCACGGGCCTGCCGACGGGCTCCAGCTATGCCTAACCACTGCCGCGTGCAAACAAAGGGCAGTTCAAAGAGGTGTGAGGGAAACTACTGAGAGGAAAATGATGTGTTGCACCAACTACCTCCCCAGAAGTGACGACGGCTGTCTCAGCAAAAGATCCGTCTTTTCATCCCTGCTCTAACCATGCCGGACGCAGCTGTAGCGTAGGGTATTTGGAACACTACAGTGCTGCGTTGGTATATATTTTATAGGCGGCCCTTGGATTGTTACGGTGCTCAACCGAGTCGCTCTATTTCAGACACTTCAGGGGCCCTTTATATCGCAATAGCGGCCGTGTGCTGTGCAACATGCGCGCTCGTAAAGAACGAAAAGCGGTCGAAATTACTGCGTAGCCCTCTATTACGCTGCCTCTTTTGCACTTCTTTCTTTTTCACTTCCTCTTTCGTCCCTTCCCTTGCAGCGCGTACAAGCCACGGAGGAGTGTGTTATCTAAGCTTTCCCTTTGCCAGCCTATGCTAACTCTACCGACACAGTGTCTGTTCGGAATAGTATAGCGTTTACGCGGCCTCACAAGGAACAATCTCGGAGGCGCCGTTTGCCAGGGCCACGTGTCACTTTATCGCTCAAGGACACGTGGATGTTCCCTTGTCTGCAACTTTCCGGTTATGCCACACTGCGCCGACAGCAACACCGTTTGCGCATAGGATAGCCCTCCACAAATCTACAGCTGAAAACACTCAATACGCCTACAATCCACAGAAAAACCATAAGGGAACAGCGTGGCATTCGAAGCTAGGGATGATAGGTAGAAGTGAATCTGAACAGTGCCGCAGCAACTGCGAGACATTCGAAGAAACGCACAGTTGAAAGTGGCTTACTGTAGGTTTCACCAACCGGGGGACGGGAGACCTCTCGGGAGCGGATGCCCCCGCCGAGGCGCCTCGCCCGTACGCGAAGATTACAAACTTTTATCGCGGACTAAGTTGCACGTATCCCGCTCCTCACCCCGACCTGGACAGGGCGCAAGCCGCGGCACTCAGACGCCTACTAACAAAGGCCATTCTTAGCCCCTACCGATTATGTTTAATCACCAACGGTGAATATGACCCTGCATGCCCGCACTGTGGTGACGGGACGCATGCCACACAAGACCGTATATTACGGGAATGCGCTAGCAAACCCGCTGTGACGACACTTTTGCCTGCCTCCTCGGCGGAGGAATGGGTCAAGCTGTTGGCCACTTAAAGAAAAACAACGCAGCTGGCCCTCATCAAGCGAGCTCAAGAGGTCGCCCCCGGCTTGCTGCTACCCTGAGCTCGCACGAGCCCCACCTAGTTCCTTCCATTTTGTGGCAATAAAGTTGTAACCACCACCTTATTGTAGTAGAACGCTACGGCGGTTTCGAATGGACACTGGATTGAAAGCGGGTTGTTCCACCGAGAAGTGAGACAATTACTTAATAATAATTGCTTTTTTTTGGGGGGGGGGGGAGGAGATGGCGCATTATCTGTCTCATATATCGTTGGACACCTGAACCGCGCCTTAAGGGAAGGGATAAAGGAGGGAGTGAAAGAAAAAAGGAAGAAAGAGGTGCCGTAGTGGAGGGCTCCGGAATAATTTCTACCACCTGGGGATCTTTAACGTGCACTGACATCGCACAGCACACGAGCGCTTTAGCGTTTCTCCTCCATAAAAACGATTACTACGCCGGTTTCTTTCTGGTGGTAGTGTTTTTTTTTCATTAAAATAATAGTAAAAAGGAAGGAAAAGATTTTTGCTAGCCTCTGCAAGTGCCATCGATACTGAAGCACCTGAGCTGGGGCGGCGGAAATAACGAATAGCAGACAGAATTGAGAAATAAAAAGAAAGAGGCGAGGGGAGAGGAAGGGAGGATAGCGGGACCGTTTCCTTTCTTCAAAAACAATTTTTCTAAGCGGCATAGGGTCTCAGCACTTTGCGAACTACACGACATTCGAACAGGAGCCGTCTGGAAGGGTGTTGTGGCAGCCCAATGCTGCGCCATTGGAGTTCCACCCCTATGTAGCGTTCCTAACGTCAAAATTAATGCAAGAAACGCTGCGGCAACGGTATTAAACCATAATATATTGCTCCTAACATAAAAAAATAAAGAAAACGTTGTCACGTGGCGCTTCCTTGAAGCTGGCGTTGCTGTGGTCGGCAGCAGTGTTGGACCCAGGGGCGCCTCTTTCTCGAACACGAGGTAACGCCCCTGTGCTGTGAAATTTTAGTGCTAGTTAAAGGTCCACCCGCCGCGGTGGCTCAGTGGTTATGGCGCTCGGCTACTGATCCAGAGTTACCGGGTTCGAACCCGACCGCGGCGGCTGCGTTTTTATGGAGGAAAAACGCTAAGGCGCCCGTGTGCTGTGCGATGTCAGTGCACGTTAAAAATCCCCGGGTGATTGAAATTATTCCGGAGCCCTCCACTACGGCACCTATTTCTTCCTTTCTTATTTCACTCCCTCCTTTATCCCGTCCCATAGAGCGCGGTTCAGGTGTCCAACGATATACGGGACAGATACTGCGCCATTTCCTTTCCACAAAAAACCAATTGTAATAAATAAAGGTCCCCTGGTTGTCAAAATAATTCCGGAACCCTCCACTACTGGATTTCTTGCTTTCTTTTCGCAGTCCCTCCTTTATCCCTTCCCTTACGGCGCGGTTCAGGTTTCCGCCGAGATTTGAGACATACTGCACCATTTCCTTTCCGCAACAGCCATAATAATTGTTTTTTTTTAGGGGGGGGGGAAGAAAAATGGCGCAGTATCTGTCTCATATATCGTTGGACACGTGGACCGCGCCGTAAGGGAACGAATAAAGGAGGGACTGAAAGAAGAAAGGAATAGGTGCCGTAGTAGAGGGCTCTGGAATAATTTCGACCACTCGGGGATCTTTAACGTGCACTGACATCGTACAGCACACGGGCCCGTTAGCGTTTTTCCTCCATAAAAACGCAGCCGCCGCGGTCGGGTTCGAACCCGGGAACTCCGGATCAGTAGTCGAGCGCCCTAACCACTGAGCCACCGCGGGGGGTCCCCAACAGCCAATTTTCAATTTTCATGGATTGGATTGTAAAACATTTATTGCGCCGAGAACAGTTTGCAGGAGACATACTAGATGGCCGCTAGACCATGGCTAGCGGCGACTTCATTGGCTCGCTGCAATGCCCATACTTTAATCTTGGGATCCGACCTCACCAGCGCGGCGTCCCACCGCTCGGGAGAAGGGAGCTGTATCAACTCCGCCTGAAGCGTATCATTTGCGCAGTTTCAGAGAATGTGGTCGTATTTGGCCCTTTCGCCACATTTATGGCAGTTTGGGTCGTACTGGTCGGGGGTCCTTGAGGGGAAGCACTGCCGGATTCAGAAGGGAGCGTGTTTGCAGTCGGCGCCAGGTAACTTCCTGCGCTTTTGTGAACTTGTGGGGAGGGGCATAAGCGCGCCTCTCCAGTGTAAAGTGATGGGTGATGTCATGAAATGAGATCAGGCTGTCCCTCGTAAAATTCGGGTCGGAGGGTGCGCTCACTGCCCTAATGCGATAGCCCACCCTCTTCGATGACATTCTTGCCACCTCTCTCGGCGAAGGAATGGGACAAGCTCTTGGCAAGTTCAAGAAAACAACGCAGCTGGCCATCATCACGCGAGCTCAAGAGGCCGCCCCCGACTGGAGGCCACACTGCCTCGCACCAGCCCCAACTAATCCAGGCTTCCATTTTGTGGCAATAAAGTTGTAACCATCACCTTATTGTAGCAGAACGCTACGGTGATACCATTGCTTCTATTTTCGAACGGGCGCTGGTTTGAAAGCGGATTGTTCCACCGAGAAGCGAGACAATTACATCGCCGTTTCCTTTTTGCAAAACCAATTTTTCGTAGCCCAGCGCTGCCGCATCAGGTCTCAGCGCTTTGCGAACTACACGACATTCGATCAGAAGCGCTCATGAAGAGTGTGGCGGCAGCACAACTCTGCAGTAACGGAGTTCCATTATCATCTAGCGTTCCTAACATCAAAAAAAGGAAGAAAACATTGTTTGGTTTAGTTTGAAGGGTTCAACGTCCCAAAACAACTCAGACAATAGTGAAGGGCTCCGGAAATTTCGACCACCTGGGGTTATTTAGCGTGCTCTGACATCGCACAGTACACGGGCATCTAGAATTTCGCCTCCATTGAAATTCGACCGCCGCGGCTGGGATCGAACCCGTGTCTGTCGGGTCAGCAGCCAAACGCCGTAACCACTGGGCCACCGCGGCGGCTAAACGTTGTCACGTGGCGCTTCCTTGATGCTGGCGTTGCTGTGGTAGGCAGCAGTGTTCGACCCAGCGTGGCCTCTTTCCCGAACACGAGGTGCCGACAAGCGTTTAAGCTAAATATTTAAACTAAACTTGCCGTTCGCGCTCATCAAGCGAAACGTGGCGACTGCTTTGCCATTCTACTCGGCACTTTGCCTTAATTTGATAGCCACCATTAAACGCAGGTTGAAGTCAAACGTGGTCATCGTATAGGGGGGTACTGCAGTAACTTCGAACACATAGGGTTCTTTAAATAATTTCGCGTATACATCGAAACGGGGCCGTCGCTGTCAGGCTTTGTTCCCACGTCCTCTGGCTAAGGCACCTAACGCCTAATCACGAAGACACGCTCGGCACCATCCTTACATGAGCGCTGTGACGCGTGCTGTCGCTATGTTGCGAACGCCACACAACTGACTCTACAAATAGCGCCCCACCAGAACCACCGTCGCTCCTACGGTCGCAGTTGATCGAGCGCACCATTTTTCTTTCAGTAGTCCCTCTCACACCTCTGAACTGTCCTTAGTTTGCACGCGGCATTGCATGGTTACGCATAGCTAGAGCCCGTCGGCAGGCCCGTGCACTTTCCTGTATCATCCTGTAATCGCAACAACATGGATAACTTAGGGAATGTATAACCTCGGACATGGATGTCTGCGATAATCTTACAATACCATCAAACGCCCGCGTTGGAGATTGCCAGCGAGACGCGTATCAGGTATTCCGGCTGAGCTAAGCCTGGCCTAGCGTCGCCGACTTGAGTTTTTTTTCGCCTCGCACAAAGGGAGACGTCAAAGTTTGGCGGCTCCTCTTTGCCGAGCGAGTGCTACTGTTGTGACCGGCGAACCGTGCATCGGGGCCTCCATCGAGAGCAATGGCCACCGCAACGACTCGGCATTAACTCTGAGATTGGCGCCCGTATGCTGTGCGATGTCAGTGCACGTTAGAGATCCCCAGGTGGTCCGAGTTATTCAGGAGCCCTCCACCACTGCACCTGTTTCTTCCTTCATTCTTAGTCCCTGCTTTATCCCTTCTCTTACGGTCCGGTTCAGGGTTCCGCGGATATGTGAGGCAGATACTGCGCCATTTTATTTCCCCCCAAATCCAATTTTTCAGACTGTCGCCTCACATGTGGACAGTAAAACACACTCCTTACTCCGAGACGCCAGCACGTGGGAATAAAATTAATTAAACGGATGCATTAACAAATACATAGAGACATAGGTAAAAGCCAGAAATGTTGACAAATCGCTACAGTTCTTTATTCGCCGCTTTCTGGTGGCTCAGTCATGCGGATCTCTGAGCTGAAACCACGGACTTGGACAAAATTAGAAATGAATGCTAGCAGCACTCGTCCCATTCTTTCACTTTGTACGGCCGTGACCCCTGTATGCGCCTCTGTATTTTGCCAACTAGACCCGAACACTCCGCGAGTTCTACCTTGAAAGATTAATAACTGGACGCCCCACTCCAGTTGTAACCAACACAGTGCTGTGCGCGTGTGTGATTTAAATCCTCTAAAATGAACTAATCACGCGCACAACCTGGACACATTTCTTATTGTGTAAATAGTTTGTACATATTACTTCTCCCCCTATCCTCTATTCCTGTCCCCTCACCTCTTTCATTTAATTTCTCCATTCTGCCTGCTGTCCTTTATTTCCGCTGGCCCAGCTCAGGTGCTTCAGTATCGATGGCAGATGCCGGGGCTAGCAAAAATCTTTTCCTTCCTTTTTACTATTATTTTTAATAAAACCACTACCACCACCACCACTAGACCCTCTCAGCAAATAGCCTCTAGGACTAGTTGGGTTTCGAAGAGGAGTTACCCTCCACTTGCAGTCTTCGAGTTCCACAGCGCGCGTGTTCGAGACGCGCCGGGACTCAGCGTTCCCATAAAGAGCAGTGGTAACACGGTATCGTACGACGATTTCCTTTGGATCCATTGTTTTTTTTTCTTTATGCGTTCTTGGAGGCAGAAGCGCCGGCACGCGCATGACGTCTCCAAGCTCAGCCAATGACGACGGAACACGTGCAGCTCGTGGCGAAGCATATGAGCGAATCACGGAGCGGAAAAGGTCACTATAAAAGAGTAACAACGCAGCCTTTTTGCCTTTCTCCAGGGGCTCGGAAGGCAGTCAAGACGTCCGTTCCGGTGATTGCCATTTGTGTTTGTGGCCCGCTATCTAAATGGGGACAGGAAAGCGCAAAGACAAGAAGAAAAACGACTCAGCTGGTGGACCTCCAGGTGCGTAGCGAATTTCCTTTCGGTTCTGTGGCCTCCGCCGCTGTCGTTTGGGCGCTCGATCCCTTTGTTCATCTGGCGTCACATGGTGGTCGCTTTAGGCCTAACCTCGTGGGCTAGGATGATTCTGTTCTAAAGCATTAAATTTTTGCGAGAAGGCTGAACGAAATTCACGAGCTTCGTTACCCGTTTGTTTTCGCTATCATGCACCGTCATTTTTATTTAAGCGTGAGTGACCGTGACTTGAGAGGAAAAAAAAACCGCGTTTGGTTGAGCCGAAGCGACCTCGAGAGCCTTTATGTCGCGTTAAGGTTGGTTCACGTGCAAGCGACTGAGCGAATATAGCGATTGAGCAGCGCGTTGCAGCGAAAAATTTAGATATTTTTGGAACCTCTTCACTCTGGCCGCTTCCCCCGCCGCGATGGCTCGAAACGGCTTTGTGCGCCGCGGCAGAAATTGCTAGCGTTTTCGCTCCTATGTGAAGTTTTGCATTGATGATGCAGTCTCGGGAATATATATGACCTAGTGGTAGCACTGCTATACGACAGAATGTGTTCGCAATGAACAAAATTACCAACTTCCAGGGATGCTACCAACGTGAGTGCTGACAGGTTATGTGAAATACCTGACCAAAGCGCATAACCCAATACGAAGGATCGCGTCGCTTCGCTTCACGTCGTTTTTTTTTTCTGAGAGGACCAAAAAAAGGGGGTCCAGACCAGCCGCGCGTTTGTGACCGGCGTGCGTTCCTGCCGAGAATGCCTTGCCGAACGTTCGCCTTGCGCATGCGCACTGTGCGTCTCGCCGCTCCTCGAGCACGCGCTTCTGCACGCGTCGCCCGTGCGCCTGCGTGGTCCGGCCATGCTCCTGAGCTGACACGGAGCAGGTGCTGTGGAACGCTCTTCCGCTTGATGAGTGCCTTGATCCACGGCACGTTTCCGAGCGCTGTCGTCTCGTTTTAGTCCGTTTTTGGTGCATAGCAACACCTCCGCAGCTCCGCACCCTAATCCCCTAAGCGCATTTACGATTTCTTTATGGTTTATTTGGGTTTAACGTCCCAAAGCGACTTAGGCTATGAGAGCCGCCGTAGTGAAGGGGTCCGGAAATTTCGACTACCTTGGGGTTTTTAACATGCCCTGACAACGCACATAACACGGGCCTCTTCAATTTCACCTCCATCGAAATTCGACCGCCGCGGCCGGAATCGAACCCGCGCCTTTCGGGTATCGCTTTTGAGCTTCCTTAATCTCTTTGCGCTGCATTTTTTGCTTGGGCTATCCGGTTTACCCGCAGCGGTGGCTCAGTGATTAGGGCGCTCGGCTCCTGATCCGGGGTACCCGGGTTCGAACCCGACCGCGGCGGCCTCGTTTCGATGGAGGCGAAACGCAAAGGTTCCTTTGTGCTGTACGATATCGGTGCACGTTAAAGATGCCCAGAAGGCCGAAATTATTCCGGAGCCCTCCACTACGGCACCTCTTTTTTTCCTTTCTGCACCCAGTCCTTCTATCCCTTCCCTTACGGCGTGCTTCAGGTGTGCGGCGCGATATGCGAGACGGTTACCGCATCTTTTTTTCCTCAAAAACCAATTTTCAATTTTCAGCAAAGGTCTGTCTTTCCCCGGATTGTGGTCGCTGTTTATCGCGACTGCGTGTCTCTTGTTTCTAGGTATGAGTGCGCACTCTATGGGGCTGCCGGATGAAATCAAGCCGGCTTAACAGCTTGGCGTCCCGCTGTGTGGTGCGATGTGTGACAGGGTTTTGTTGTCGTTGTTGAGACTTAAGGAAGAATGAAAAGTTCACGGACCCGCCCACCGGCTCAAGCTGATCCACAGTAGCTACTACGTGCAGGTAATCACTGACACGTGAAGATAATCGCTGCTACGGGCAGACATTTGGAGAGTTAAACGAGATTTGAGAGAAAAGATTGGCAGAAAGGACTCGCAATAGCCGCCTCATCTGAAGCGACGACGACGGTTTAGCAACAGGTACTTCCGGTGACAAGCAGCCCTCGCCACATGTGCGGCAGCCCCTACATCGCAGCTCAATAGGGCCAGGCAGCCATCTAATCATCCCCTTCCTGTGAAGGGAATGCTTTACTACTACCTTGCGTAGCTGCTTCGCCGTGTAGGAGAGTTTTACCTTGAACCGAGGACAAACCACGTGACAGCTATGACGTCATTCAGCCGCCACCGCCGCGTTCATTGTGATCATTGGCATTGGCGTTGACGATGTTCTGGACTCCGTCGATTTTGAGGAAAAACAGGGATTTGGGGAAACGTTTCCCACAACCAGCATGTGTTGACATTCTCCGTGACAGCAAGCGTTGTCCGCGGTAGGAAAGGTGCATTCTTTACGCCCGATATATAAATGAAAAAAAATTGACGCCCCATTATAGTTGTCCGGACCCGTGGAGTATCTCTTACGGGTCCAAGTTGGACTTATATTTGGAAATGTGGCGGGGAGTTTGAAGGATGCTTCTTTCCCGCCACCGGTTGGCCCGGTATTGCACTGCCTCCGGGATCGGTCTTGTCTTTAGCGCGTCTTTACTCTCCTGTCTTTCTATCCGATCTTTCAACTCTCCAACTATCTGCACGTGGTAGCGATTGTGGCTCGGCTTGAGCCAGTGAGCAGGCCTGTGCACTTTCCTTTCTTTCTTCCTGGCAGTAACAGACAGACAGACGACCCATTATGACAGACGGTAATTCGGAATTTGAGCGCAGCTCTTCGCAAGCCGCTTGCTACCGCTTGGCAGGTTCTTGTTACGTTGCTAGCGACCCTCCGGCATCGTCCCGTAGCAGCCGCCTTCCGGCTGTCCATTCCTCTCGTGTGTCAGGTGGCGCTTCGCTCTGCTGCTACCTGCCAACACGTCACCTGTCACACTCCGTAACACGTCACCTGTCAGGTAGCATGTTACAGCGACTACGACGCGGAACGCAGCAACGGGCGAACTGGGCTCTAAAAGGAATGAAACTAAAGAAGTCACGGCAGTTGAACACGAAGCGAAAAGCTTCACCACGTTGGTAAAGAAGTCGTCGCATAGCCCGGAGAATAGCCTTCAATGACCTTCAGCCCAACCATGTTAGCCATGTATGACCGTACGTGGTACAGTTATGGCGTGGAACTCTTGACCTCTGCCCTTGACCCATGACCTTTAGTTGACCTCTGATCTTTGACATTAGGTGACATTTGGGTTCACGTTTGACCCTAAACACATTTGATGGGGGTGCAAGACCATGAGATACGTCTAAGCCACGTGGTCGTGTGTGTATATACTATAGAACGGCTGTCCATGCAGGCGCTGCCGTGGACGAGCCACAGGTGCTTAGCAAGCGTCCTTGTTTTCGCTGAATTCCAGGGTTAGCGAAGTTAAATTTAAAATTGTTTTTTTTTTGTTCTCAAGTTACAACTAGAAGGAAAGCGTGCGCGTGTGTCGCAAATATATTGAATGCGCGGCGGGACATTTGTTGCTTCTTCGTTGCTGTGAAGAAAAACGAAACTTTTTAAAGATAATTGTTTATAAAGCAGAAGGAAAACAACCACATGCCGCCGTTGGTATCCGAAACCCACTACCTCTTAATTTAGCGTCCGGTGCTCTACCAACGGAGCTCCGGTGACGGCTGTCCAGTCTTCAGCTTTCGGCGGTGTATATATGCGTGTCGTAACGATCGCTATGATCGCAAACGCAGCAGATGTATCAACGCTACGTTAAACGGGCATTTTCGGCTCGCAGCGGTGCCTTCGGCCAGCGGTGGCAATCAAGCCCCCGCTCCTGCTCCGTCGCCCGCCGGTCCGTCGCGGGTTTCATTCGCGCAAGCACTGCAGCAGGGCGCCGCGCCCAGCCCGCAGCCGCGCGCCGTCAGCCGCGGCCCGACCCCTGCCGCGGAGACCAGAGCTCAGCCCACCGCGCAGCCCACCGCTCAGCCCAGCGCCTCCCGTCCCAGCTACGGGGCCGCCGCCGCCGCCGCAGGTGACGCCAATGTAGCGGCCAGCAGCCCGCGGCCTGCATCCGCAGCAGCCGCCGTGAGTCGCAGTCAGCCGGCAGCAGCTGCCCTACCACCGTCGTCATCATGTACGCCGCCCGTTGCGGTAACAGAGCAGACCCCCGAAGCTGGAGACCAGGCCACTCCAGGCGACGATCTCAGGATCAAGGTGCGTACTGTTTTCCGAAAAGGGCTTCACCTTGGGCAATGGCATGTAGCTCGTTTAACCTCGTTATAACAAAGTAGAAAGTTCGTTCGCGGCTGTTACTTCGTTATATGCAGTGTTGACCGAGCTTCCACGGGGAATCGTAATTCCTTCGTTATATCCATTATTTCGTTATAAACCATGCTGTGCAGCTTGTTATGCCAGGGGTCCATATAAAGTTGCACCTTTTAAAGCGGTTGAACCTCTTTCCACGAAGTTGAAAGTTTCCGGCGATAACTTCTTTGTAAGCGTAGCTTCGTTATAGCTCCTGTTGGCTGAGCTTCCACGTGCAATCATAATTTCTTCGTTATATCAGTTGATTCGTTATAAACCGCTTCGTTACAAAGGGCTTTAACTGTTAGTTTCAAGGCAAGAGGAAACATCACCTTTCCAAAATATCGACTTGTACAGACGGTACGAGAACCAAACCCCGGTATAATACAACTCAAGAATAATAATAATAATAATTGGATTTTGGGGAAAGGAAATGGCGCAGTATCTGTCTCACATATCGTTGGACACCTGAACCGCGCCGTAAGGGAAGGGATAAGGGAGGGAGTGAAAGGAGAAAGGAAGAATAGGTACCGTAGTGGAGGGCTCCGGAATAATTTCGACCACCTGGGGATCTTTAACGTGCACTGACATCGCACAGCACACGGGCGCCTTAGCGTTTTTCCTCCATAAAAACGCAGCCGCCGCGGTCGGGTTCGAACCCGGGAACTCCGGATCAGTAGTCGAGCGTCCTAACTACTGAGCCACCGCGGCGGGGCATACAACTCAAGAACGAAGCAGCATGTGCCTCTCGAAAGAGGCCCTCCAGCCAAAGGCGTCGACTGGTTCTCATGACTTCATGGTTAGTCAATCCTCTTGGACCTGCGTGACATCTCAGGGAGTGGCATATGAAAGGAGATGAACCACCGTTTAATCAGATTGAGAGCGGCGTCCGGAGAATCGGCCGACGCCGTTGGCTGCAAGGCTTCCTTGGTAGGGCATCCGTCGCTTCTTTCTAGAATTGCAGCCGACTATGCAGGGCTTAGTTTTTACTAACAAAAAGTTCTGTGGGTAGCAAGCATCGTGGTAGTGATTGACGTATAGGGCGCTTTGGAAGTGAAACATCAGATTTAGCCGCTGAGAAATTCAAGATAATAATAATAATAATAATTGGTTTTGGGGGAAAGGAAATGGCGCAGTATCTGTCTCATATATCGTTGGACACCTGAACCGCGCCGCAAGGGAAGGGATAAAGGAGGGAGTGAAAGAAGAAAGGAAGAAGAGGTGCCGTAGTGGAGGGCTCCGGAATAATTTCGACCACTTGGGAATCTTTAACGTGCACTGACATCGCACTGCACACGGGCGCCTTAGCGTTTTTTCCTCCATAAAAACGCAGCCGCCGCGGTCGGGTTCGAACCCGGGAACTCCGGATCAGTAGTCGAGCGCCCTAACCACTCAGCCACCGCGGCGGGGGAAAGTCAAGATAGAGAACAACGTTTGGGAACCGCAATGGGTTCCTTGGTCAACAGTGATATAGACAAGGCGAGTGGGCGAAATTTAAAAGGAAAGTTTGTGACGTAACGACCGTATTTAGATGAGTGGTTGGAACCCAACCGCGGCGGCTGCGTTTCGATGGAGGCGAAGCGCTGAGGCGCCCGCGTGCTGTGCGATGTCAGTGTATGTTAAAGATCCCCAGGTGGTCTAAATTATTCCGGAGCCCTCCACTACGGCATTTCTTTCTTCCTTTCCTCTTTCACTCTCGCCTTTTGCCTTCCCTTACTGCGCGTCTCAGGTGTCCGCCGATATGTGAAAAAGGTACAGTGCCATTTCCTATCCCCGATAACCAATTTTCAATTCTCACAGTTTCTTCTGTGAGGTTCAGGGCCTCAGTCGTCGCCTGGATAAAGGATGGCTCGAGGAATTATTGCGTCGTCAGGTTTAGCCTTTGGGTTCACTACTTACGCACCAGCGGCTGAGTGTTGTGTTGCCAGCGTGTGAAATTCTCTTTAAAGCGGAAGCTTTACTTACCGCAGGTTGAGCAGTTTCGCGTGATTCCCGGAGAGCCGTGCTGCGCATGCACGAGGAGCATTGACGACACATGGCGCATTTCTCTCTCTCTCGATCCCTAATCACTACTGCGCATGCGCCACTAGTAGCACCGAGCCACAGGTGTTCTGCCGCTGCGCACCGCCGCACATTTCCTCAAAATCCAAATTTAAATTTAGTTTCCTCTTTCCCTCCCTCCTTTATTCCTTCCTTCACGGCGCGGTTCGGGTGTCCACCGATATGTGAGACGGTTACTGTGCCATTTCCTTTCCTCAAAAAACCAAACAAAACATGTGAGCCGAAGGCGTTCATAGAGTTCATTGGCGTGGACAACTTTGCAAAGACCGTTCATTTGCACGAAACGAAAAGCGCACAATCGGCTCCGTGGTTCAGTGGAGACCTCAATCTCGGTTTCGCTTTGTATATCCTGGATTAGCGGGGCTAATCTAACCCGCCGCGGTGGCTAAGTGGTAAGGGCGCTCGGCTACTGAACCGGAGTTCCTGGGTTCGAACCCGACCACGGCGACTGCGTTTTTATGGAGGCTAAACGCTAAGGCGCCCGTGTGCTGTGCGAAGTCAGTGCACGTTAAAGATGATAGCCTTAGTTGCTTTTACGCCGTATAACTCAATACAGTACACTACAATACAATGCTCCGTGCCGGTTTTTTTATGTAGCACAGTACGTGTGAATTCATAATAAATATTTCCATGATTACTAGATCCCAAAACTCATCACGCGGATGAAAATTTTCATTTTTGATATCAAACGATTTTAGGCTTAAACCTTGGCTGTATTAAAAGTTTTGAGCCGGAATTCTGGCCCACTGCGGTGGCTCAGTGGTTAGGTCGCTCGGCTACTGATCCGGAGTTCCCGGGTTCGAACGCGTCCGCGGCGGCAGCGTTTTTATGGAGGAAAAACACTAAGTAATAATAATAATTTTGGGGGAAAGGGAATGCGCAGTATCAGTATCATATATCGTTGGACACCTGAACCGCGCAGTAAGAGAAGGGATATAGGAGGGAGTGAAAGAAGAAAGGAAGAGAGAAGTGCCGTAGCGGTGGGCTCCGGAATAATTTCGGCCACCTGGAGATCTTTAACATGCACCGACGTCACACAGCACACGGGCGCCTTCGCGTTTTTCCTCCATAAAAACGCAGCCGCTGCGGTCGGGATCGAACCCGCGAACTCCGGATCAGTAGCCGAGCGGCCTAACCACTGAGCCACCGCGGCGGGTAAACGCTAAGGCGCCCGTGTGCTGTGTGACGTCAGTGCACGTTAAAAATCCCCAAGTTGTCGAAATTATTCCGGAGCCCTCCACTACGGCACTTCTTTCTTCCTTTCTTCTTTCACTCCCTCCTTTTCCCCTTCCCTTACGGCGCGGTCAAGGTTCCCAACGGTATATGAGACAGATACGGCGTCATTTCCTTTCCCCCAAAATCGATTATTATTATTATTATTATTATTATTGTGCTAATCCACATTAAATTTTCTTGGGTGGGGCGGAAGAAATTGGGGCAGCACCTTTCTCTCATATCGGCAGACACCCGTACCGCGCCGTAAGAGAAAGGACAAAAAGGCGGGGGAGTGAAAGAAGAAAGAAAGAAGTGCCGTATTGGAGGGCTCCGGAATGATTTCGACCACCTGGGGATCTTTAACGTACACTGACATCGAACAGCACACGGGCGCCTTAGCGTTTCGGTTCCATCGAAACGCAGCCGCAGCGGTCGGGTTCGATCCTGGGAACGCCGGATCAGTGATCGAGCACTCTAACCACCGAGCCACCGCGGTGAGTGTATTGTCTTTTTTAGTCACTCGTTAAATGCTCTTTTACTCGAAGCGAAATGGTGCACCGTCGAGCCCGAACATCCACTTTGGCAAACTGATGTTTCCTTGGGCTGCAGCTGTTGATTCTTATAAATTACGCGTCTGCACATTCTCAATTCACAGAAATATTCGTGTGAATGTTCATCTTTCGCTGTTAATGGGCAGCTGCGACGTCTTTTTTTGGCCTCCACGAATGCCGATATTTCCAAGGCAGTTCCTTGTGCCGAGCTTCGCCGCCGGCCGTCGGTTTGTTTCAGCACGAATAATTAAATGTTTCCAATTTTGTCGCCCCAATCGAGACGATTTCTGCGGGCGACCTTGCACGTGTGACGTCACCAGCTGCATGCCCTTCGATATTTGCTTGGAGTTTGCGCAAGAAGAAGAAAATGAAGACCTTTGTTTTTGGTCATTTCACCAAACAGTGGTCTGTCGCTTACAGTCTCCAGTTTAGTCAGTCAACGCGCCGAAAGTTTTTGTGACAGTATGCATGACGACAAGCTTCTATCTTGACGTCATTCTTCGGGAGAAACCCAGTTTTAGTTTCGGTGTTCTTTGCTTTTGCTGGTTTAAAGGGCTTCTACTCAGGATTTTGAAAAATGTTTTTAAAGGCACAGAGAATTGACTCCCAAGAAATGTTATGCGAATAGGAACACAATACCACGTCTAAAACATTCAAACTCGCCCACAGTTGCCCTTTGAGTGGTTCTGAAACCTTGGAAGAAATACTTCAGCTCTGGCGCTATCATGGGCTGGGTTCCCTGAATAAATAAATTAAGGCACAGAAAGAACTAGTACTGACTGTCTCACTTTTGATGTACACCACGACCACGCAGTGCGGTTCCTTGATTTTGCAGTCGACCCGATCGTCCCTGTCATATGTGCTCAAGATAAAACAAGGCTTTGATATACCTTCTGAGGAAAGTCCAGGGTAGGTCAAAAGTTCCCAGGTCATAGGGTCTGATTTTGAGCTGTATAATCAGGCAGACATGACACACCCAAAGACTCAAAATATCCGTAGAAGGCGGAAGAGGTATCGTTCTATACTCTGCAAACCTTAATAGCTTTAATCGCACCTTAAATGCCACGATATACCGATGAAAGAAGCAAGCCCTGTGGCCCCGGAACTTTTCACCAACCGTGTACATAACCTCGCTCAAGTACTACGAGGTTTCGTCATAAACACCTGAACCATATATTCCTACATTGAGCACAGAACCCACAATCCCGAGCGAAGGTTGGCGACCTCTTTCCAGCGATTTTTTCACGCCCGCGCATTTCTCCGCCTCGCGCTCCTACGTATTTTTGTTCAGATGTGGCTGTCGATTAGATTAAGAAGTATGGCAGCTACTGTGGCCGCTGCCAATAATAAGTCGTTTCGGCGGTTCAGGAAGCCTCCTCCCCCCACCATTACCGGGAAAATTCCCGAACGCGTCTGCAGCCGGCGGTGGGGCCGAGTGGGTAGGGCTGGCTGAAGAGCGCCGACCTGTGAGCATGAAAAGAGTGATGAAAGGAGATAGAAAGGCTAGAAGGCGCTGAAATTTAGATATTGACTGCAGATAACTTCGCTTGCACAAAACATTTAAGACATTCTCAGGGGAGGATATTAATGTTCAAGCGCCGTCCTTTAATAGGCTCGCTACAACACACGGGGTGCAGGAGGCTTTCCCCGTTAAGACTCACCGGAACCGGTCCTGCACTGTAGTGTAGATCGAAGACCATTCGGCCAAACTTGTGTGACGCTCAACACACGAAACAGTGCGTGCATACTTACTTCTTCATGCCCTGCTCTAATTACCACCAATCACGGCGCAGGAACTCGAGCGAACCCTGCCCTCTCATTTCCCGCGGAGGCCCGCCCACGGCCAGCTGGGCCGGACCATACAACTTCTTGCCAACCACTTCAGCATTGAGATACCGACCGGCAGCGTCTACCACTACGACGTCGACATCTCCTCGGAGACTGCCAAGGAGACCAAGGTTCCTGAGCAGAAAAACTACCGATGCCTCAGTACAAAGATCAACAGGATAGTCATCGAGCTCCTAGTAAAGAAGTACCGGCAAGACCTGGCCAACTGCATCCCGGCTTTCGATGGCCGCAAGAACCTGTACACGCGCCGCCAGCTCAACTTCCGCGAGCGGACATTCACAGTCGACCTCGAGGAAGACCAAGGAAGCCAGACGTTTATCATCAAGATCCAGTATGCAGCCACCGTGAACCTGGATGCCCTGCATGGCGTCTTCCAAAAGCGCGTACAAACTGTGCCCCAGGAAGTCCTCCAGGCCATCGACATCGTCTTGAGGCACAGCCCCTCGATCAACCTTGCGCCAGTTGGACGCTCGTTCTTCAGACCGCCGGGACCCAACGAGCACAATGACCTCGGAGGAGGCCGGGAGGTGTGGTTTGGCTACTACACGAGTGTTCGACCCGCCCAATGGAAGCCCATGCTTAACGTCGACATGTCAGCAACGGCATTCTACGAGTCGCTTCCACTGGTAGACTTCATGTGCAGGTTCTTCAGCGACAGCCGGCGTGTGTTGACACCCGCGGACTTACGGTCATTGCGCGACAACCAGTACGCGCGGCTGAATAGGGAGCTCAAAGGACTCCGCGTAAAAGTGACGCACCTTCCGTATCCGCGCAAGTACAAAGTGGTCAAGATCACGAGGGAAGCTGCGAAGGACATCTATTTTGAATCAGAAGGTAGTCAGATCTCCGTCGCCGACTACTTCCAGAGCCGCTACAGGCCCTTGTCGTACCCGAACTTCCCTTGCGTGCAGAGTGGCAGCCCGACGCATCCGGTCTACATTCCTCTGGAGGTGTGCGAGCTGGCTGAAGGCCAGCACTGTCGGAAGAAACTCGAGGAGAGTCAGACCGCCGAGATGATCAAGCGCACGGCCAAGCCGCCAGCCAAGCGCTTCCTGGAGATTCGTCAGTCTGTGCGCGACATGGTCAGCACCTCGGACAAGTACCTGCGAGAGTTCGGCGTCAAGATCAACCCCGAACCCACTCAGGTTGTGGGCAGAATTCTCGACCCGCCGTCTTTGGTTTTTGAGAACAACAGCATGTGCAAGCCGCGCGACGGTACGTGGGATCTCCGAGGGCAGCGCTTCTACAAGGCGATGTCGATGACACAGTGGATTGTTCTCAACGTGAGCCGCTTCGCGCAGAAGGAGTGCCTGGACAACTTCATCAAGATGCTGATCCGCATCGGCCAAGAACTGGGCATGCGCATTGCGCAGCCGCTTGCGGTCATCACGTTCGACACAAACCGCAAGCCCATGCGGACCGTTCTCACGGAGCAGCGCAAGCAGCGCCCGCAGTTGGAGATGGTTGTGGCTGTGATCACAAAAGCCACGAACTACGCTGAGATCAAGCAGGTGGCAGAGACTGAGCTCTCCCTGCGCACACAATGCATCTTGGACAACAACGTGGTCCAAAAGTGTAACGCAGCGCTCATCCAAAACCTGTGCCAAAAGATCAACGCCAAGATGGGCGGCATCAACAATAGTCTCCTGATGCAGGAGAAGCCGAAGCTATTACATAGGCCCGTGATCGTCATCGGAGCAGACGTGTCGCACCCATCGCCTGGAGACAAGATCAGGCCATCCATCGCCGCGTGCGTCGGAAGCCTAGACTCTGTACCGTCCAAGTTTCACGCCACCATTCGGGTACAGATTGAAGACTCCAAGGCTAAGGCGCGTGTGGAAATTATCAAGGACCTGAAGGACATGATCAAGGAATTGCTACTGGTTTTCTACCGCACCACCGGGCACAAGCCCCTGCAGATCGTCTTCTACAGAGATGGAGTGAGCGAGGGGCAGTTCTTGGAAGTCCGTAACCATGAGGTAAGCAACTGCGCCTACTGCAATACTGTGTCCACTAAACTCTCATCTTGTTAAGACAGCTATACCGCATTCAATGCCGCTAGCGTCATTGGATAACCTTTTGTCTTATGACAAGCGGACTTCCTGTGCATATACGTAACGGCACCGAATAGATCTCCACAGCGCTACAATTTCAGGACATTCGGGACATTCATTTCTGGAGACGTCTTCTCGGTGTTAGTTGACGTCAGCTTGATCGTTTCTCTTCAAAAGGTGGTAAACATCCAAGACTGAGGCTTGTGGTTGGGTTTTGTGCGTGCCCGCTCTGTGTCTCACCCCTTTTACGCACGGGCGATATTAACGGCTATGCAGTTGACCGTCCGTTGAACTGAACGACAGTTAGAGGTGCTATGCCAGTTTCACAAGGTCATGTTTAATGTCATTAATTACTTAGTGATCAAGTTTTAACGCCATCGGAACAGTGTCACGCGCTCGTATTTAATGGCATTAGACAGACTAACTGCTGTTTGCGACCTACTGAGTTCGCCACAACTCATTCGCCACAGCAGTGCATACTCTTGTCCCCATTCCGCATGCAGAAAGATATGCAACTTTTTTGTGAAAAGTCACTATCCTGTGGATAATGGCTTATTCATAAAGAGCACCATTTTTACCAGCAATTCTGAAGCACTGTTAGCCTGTGAGCTGGCACACCAGTTCGACTTTTACGACTTGTCAAGCAAGAACGGTGGCATTTTCTACAAATTTATTTTTATATTATATTTGAATGACATTGCTGAGGTTCTGACTCATTGACACTGTTTATATTCAGGTGATTTTTTTTACTCCCTTGAAGGCGTTATCATCACCGTGACTTATTTAAATTTTGTTTTCTTTCTTTCTTTATTTATTTTTATGTATTTAAAGACACCTCACAGGTCTCCGCAAAAGCATTGTGTAAAAATAAAAGGGGGGGGGGTCAAATACAGAACGTTGCCCAAAATATGTTACAAATAAAAAAAAATAGTAAAAGTGCAGCAAAACACACAATAAAGCAGGTGAGTTCAGATAAGATATCGCAATTCACAAAAAGGGATAAAAGTAAAAACTGCATCATGGAACAAAAACAGGGGAAATGCACGAAGTCGAGTTATACAAAAGCCAAAGAAAACATATCAGGCATAAATGAGCAAAGTTGCGCATCCACGGAACCAAAGAGGCAATAGGTCTCAAGCTGCTGAAAACGAAGTTGCACGAATCCGGAGTATATAAATGACGTGCTAACCGTTATCAGCGAAGTGTTTGGGTAGATGTTCGCAAAAGGTGTCATGATTAGCCTGCAGGGCGATGCAGTCCGGAAGATTCTTCCAGAGACGGATGGCACGCGGGAGTGGCCAGAAGTTGAAAGCATGTGTGTTGCCATAAATGCGGCATAGCTGTAGTTATTATGTAATCTATTTTATAAGTAGGAGGGACATTGCAGATGTGCTGGCGGTGAATCAGTGGCATGGACGCATTTGTGAAAGATAGATAAAAGGGCAGTCTTGCGACGAATTTGCAACGGATGCATAGAGCGAAAGTTTGATCTTTAGTTGGGTTAGACTAGACTGATAACTGCAATTTTGCGAAATGAGACGACAAGCCCCATTGTGGACAGCTTCCAACTTCTCTATTAGATATTTCTGATGAGGTGATCAGATGGATGAAGCGTACTCTAGCTGCGGTGTGACAAAAGTAATGGAGGCTTGTTCACACACGTGAGGGGTAGTGCATTGCAGGTTACGGTGAATGAAAACTAGTGACCGGAAAGCATTAGCGAAAGTGATGGTTATGTGTTCAGCCCAAAAAAAGTTTGGTGAAATATGGACGCCTAGACGCTTATACTGCGTAGTCCGAGCCAATGTATCGTTATTATTGTGGTATGGAAAATTCGAGGTGACTGATTTTCGGCTAAAAGTAATTATCTTACACTTAGAAATGTTTAAAGTCATTAGACACGTTTTACACCAGTCGTTTATGCAATCGAGGTCACTTTGAAGTTCAAGGTGGCCACTAGTAAATTTTATTGGTGAATAAATAATGCAGTCGTCAGCAAATATGCGCATATAAGATGAGAGTGTTGCTGGCAGGTTATTAATGTAAATTAAGAATAGTAATGGACCGAGGAGGCTTCGTAGTGCCGCGCCCGATGTAACATCGGAAACAGGAAATTAATAATTGTTAACAGCGGTGAACTGCTGGCGATTAGAAAGAAGACTACGGACCCATGACAGAGTTAAAGAATTTAATTTGAGAGCACAAAGCTTAGATATTTGTCGGCAATGTTCTACCCGATAAAATGCTTTGGCAAAGTCCAAAAAGGTGCAAGTCGTCAGTTTCCGTGCGAGTGTTTGTTAGTACTTTTGAAAACCGGTACAACCTTTCCTGTTTTCCAACCGGTGGAAACCTCACCTGTAGATATTGACTGCTTAAAGATATGAAGGAAGATGATGCTGGAGACAGAAATGGCATTTCTTTAGTATTTTCAGTTAATTTCATCAACCCCAGAAGAAGAGGGTACTAGGCTATTTATCAGGTGTACTAAGCCATGAAGTGTAATGTCAACCGGTGCCATGTACGGGTAACCGAAATCTGGTACTTGCGGGATGTTAGGATTATCTTCTTGGTGAAAATATATGCGAAAAACGAATTAAAAGCTTTAGGACATTCAGCATCGAAGTAGGGGGCGCTGTGAATATCATGTATTGATATATCATTACTGACACTGTTCGGACGTATTGCTTTTAAGGGCTTGCTTTTATTGTTCCTAAGTAGCGCCGGAAGGGCTTTTGAAAAAGTATTTATTTTTTCGACGCAAAGGCCAACACAACACAGCTTTAGGTAGGTTTTATATTTACCCCGCGTACAGGGCGAACATTCGTGCTTTGCATTTTTGTACAACCGTTTTTTCTTATTTCTCATTTGTCGATGCTTTCTTGTAAAGCAAAGCTTAGATTTATGATTTGATAGCGTGACAAGCGGGACACATTTGGCTACAAGTTAGGCGAGCTTGTCTCTAAATTGAACCCGCGGTTATCTAATACTGACCTATATTGAAAAGAGGGCGTCAGAATATTATCAGAAAACATTTGAATTTCGTCATTGACTGGATTGTAATATCCTCTGTTATAGTTGCGAATCTGTAATATCAATAAATCTGCCAATAAATTGTAATGTCGTTAAATCTGGACGTGTAGCGCCAGCTCCGAAAATAATGGCATAGACAAACTTAAGGCTACAAACATCTGCGGTTATTTCTAGTGCGCGTGTGGCACGGGTAATAAAAGGCAGCGCCACCTGCAGTTGAGATCTCAGCTCCGTAGGGGGTCGCAGTTAGACCAGTCTACTGACCCGCTGCATCGGCCGAGTGCTATCCTGGCTCATATAAGTCTCACTCTACAACTTCCATTATAGTCGGATACAACTCAAGAACCAAGCGGCTTTTCCCCCTGAAAGGACTCTCTTGCAGCCAATGGCGTAGACCATTTCTCATGAGCCTCCTAAGGTAACCATGTAGGAAGTCGCAAAAGGAAGGGGTTAGTCTCCCCCCTCACAGGAGAGACTATTGTCATTGTCACCGCGCTCGCTGCATTGTCCACCTTGCAGGTTCGTGAAAACCAGCCGACGCCATTTACTGGAAGGGGGTACTTTTACGGGGAAAAGAGGCTTCATTCTTGAGTCGTATCATTGGAATTAGTTTAGCCACAAAAAAAAATGCCGCGAAGTGGCACCAGGAAAACAACGGCTGAGTGGTGAAGCCGGGCGTTCCTCTACTGAATTTTCTTGGCTCTGTGTGGTTGTTCACTGACGGCATACTCAAACGCCACGCTTGCACAGAAACTTTAGTTGAGTGAAGTCAAATAGTAAGTCAATGCCTAGAGTTATGTATATAAACCGATCATGTGATCCAGAATGTGGACCGCGTGAACTCAATTTAGCGGAGTGTGCGAGTAACTGCAGCTGACTGCTGTTCATTTCGGCGTTGGTTGGAAAAGCTGCACTTCCGTTGAGCTGAACAGTTGCTGAAACTGCTCGTTTAACCAGATTACAACCGATAATAGCGTTGCTAAAAAAACGCTGCTCTTCGCCATAGAGTTTTTCCCAAACGACAATTATATAAGATAGGACAGCAGAGTTCGTGAAGGTCCAAAGCGTTTTGTTTACATTCTGTACCAAGTATATATCGTGATTCGTCGAATGGCCTTTAAACCCTGACCAAGTTTTTCTTTGTTTCCGCTCTCGAATCTCCCAGGTGAGCGCCATCCGGCTGGCGTGTGCGGAAATGTGTCCCACCGAGACCTACGAGCCACCGCTGACGTTCATCGTGGTCCAGAAGCGACACCATACGAGGTTCATGCCCGCCAACGACCGCGACGGCGTGGGCAAGTTCCGCAACGTCCCACCAGGCACGACCGTAGACTCGGTGGTCACGCACCCGCTGGACTTCGACTTCTTCCTCTGCAGCCACTTCGGCATCCAGGTAGGCGACCTCTTCTCCGCCCTTGTTGCTATTGTCAGCGGGAAGAAATGGTCAGCGGTGTTTTCGTCTATCAATTTGCGGAGGAAATAGTCCGGGCGCCGGCGTCGCCACAGTCGCGTCGCGTCTTTAGTGCGCTACAAATACCAGGAGCACCTGCGGTGGAGGCCTTCCGCAGCTTGAGGAAAGGGAAGCATGGCCTCCGAGATCACCTGCGAGCGACACCGTGGCGGAAGCATTCCGCGTCACATCGAGGCCACCAGGAGCGCTATGAGTGACTGTAACGTCATCGTTCGACCTTGAGGAAGCGGTATCGGAAGTTGCGCACGGGGGGCCTTATGTCCAGTGCGGATTGATGCTGTCATACGGATGTGGTCATTAGTTCTTTTCAGGATGGCGTCTGCTCAGACAATGAATGCATGGGGTTGGGTGAAAAGAGAAGCGCTTGATGCTCGGCTGGGCCTGGTTGCTCGTACGTTAAAGCGGGACGCGGCTTTGCGGTCTCAAAAAACGGCCAAAAAACTGATTTTTTTAAATAGTCGTGTCTGCTTGTATGCCTCGTTTTTTTATGCTGTACCGAAGTCGGGACAGCGACATAGATGACGATGACCGACCAATGCGCTGATGACAGCCAGGCAGGAAATAATAGTTATTCACGGTATTTATCGGCGCGAGGGCATCTAAGGCCAAATAAAGAGAGAAACATGTTGTGCATGCAGCATTAAGAGCAAGGCGAGCACGTGCTGTGCTCACAGGCACTGCCAGTTTTTTGTATATTGCGTTTAAACACTCTCCTTCCCACGTAATGTGTGCTAATAAAATAAGTGTATTCAAACCGCACACACCACCCCACATCACATCGCACCACAAGCAGGACCACACCGCACCACCACATACCACGATGCGAAGCGACCCAGCCCGACATGGCACTCGGAATCTGGACATGTGAATAACTTTACTCCTTTGCGCTCCCGCAGGGCACCAGCCGGCCGGCCCACTACTATATCGTGTGGGATGACTCCAAGTTCAGCGCGGACGACCTGCAGAAGCTCAGCTTCTACCTGTGCCACACATACTCCCGGTGTGCAAGGAGCGTGAGCATCCCGGCCCCTGTGTACTACGCGCACCTGGCCGCCTTCCGCGCAAAACACCACATCGCCAGCAAGCTGGAGACTTCAGGCGCGGTCAGCCAGTCGTCTGAGGGCGGCGGGGACGCAGTGTTGACCACTGCCCAATACGTGGAGGCCGTCAAGGTGCTGCAGGAACTGCAGGCCTCCATGTACTTCGTGTAATGGAGGAGGTTCTCCGCTGCCCCTGCATTCCGTTTACGGTGAGCCTGGAGGAGTACCACTCACGTCATACCCAACAGTTCTGGAGAAAAGCATTTTTGAACGGGAAAGCATTTAAAGGCCTTTGCAGGGAGGGTGTTACATAGGGTATAGGGAGGGTATTATGAGCGCAGTGTTCCTCATATTTTGTAAGATTCTACCACAACGATCAATATATCCCCAACCTCCCGCCTGCAGGCTTGCATTCTTTGCTATTAACGTTTTTGCTACAGTCCAAAGCGTTCCTCATTGGTTTTCTATTACAGTCTTAACTGCTCGATGCGAGCGATGGAAACAGTATAAAAGGAAGGTTCTTCCAGATATCGGAAGAATGGACCTTGAATATTTCAATACCAGAATCTTATAGTTTCCCAAATTTCATTTTTTTTTTGTCCAAGAATGGACATGTGCGCAACACGTAGAGGACAAGATATACGTGACACGAAGTGAACATCTTCTCCAGTTCCTCTTGGCGTATAGCAACAATTTTTAATGCGTTTTGTCGGAGTGAGAGACGACTTAACTGTGAAGTGCTGCTCCGCTCACATTCAGGACTGCTGCTTTGAATTCCTCCACGAGAAAAAAAATTAGTCGGTTGTAAATTCTTTTTTGTGTTACCTAAACAAGAAGTTTACCACCAGACGAAATTAAAAACGAGAGAATTTTGATCCAAATTCTATGATCGAAATTTAAAGTGTTTCAGTTTGGTTCATAGTAAGCTACACGTACATCACAGAGGCGCAACTGAACAGGGACATGAACGCACAGCGCCTGCCCTGTGTTGTGTGGCTTTCACGTGTTTGTTTAATTGCGCTTAGTTCATCTGTGCATCTTTTATGAGCGCACAACTAAAATTTTGCGTAAAATGTAAATGCGCCTAATATGCTTTTTTTGTCTTGTCCTAACAAAATGTTATTGACCACTGTCCGGCGATATTTTCTCTTTTCCTCGCTGCCTGCGTCCCGACTTGCTATACTCATATATGCTGTATGTATTGCAGGCAGAGAAGAACCTGAACTAAATTTAACCGGATTTCTGCATGCTTGAGAGCATTTCGTAGCTGCACAAAAATGCGATCCAACTTTAAAAACCGCAGCCTTCGCGACGTTCAACTGCATAGCCGTCAGCTAGTTGTCAAGCCCCGCGGGTGTCGCTTTGCGATAGATAGAGGGAGAAGCCCTATAATTTAAACAAGAGATTTTATCTCGCATGCTACACTCTAAACACAAATATACGCCCGTATGGGAGTAAATAAGAGAGGAAGCTGCCTTCTAGCGCATAGGAAAGCTTACTCCCCTTTCTTACTCCTTTTTTACTCCTTTATGTTTAGAGCATACTCTGCGTGGGGCGAGAAAGTCTCAAGGAGAGAAGCGCAGAAAATGTATTTAAAGAAGTAAAAGAATAAAAATAGAATAAGTATGATCAAGGCATAAATGGGCAGTTAATTTGGACTCAGGTGCACGGACAAGTAACGCTACAAGATATTAAATGGTGATGCGCAGTATCTCCCACGAAGGGGCTGACAGTGTTCACTTCATGAATAGTGCATAACGGTGAGAGTTAAATTCATAGCGGTGATTTGTTTGCTATTTGCCTATTTAGATGACATTGGCCTTTTCGAGCGGAAGCATGGATCTCGGAGTCCGTTCTGTGAGATTGCTGTATGTGCCACTTGTCACTGTTTTGCAGCATTCTCTATAGACACCAATGTGATGTACATAGAGATCAAAAACCATTCTTTGCGATCAGAAACAATGGCAAACAATCGGAGACGATGAAAAAAGGTGTTTATTTTCTTGGAAGAAATGCATGATCAGTATATTTCAGTTGTAGTTCCTCGAGCCTGGTATGAGCAACTACTAATCGGTGGTTTTCTTTGTTAGAGGTTCGGGCTTGCTTTCATTCAAATTCGACGGAACAATTTCGAGGTTAGCGTGAGTCAGCCACGCCGCCACTAATTGCACCTTTTGTTTGTTTTCTTGCAGGCTCGCAAGGCGAAGGATTTCCTTGGTTTGTTGTTTCATGGGCTGTCCGAAGAGTGCGGGTGCCAACATTGTTGTTTGTTGTTTCTGTGCCTTGAAATTTATAATTTGCAATAAAAAAATTGGACAATAAAGTTGACTGTTACATGAGGTTTCCTTGCTTTGCAGTCACTAACGCTTGCAATGGCCATGCGTTGGCCGAAGCCAGTCTGTTCTGCTACAACACATGCTAAAAAAGTGATCGGGTTTCGAGACGTAGCTAAACCGAGTAGACGTGTGAAAGCATGTGTTTAGCTTGGTTGACTCATGGTTTTGCTCTCCTGGATGGGTTGGTTTTCGGCCTCGGACGCCGAGGCATGCGGACGTGTATTGCGTGCGCTCCCCGGTTTTTCGATGTTCCTGGCGGATTTATGCTTGTGCTCAAGCCAAATTCGATTGGAATCATCAGCGGAAGTCGCCAGGATCACCTGGATACCGAAATTGCGGCAAGTGGATCTAATTTGCGGCTATTTTTCGACTTCGACGCGTCGTCCCGGCGGCCACAAGATGGCGGCCACGTGAGCACCAAATCAATCAAGATGGCAGGGAGGAAGTTGGCGCTGCGCTCTTATGGAGGAAAAACGCTAAGGCGCCCGTGTGCTGTGCGATGCCAGTGCACGTTAAAGATCCCCAGGTGGTCGAAATTATTCCGGAGCTTCCACTACGGCACCTATTCCTTTCTTCTTTCACTCCCTCTTTTATTCCTTCCCTTACGGCGCGGCTCAGGTGTCCAACTATATATGAGACAGACACTGCGCCGTTTCCTTTCCCCTAAAAAAACAATTATTATTATTACGCCGTGGCGTCACAGCAACCACGCCTACCTACTGGCCTCCATAAGGTGATAATCAGACCGAGCGGAGGATTAAAAGCTCTATCTTTGGGTGGAGACGTGAAGATTATGAGATTGTGCGAGCCGCTGCGGGCGTGAATCTGAAGGAGGCTAAGAAAGACATTATTCAACTTAACACCAAGCAAAACAACATTTTGGTGGGCACCATGAGTGAAGAAAGAATGCATCGGTACCTGAAGATAAAAACACTTCAGGTTGATCAGAAAAAGTACGACGTAAACGCCTACCTGTCATCCCCCGAGGGTAGTGGCAAAGAAGTTATTCATGGGATTCCGGTGGAACACACACAAGCACAAATTCTGGACAACCTGGATTGTTCAAGGAACCCCAAAATCAGAGGGATCAGAAGAATGGGGAAGACATCGACCTCAGTTCTGTTACTCTTCGTCGACGAGAATGTGCCCTTTTGGATTTATTATGGAGGCGGGCTCCTCAAGTGCTTCCTCCACAAAAAGAAGTTTGAAGTGTGCAACGCATGCGGACACCTTGGGCACCGCTCTGATGTGTGTCCGGACCCGGACAACGTCAAGTGTCGTGGCTGCGGTACGGTGAAGCCACCGGATGGAAACTTGTGCGATCCCAAATGCTGTTTGTGGAAATAGACATGAACTGGGAAACAAGAAGTGTCGTGAGATTTACCGAACTCCGTACGTCGTCAAGAAACGCCAGCGGGAGCGGAAGCTCCAAGAAGAGGAGGCGCAGATAACACCCCCGCTTGGGCGGAAAAGCCGCTCAAGGAGCCGGGAGGGCTTCCGGAGCCGATCCGACTCCTTCCCTCGCCTCGATCTCCCGGGCCGTTCCAGCTCCAAGGGCTGCTCCAGCTCCGGTGTCGCTCTGTCTCCAGAGGCCACTCCGGCTCCAGGGCAAGATCATCGTCAAGGCCGAGGACTGAAGCCAACAGGCAAAGGGAGGTGAGCTGGGTAGATAAGGTCTCCCCAAAACATACGGAGTCCGAGGAACTAGCCAAGTTGAGAATCATGGTAGAGAAACTCACTAAAAGTGTAGATGACCTCGAAAAGGAAAACGCTATGCTAAAAAGGGAGAAGAAAGTAGCTAACGCAGTCAAAACAGCTAACACGATTAAAACCCACTCAACCGATGAAAGCACTGTAGAGATGCAGGTAGTTGATACCCGCTCCCCACCTATGAAAGAGAAACTAGGCGCGAACGCGTCGCAAGAGCCCACAATGGCAGATCGATGCAAGAAAATGGACGACTTCCAGGCGAGCTGGGAAGCAGAGTTCGCAGCAGTCTTCCAAGCCATCCAGGCGCTATCGGAAGAAAGCCAGAAACACAGGGCCGAGTTGCTGAGCAATAGTAACTGGCAGAGGGAAACAGAGCAGAAGGTACATGGTGGATCACAGACGGCTGCGACCCTAATACCACTGGGTGACAATCCACAATCCAATCATGGCCAGTCACAATAAACACTCGATTTGGCAGTGGAATTTCCGCGGGCACCATCGCAAAAGGGCGGTCCTACAGCAGCTCCTTCTTGGCAAAGACAATCCAGACGTAATCGCTCTACAAGAAACTGCGGGGATGGCAAAATTATTGGGCTACATATCATTTAGTACAGATGATGGAAGATCCGGGGTAACCACCCTGGTCAGGAGAAACTTAGCAGTCGTAAAGCATGACACGTACGGAGGTTATCAACGTAACTCACGTCCATGTTGAACTTATTCCAGCCAAAAAAAAAGAAGGCAGCCTTTTTGTTCTTAATATCTACAGCAGCCCGAAACAGAGGAAGGCCCGATTTGGACCTCTTCTCCAAAAAACTCTGCGTATTGCCAAAAGGTAAGCTTTGGTAGTGGTGGGAGACTAACGCCCAACACGCTGCCTGGGGGTACACAAAGAAAGGGTTAAGGGAAGGGAACTCTGGCTGGATGCACAGCAAGAGGGGCTCACCTTAATGACCGACCCCCGAACCCCCACTAGAACGCAGAACGGTGTCAGCGTAGACTCCTCACCCGACCTCACCTTCGTCAAAAACGTGGGAGATGCAACCTGGGTTAATATCCAGGAAAACCTAGGCAGCGATCACTTTATTCTCGAAACAGTGGTGAACGCAGGCCCTGCCAGGAGAAAAGGCAGAAACCAGCTAATTGTTGAATGGGGTGCCTTTCGCGAAATAAGAAGCGAGACAGAAGTGAGTGACATAACAGATATTGATGAATGGGCTAAGAAACTGGGCCAGGACGTAAAGAACGCAACCAAGGAGATAACGGAGGACTCTGCACTGGAAATAGCGGACAGCCACTTCCTCCATATGTGGGAAGCTAAGCTCAGCATGGAAAAAGGCTCAGGAGGCAAAGGTGGAACCGCAATCTCAGGAGACGGATCGCTAGGCTCAATAAAAATATAGAAGATTACGCGCTAAAACTAACCAGGCATAACTGGTAGTCCACCTGCGATAGGATGGACGGAAATATAGGCCTAGCTAGGACATGGAATCTACTCCGCTACCTGCTGGATCCACAGGGCTGCAAAACAGCGCAGTGACAGAACCTTAAAAAATTATTCATTTGTACGAAGGTACGGAGGTAGATCTAATTAAGGAAATATAGGGGACATACATAGGGGACACTAGCAAGGAACCGCTACCTAACTAGGAAGGCGTAGGCAACTCCAGCCTAGACGAACCCATCAGCGAAGCGGAGGTCCGGGCGGAGATTGCCAGGCTCAAAACCAAGTCAGCTTCAGGCCCGGATGGCGTTAGCAATAAAATGCTTCGCAATCTAGACGATAACTCTATAACTGCATTAACTAACTTTATGCAGAAGTGCTGGGAAGAGGGTAAACTACCAAATCAGTGGAAAACCGCTAAGGTGCTGATGCTCCCAAAACCAGGCAGGAAACTCCAGATATAGAACTTGACCTATCTCTCTAACCTCTTGTGCAGGCAAGGTTTTGGAGCACGTTTTTCAAACGCGGCTCAATAACTACATGGAGGATAATGACCTCTATCCGAATTCGATAGTGGGCTTTAGGCCCAGGCTCTCCATCCAGGACGTGATGCTGCAATTAAAACACCAAATCATCGATGCGGAAACCGGGAACGCAAAGGCAATCCTAGGGCTTGACCAAGCGAAGGCTTTTGATAACGTCACACATAAAGCCATTCTGGGGAACCTTCAGGACTTGGGAGTAGGCGAACGAACCTACAATTACATAAGGGACTTTTAGTCAGACCGAGAAGCACGAATCCAGATTGGAGAATGCAAATCGGATGACATTAAATTAGGCAGCAAAGGGACCCCACAGGGCTCTGTGCTCTCGCCCTTTCTTTTCAATGTGGCCATGATCAAATTCCCTGAAAGACTGGAGGCTATTGAAGGACTAAACCACAGCATGTACGCTGATGACAATCACGTTGTGGATAGCTAGGGGCAGCGATGCCCAAATAGAGGACACCCTCCAAAGGGCTATCCAGGAAGTTGAAGGTTACTTCGGACCTAGGGGACTTAAATGTTCACCGCAAAAATGTGAACTGCTTCTATACCAGCCGAAAGGCAGAGCCAGTAAGGAGGAAACGCAAATCTCCCTCACAGCTGGGGGGATCCCCATTCCAAAAGTGGACAAGATCAGAGTTCTGGGACTTCTGATTCAGGCCAACAGCTTTAATGGCGAAACAATAAGGAAACTAGACGGCTGCGCACAGCAGACCATGAGGCTCATCCGCAGGATTGCCAACAGGCGGTCCGGGATGAGAGAAGCGAATCTGGTTAGACTAGTCCGGACCTTTTTTATAAGTAGAATAGCTTATGTTGCTCCCTTCCTCAGCTTTAGGTCCTTCGGGAAGAAGAAGATTGAGGGCATCATACGTAAAAGTATAAAACAGGCGCTGGGGCTTCCCGTCCGCACTGCAAATGAAAAGCTTTTAGCTCTAGGGCTCCGCAACACTCTTGAGGAGATTATTGAAGCAGTGAGGATCTCGCAGTATGATAGCCTTGAGAAGCCCTGCGGTCAGGAAAATCCTAGCTAGGCTAGGCATTAACTATGAAGGGCAGGAAGGCATCAAAGTCGACCTTCCGCTAAGCGTGCGGAACCGACTCATAATCCCACCACTACCTAAAAACATGCACCCAATCCATCACAAGGAACGCAGAGAGAAACGGGCCAAGGCTCTTGAAAAGCGTTTCAAAAACTCGAAGGACGTGCTCTACGTTGATGCTGCAGACTATGGCAACGGCCGCATGGCCCTAGCTGTAGCGAGCGCTGAAACTAGATTGCTAGCCAGTGGCACTGTTCCAACGGATTGCTCACAGATTGGAGAAGAATCTGCCATAGCATTTGAAGTTGCAAGTGCTTCAGCCAAAATTATAGTCGGCGCTTCTAAGGTTGCGGTGATGAACTTTGCCAGAAGCAGAATTTCTCCCGAGAACAGAATCCTGCAGACCTGCAGAGATAGCAGAAAATTTGAAATAATCTGGGCACCTGCGCACGCCTCCCTCGCTGGGAACGAGGCGGCCCATGAATTAGCTCGAGGAATTACTTTACGAGCTGGTGGGCTAGCCGAAGGCTTCACGAGGCGGGACCGCTTAGTGTGTTACAGAGAGATCACGCAACACTACATACTAGGACGGGTTAAATATCCTCCGGCTGATATATCATTAAACAAGAGCGAATCCTCCACTTGGCGTCGCCTGCAAACCACCTCGTTTCCAAGCCCGGTGTCGTGCAGCCTCTACTACCCGGGTCAGTACTCCAGCCAGTGTAAGCTATGTAAAGCCAGGGCTGATCTTAATCACATTCTGTGGGAATGCGCACAGGCTCCCTCTGAGGGAAGCATAAAGTCTTTAGAACAATGGGAGACCTTATTACTCAGCTCCGATCCGGAGATTCAACTGAAGACCGTCCGACTGGCCGAAACCGCCGCTAGGGTCCAAGGACTCCTGGCCGCCGTCTAGGTGGGAAGGCTTAAAGCCTTCCCTACATCTGTTGGACAAATAAAGTTTTACAATCCAATCCAATCCTGGATGGGTTTTGCTTTGCTGGGATATTGGACTCAGGTTAAGCTCTGATCGAGGTTAAGCTGATCTGATCTGTTCGCGCCGCAGATGGACGTTGATGAAGACGACGTGCAGTGCACAGCACGAGTGTGCGTGGCTTTTTGACGCGAGGTGTGATCGGTTGCGGCGATAGCATAGCGCTCTCGTGCGGTGGCGAGCGAAGCTGATCTGTTCGCCCGCCGCGGGTTCATCACCCAGTCGCAGCAATACTTACATTTTATTTTTCCATGCGCCAAGGTTGACACTCAAAATCAAGCTCCACGCAAGCACGGTCAGCCGATTATACTTCGTCAAGTAGTGAATTCCCAAGCCGCGCAGGCGATCGGGCCACACTTGGGAATGACTCGTTTCACTCTGGTGATAAAAATTTCCCAATATATTTCCAATATTGGGCCGATTAGTTGTGCTCCTGGGTGTCACTGCTTCGCGCACTTTTGTGTGCTCTCCCAGACACCCTTAGAGCGTGTGGGTGTAGCGGTCTTGGTCACAAAGAAGATTCCCTCGACCCAACGTGGCAAGCTCAGCCAGAGACCAGCTACCAAGTGACAAGGGTGTTGGTCGTTTGGTGCCCAGCTTTCGCCGGTTGCAAGTTAGTCAATGGGTCGGAGCCAAAGGTTCACAAACCAAAACAAAGTTTATACAGCAGAGAGACGATACAGACGATTTCAGAATCACTCGTACGAGCCCATACAAAGTGGTTTACAAATACAGTGCAACTCATGCAAAGTAACAATGAAGAGAGATTACAATTCAACGAAATCCCTGCACCTAAAGTCCACTAGCACACAGAGAAACAAAACACAATTTGTTCCCCGGGCACTGCGACAGTCGACGACCTGAGGAGCACGACGGGGCCGATCCGCAGACTGGCGCACGTTGTCTCGCTGGTCCGTGGTGGGTCGAGTGGCGTTCTACCGGAAGTCGAGCGGGCGCGCATGTCAGAAGCTTAACGGCGGCTCGGGCTGACCGACAGCGGTTAATGCCCTCATTTATAGGTGCGGTCGGCGTCTTTTCGTTCTTTGCCTCAAGGCAGGCGCGCACATACATGCGCTATCAACTGCACAATTTCCTTCACATTCTCCCGCCGGGCGCGCGACCCCTTTGGTCGAGCGCGGAAACCGCCTTCCAGAAAACTCTGGGTCCTTCTCGCGATGCGAAGACGCCGGCGCGAGAGCGAAGGACATAGGGTATCACGTTAGCGCGGTCAGGGTTACGCCTCGGCAATGAGTAGAAACTACTAGGACATTGCATTCGGTCCACTCGCAGCCGCGCTGTGAGCTTTGTAGTATAGTCTACTTTTTACGCCCCTACCTTGAGGTAATAAGGGCAGACAGGACAAGGACGACTGAAAATTTTAATAACGGTCGCCCAGACAGGCGGCAGTCTCAGCTGAGTGTGCGCCGGATGTTCCCTCTCAAGACACTTGACTACATGCCTCAGGCTATAGCGCCCGCATGCATGCCGGTAGTGTTCGGTTTCGGCACCGGCCTCGATCGGCAGCCGACGTTCTTCTTGAACCCTTTCCCTTCGAGCAAAGTGTGCAGTCTGTGCGGTCTCGTCCCTGCTTTGGCGGCAGAGTTGCCATGCCGGCACTCCCTATGCCAGCCCTTCTACGATGGCGCCGCATCTAAGCGCAGCCACTGCCCACTGCACAAAGAGCCTTTCCAGGAGGGAGACGTGGCGTGGACAACCATCCGCAGGGGCAACTTTCTCGGCCGAAAGGTACGCTGCTGGAACGCTGAGCACGGCTGTCATGCCGAGTGCGTGGCATCCGCAATGTTGGAGCACTTCGCCAACACCTGCCAGTTCCACGCCCTAACCTCCCCCATGTGCACCGAGATGGTCCTGCACCAGTTCATTGAGGAACATCTGGACCGCGACTGTGTATCGTCCCGCGCACGCGAGCTAGACGATAACTTTGCCAACGTCTTCATGCAAGTAAAAGAAGCGTTAGGAAAAATACAGGAAGAAAATGCTGCCCTGCGCATAAAGCTGGATTCATTCGAGCAGTGTCTGCGCCCTGAGACTAAAAACACCGTAGAACCTCAGTCCACGACTATCGCCAGTGCAGTGACAGACGCTCTAGAAAACAAGATTTCGGGACTCAAGCCCCTGGCCGAGACGGAATTAGCTGAACACAGGCGCGAATTAGCATCGGAAATCAGGGACGCACTGGCTGGAAATGAGAGGGCCACGAAAGAGGTAGTCAGGCGGGAGTGTGAGCGGACAGCGTTTTGTATGAAGGACAGGGTCGTAGAGGCCTTGTGTGAAGATCGCACGCTGGGAGATGCCGGATCTTCAGCTTCGGCGGCGTCTGCTGGAAAACAGGCCACGTCAGTAGACGACGAGGCCAAAGCTGTGGAACAGCTGGCCATCGCTTCCCGGAACATCGGTGGTGACTTCCTCGCCAAGTCAGTTCCTTTCGAATGAACCATAGATGACTGGCATTAATTTCTCGCCCAAGCACGTTCTTCGCCATACAGCACCAGCAGCGATGGCCAGCCTAGCTACCACTATGGATACCTTATAGTTCCGTGCCTTTGCTTCGAAGACCTCCGTGTTTGGCTTCGTGTTTACATACTCGAGGGCTTGATCGACAAATTCCTGAATTGGCCCACGGATAAGAAGGTTAGGCTAGTTCTCATCGATCCTAGCTACTGCACGAGACAATTAACTGTAAGGAGCGCAATTCGACCAGTCGGAAAATATGTCGTTCCAAATTTGGGTAAGGAAGTTGTGTTTGCGGGATACGTGGATCCTGTATACATCGGGGCATTGAGGGAACACGGATTATCCGGAAGCAGCAATCTCTGCCTTCGGCTGGAATTGGAACCGTAGCTTAGTGTTCTGTTGTTGTGGTTCTGTTCGGGGCATCTTACTATGTTGATCCGATATCTTGATTTGCTGTGCGGCGTAAGCCTGGGTATACGGATTTTGTTATGTGTGACCCATTGATAACGTGTTTTATTCCTTCATGCAGTTTGAACATGGAAGAATGTTAGCCAAAATGTAAAGGTGTTATTTTCATTCTTGATTTATTTTCTTTTTGTATCCTGCACATTGTCCGAGAAAGCTTACGCTATTCACGCTGTTATCTGAGCACGGGGACAGCGTTATTCCACTGAAATCGAGGTGGCTCTAATCGCATGACATATGATGAGAACAAAGTGTAGGAGCGCTGCATGGCCGTAGAACTGCTCTGTGTGCTCCCAAGAGAATCAGTGTTGCGCAGTGGTGGGCCACGTTGTTCTGTGAAACGTGCAAGCGATGAGAAAAACACCACGACGAGCTCTTTCTTGGCGCAGTGATTGAAGGGGAAGCTTCTAATCCTTCGGCCCATCGTGAGCTTGGGTCCGCAAATATAAGCATGCGGTCTTGCGCCGTCTATTGGAACATACGTAACCGCTCTCCTTGTTCTTTGCATTACGCGGAATACAAGGCCTTCTTATAAACCCGAAACATCCTCCTCTTATAACAGCACTGGGAGTTGGGCTGGTTGCAGACAGTTCACAAAGAAATTTTTACAGTCACTCAAAACATGAAAGGAGTGAAAAGGGAGTAGGCCGTTTTCTGGCACACTCCATTTAAGGGGCAGGGTACGCTCACCATGTCCTGGGGTATATTTTTGTCACCAAAAATACCAACTTCTAGAGGTTTGGAACGGAAACAAATTGCTTCTTTAAAAAACAAGCGAATTTCTAGCACTTACGAAGATTTTAACCGAGAGGTTTCAATCGCCTGTATTTGCAAGCCTAAGGGCCTCTGCCGCTGCCCTTGTATGCCTCCTTCCTTTGACAACTGCATCAAGTTACCGTGCTTTGGAGTGGGAATATACTAGCGTTGCGACGAGTAAGCATTCTGTTAATTTAATGACCGAATTCTCCTACGCACCTTCGGCAAAATACCCTGCCCCTAAATGTGAGCGCACTAGAAGACAGCTTACTCTGTTTTTACACCTACATCGGCTTATTCGTGTTTAGATTGTTGGAGCTGTATATGGCACATCTTTGGGGTTACCGACAGGGGCGTATTTATGGGAGTAAAGGGAGCCCCCCACCCCAGCTAGGCTGGACCCCATTATCTGAACGAAAAAAAGTCCAAGAAATACACGGTTCAAATGCGAACAGTATTTCCAAGAGTAACACATGAATCAGCCCCTGGTTACCGACTCGTATCACTGTCCACGAAAAGCCTTGTCTCATTGTGACGTGAGCACCACGCCAACACGCTTTTTCGGCTGTCGTTCCATGCGGATGAGTGAAATACGGCGAGGGGTGGGTGCGCAGCAGCAGGAAGCAGAGGGGAATCCTGAAGAAAAGTTGTACGGTAGTGCGAGCTTATGTGACTTTGATCCTTCAGCTTGATCCTAATGCGGCCGACGCTGGTCGATTAAAAAATTGCAGGATAATCCGTGCTACACCTATATTACCCCACTGCAGGAATGCATGCATACTGTTCATTGTTTTGATCTCATCCACACGCAAGCAACAACACAAGAAAGATTGTCAGCCTAGAAATCTTTATGCACTTGTATCGTTATCAAGGTGGGACTACTTTTAGCGCAACACACGAAGGGGACAATAAAGGCGCGCTAACTCACAACTCTTTATTCACAAAGAACGCGCGTGCAAATATACAGTCATGAAGTCATCCATCATATCAAAATCTTCACAATATTACGCACGACTCCACGAGAAATGATTTTTCGTTTCAAACGCACTGAAGTGTCACTCATACACGTATCAGCCTTTTATTCTGATAAACGCTACCAGTAGTTATCGTGCCACAGTGTGACGACTTCTGCCTAGAATCTTTGTATTGGTCAACTTTGGTTTGCATTTACAATTTTTGCACTTCTTTGGATGTTACGTCGCATGTAAGCATTCAGCGATGACGTAGGGTGTACGATATGTCCGCTTGGAATTATCGCCTGTTATCGGCGGCTCGGCGCACGCATCTTTTTCGTACGCCAGCACTAATACCCCCAATCTCAGATTTCACCGACGCTTGTCTGACCGAAACCTTGAGTTTTCTCGGTAAGAGAAACCTGGGTCGCGCAAACCTCACCGGTGGCAGCACCTGCCATCGCAGGGCTGAAGCGCATCGCTTAACAGCTGCACCACTGCGCCAGCAGTGGTGCAAGGACTACTAGCGATCTATGAATGAAAAGTGGAGAGTGACCAATTCCACATACATGGGCATCAGCCCATTAATGCCAGCGCGTCAAATCCTTAAGGCGGAACTTAAGTCCGATTTCGCCCATCTTTGTCTGAGGCGAATGCTTGACCTTGATAAACGAGCCTGGAACCTAAATCGAAGTGAAAGCCAAAGTTCTAGCAGACTTAATTCGCATTTGGCCTAATCCCACTAAATCATGCACCATTTTTTTAAAGCTAATTTTCTTTCCAATGCTGTCACGCGCACTAGGTGAGGTAGACCTGGAGAATTCAAAGAGCCAGTACGCTATTGCTGATACCAGCACATTTACAGCCATTTTGTGCACCCGAAGAGCCAACCAGACCCACAAAAAATCGCTCACGCGAAAGAACGAACGCGGGCACTGTCCCCCGTGTAGAAAGACACGTGATCATCATCATTATCATCATCAGCCTTACTACACCCACTGCAGGGCAAAGGCCTCTCCCATGTCTCTCCAATTAACCCTATCATTTGCCAGCTGCATCCACCCTTTGCCTGCAAACTTCTTAATCTCATCCGCCCATCTAACCTTCTGCCGCCCCCTGCTACGCTTACTTTCTCTTGGAACCCACTCCGTTACCCTTGAAGACCAGCGGTTATCTTGCCTTCGCATTACATGCCCTGCCCAAGCCCATTTCTTTCTCTTGATTCCGACTAGGATGTCATTAACCCGTGTTTGTTCCCTCACCCACTCTGCCCGCTTCCGATCTCTTAACGTTACACCTATCATTTTTCTTTCCATGGCTCGCTGCGTTGTCCTTAACTTAAGCTGAACTCTTTTCGTTAGCCTCCACGTTTCTGCCCCGTAGGTGAGTACCAATAAGATTATGCTGTTGTACACTTTCCTCTTGAGGGAAATTGGTAAACTTCCACTCATGATCTGCGAGAATTTGCCATATGCGCTCCACCCCATTCTTCTCCTTCTAGTTATCTCCATCTCATGATCCGGATCAGCTGCCACTACCTGCCCTAAGTAGACGTATTCCGGCACAATTTCTAGGCTCTCGCTGCCAATTGTGAACTGTTGTTCCCTTGCTAGGCTGTTGAACATTACCTTGGTTTTCTGCATGTTAATTTTTAGACCCATCGATCTGCTCTGCCTGTCTAACTCGTTGATCATGATTTGCAGTTCACCTCCTGAGTGACTCAGCAAGGCAATGTCATCAGCAAATCTCAGATTATTTAGGTATTCTCCATATATTCTTATTCCCAACTGTTCCCAATTCAGGCCTCGAAATACCTCCTGAAAGACACGTGATAGCGTAGTAAAAGAGCACGTACGAGGGAGTTGAGGAACGGGTGCTCGAACGCAACGGAGTGCGCATCCCAAGAAGACACTGCGCATTTTAAACGGATGTAAAGGCACAGTGCTGTCTGTCACGGATCTCCCCGGAGAACACTAGGACCGAAAGAATGGACTAGGCGACAGGTGTACCCACACAAATGCACATTTAATACACCCTACCTGACACACACACTAGCACACAAAACTAACACAAAACACAAAGATTAAAAATACACACGACACGGGCTCACTGCTACCAGCGTCTACTACTAGCGTTCTACTGTTAGCGGTCGGCGTTCGTGCTCACGGTTGGTTCGGTGCGGCTGCGGCGTTGTATGGATCCAGTAGTCGGCGTCGAGTAGGCGTTCGACATGCTGCGGCTGGCGTCGCTGGCGGCGTCGTACAAGCTCTCGGTCCAACCGCCCTTGGAGCTGATGCCGGTGCTGTTGGCGTTGGGGGCACCACCCGGTTGGGTGGCAACAGGGCCGGAGACGTCCTTTACCGTAGCAGGTGGTAGCGTCCTCAGTTAACTCCCCGTAACGGGCTCAGGAACGGCACGGTGTCCACGATGCGAAGCCGTAGAACGCGAGCTCACCGGAGCAGTGGCCGGCGTCGCTCTCTTCCAGCCGAAGCATCCATGACTCGCCGCAGCCTCTGCATCTCCGTTCTTCCCCACCGTGCCTCGCTATCCCTCGCCCTTTTATAGCCTTCGGGATCGTCCACGTAATCCTTGTCGTCTTCTCCTTCTTCTCTTCTCCACCAATCATCTCTCTCCACCTCACCGAATGCTTCTCCACCAGTCATCTCTCTCCATCTCACCGAATGCTTCTTCATCTTCTTTATTCTTCGGTTAAACCACGCCGTCTTCTTCACACCTCTTTCCTTCATAATTTTATTCTAGACTCATTATTATATCTGACACTCTCAAGGAGTATCTTTAGTTATCTCGTGAAGATAGTGTGCAATCATAAGAGGACAGAGTATATCTCGTGTAAGTTCTCTTCTATATAAATCCCTGCTATCCCCGTTATACTTCGCTGCATACGAAATTAGCCCGTTTATAGCTGCGCTGTTGTGGTGCGTGCCGCATGAAATGGATGCGAACTATTACATGAGGATGGCCGGGGGTGAGGGCCGGGGGTGAGGGGTGTGGGTCAACACGAACCCATGCAAAACATCTACCACTGTTGTTTATCCCATTGACTGAAAACGCACCTTCAAGCCTTGAAAAACCGGTGCTCAGGGCTACCCCATGATGACGCCCCCGGCCCCTTTCCTACCTCGAGCCCGCTAGCGATTGTAGCGCCACCTCGGTTGTTTGTAAACATTCAGGAATTCTACAGCTGTTAAAAGTAGAAACACTTGTCTCCACTAAGAGGTCATCTCAACGCGAAGTCAACGTATTATTTTATGACCGTCAAATTATACGTATCAAAATTTTAACGACGAAAGACAATGAATTAGAGCCACACGTCAGGGCATGAAACGAGTAGCATTTATACTAAGCTAAGGCCTCCGAGATCGGGTCTCAAGACAAGGTTTGCTGAACTGACCTGACGCCGGTGACGCCAGCTATAGTCGGATACAACTCAAGAACGAAGCGACAGACGCCCGTCAAAGGAGACCCTCGAGGCAATGGCGTTGACCGGTTTTTCATGACGCCACAGTTAATCCGATTTAGCCGTGGTTATTTCCGATCCTTCTGCCCCCATCTGGTATTTCACGCTGGCAGCTTAGAAGTAAACGGTCAAGGGGAGAATCGGTCGACACCATTGGCCGGAGTGACTCCTCTGAGGGGCATCTGTCGCTTTGTTATTGAGTTGCATCCGAGTATAGTTTAAGAGTAACGTTGCCTGTCGCCATGGCACAAGGTATTTTCGTTTGCTCAAGATGGAATCAAAGCCCCATTTTTCCTAGCATTTCACCCTGTTTAAGCCGAGCAGCAGGCCAGGGAAAGCTTGTACCCTTTGTATCACCGCTCGGTACCCAGCGACACTGGAGATCAAACCTCACACCTCCTGCATGCGAGGCGGATGCTCAACCTCGCGACTGTACACTTGTAGCAATGGTTTTCGCCTCGACTAGCTCCACCACAGATCCTTCCTTAGGCTTTATCGCGGAGCACATCTTTCCTAATCAAGTACAACTGGTAGCGTTGTTTCATGAAACTGTGGACAAATTTTTAGGCATGAAAAATTTCTTTTAGCTCACGAGACGTTGCCTGGCAGAGCGCGGGGTACTTCGCCACTGCTGCAGCGGATGCGTTGCTTTTATCGTCGTAGAGGTTTAACCCTAGACAGCCGTCAGAAATGCACAAGGTAATGAACAAAGTTCATCACAAGAACTCAATATGGCGGTGCTCTAGTACTGCCTTGTACAATTAAAGCCTGGACCACGGAAGGTTCCCGCTGGAACACCGGAACTAAACAGACGCTACTCGCCCATCCCTACCGAACGCCATTTTTGAACTCCATTCGAGCGTCATCCACAGGAATAACTACACATTTAATGTAGTGGCATTTCGAAAACGTTTCCGGTCATTCGCAGCTCTCACTTTTCAAACAAACATGTATGTAATCAACTTACCATCCCACCGGCTTACTCAGCTCTCTACGCAGTTTACATCAACAAGCGCCTTCTTCCGTTGCAATGTCCTAAGATAAAGCATTGTTCTCCTCAATGCAATTTCGATTCCCAAGTTCGCGCTGTTTCTTGATTTCCGCCGCACAAACCAGGTGTCGCCAGCTGTTCCGTGTTCGTTTTCGAGACAGATTGACGAAAAGAATTCTGCTTAGGGAGTAGCTGTGGCCAGCGAGGCAGGTGAAAACGACCTACAGATATAGTGAACTAGAATACTACAGAAGAACGTCGCGTTTCTCATCTTCTCACAAGCGTTTGCGGGTCGGTAGGCTGGAAACGCTGATTGGTCAAAAAATGTGACGTCAGATGACCGAAGCGCAGCAATCCATTGCCTCCGCGACTAAAGAAATAGTCCCGCTCAAAAAATTGTGACTGCTTCTAAAACGCGTATTTCTCGGTATAAATAAGATTTGTGTATCTTGATGAGTGCTTTAGTAAAACTATCATGATGCAAATGCTTCAGCACATGCCGGATCGCGAGAGAAAAATAACTCCGTGCCTTCTACAACGCTGTGCGTCGTCTGCTACGGAGCGAGATCGACGGCACCGGGCGTGTAATTACAAAACAGTCTGGCTCAATAGCATAGGATTCATATGTACTTTTTGTGTGTTTTCACAAGCTTATTTTCTTAATGTGTGAGGCTTATTTTTCAATTGCTACTTGTTTCTTTTTTATTGCGGTTGCGAACCTACAATCTCGTGAGTTCGCGCACGGCATTCCGTACCTCTTTTCCGCCATGGAGCCCAGCGAGGTGACATCGGAACGCGAGCCTTTGTTGCCAAACGAGCCTTGTGTCGCATCGATGATCACACCACCAAGGAGCCTCGGCAAGAGCAAGAGCGGCCGCATCCTGAACAGCGATTCACGCAACATGATCTTCCACTGCTACACGTTTTGGCGTAACAGGGAGCCTGAACGCAGCGTAGAGGAGACGAGCAAGTTTGTCGCTGACATGCTCGGTGTCAGCGAAAGGACTGTGTTCAGGGTGAGGGAGGAAGTTAAAGCTTCGCATTTTTCGGGTAGAAAACTGACGACGCCGTCGCGAAAGCGTCCACGCAATGCGGAGAAGAGAAGACGCAGCGCGAAGTTTGACAGCCTCACGTTGTGCGCGCTGAGGTCATGTGTGCACGATTTCTTTCGCCGCAACGAGATACCGACGGTCGAGAAGATCACTATCGAGTTCTCGGACCGTATGGAGCTGCCATCACTAAGGCGGTGTACTGTGCGCCGCCTGCTTGCCGAGATCGGCTTAAAGCACAAAAAGAGAAGCCGCAACTCGCTGCTTATCGACCGGGATGACATCACCGATTGGCGGAATCGCTACCTCCGTGACGTGGAGCGCTACTGAGCGGAAGGCCGAAAGATCTTCTGCCTGGACGAGACATGGCTGACAGCGGGACACACTCGGTCGATCGTGTGGACAGACACCGTGGTGCAGAAGCGCGGACGCCTGTTCGCTCGAGCAAATGGCCTAACGACGGGTCTAAAACAACCTTCTGGGCAAGGTCAGCGCCTGATCGTCTCGCACATCGGCAGCAAGGATGGCTTCGTCGACGGCTGCTTGGATGTTTTCCGAGGCCAAAAGACAGGCGACTACCACGAGGAAATAGACGGCAATCGCATTGAGGGCTGGTTTAATGGCGTTCTGCAGAAGTTGCCAGCTGGTAGCGTCATTCTTTTAGACAATGCACCTTACGATAGCCGGCGAGAAGAGAAATTGCCAACGACGGCCTGGAAGAAAGAGAAGATACAGGAGTGGCTCACAAGCAAGAAGATCACCTCCGCTGAAAGGATGATAAAGAAGCAGCTGCTTGAGCTGGTGGCATCTGTAAAGTCACGCTTTCTGAGCTACATCGTAGACAATGCAGCTGTAAGCGCTGGTTGCATTGTACTCAGGCTCCCGCCGTACCACTGCGAATTTAATCCCATTGAGCTTGTGTGGGCCTAGGGTGAAAAATGGCATCGCTGCGGACAACAGAAACTTCAAGCTGTCCACAGTCGGCGCCATCTTGAGGAAGAAAATCAAGCACGTAGCGGCGGAAGACTGGGCGAAGAGCATTCGGCACATGATGGACTTGGAGGCAAAGTTCAGACTTGACACGTCTGGGAGCGAGCACATTCAACCCATCATCATCCAGCTGGATGAAGATGACACTGAAGAAACCGACTCCGACTGCGAGCTGTCTGGCATTGAGCCACTCGACGAAGCATAACGGCTTCTTTTAACGAAAGAACAGCCTTTATTAGGGCTACCAAAATTTTTCCGGTTGGTTCGCAACAGACAGCCATCCATTCCGTGACCTCTGAAATAAATAAGCAGTTCCATTTATGGCGTATTCCTTATAATAGAAGCTCAATTCTGATAAGCAACGTCCTGCACACATTGTGCTTGATTTAAGAAGTAGCACAGAAACATGTTTAAATGCTGGTATATCTGAATTGAAACACAACTGTTAACTCTGATTATCTTTGGCGGGCTCAAAATGCTCATTCAGGCAGCCACCATCGAGTTTGACGGACCCCATGTTGAAATAACAGTATACAAGGCACGCTTTATAGCTCTGTTAGCAGTCTGCACTGGAAATCACAGTCATGTCATAGCCAGTGCTGCTGCGATACCAGTAATCAACACGAAACTGACAGCCACTGTTAGCAGCTTGCACGCCAAAGCACATTCATGTGGTTGCATAGTTTATTTTGGTTATCTGGCTCACACAAGTAATGAGAATAAGAGAATAAATATAAAACATCATTAGCTTATTGAGGCCCAAAATGCTCATTCAGGCAGCCATCGTCGAGTTTGACGGGCCCCATGTTGAAATAACAGTAGTCAGAGCACGCTTTATGGCTCTGTTAGCAGTATGCACCTAAAATCGCAGCCTTGTCAAAGCCAATTTTTAATTTATTTATCGGACTTTGGCACTAACGCGAATGCAAGCACAATTATTAACGTGAATAACTTTGCTAGCATTTTTTTGTCATATTTAGGTACCGGAAAAATGCTCAGCAAGGTTGAACGTGTTTTAGGGAGTCACTTTGTTGAATACAAGCCGTAGGCAAAATGACGGCCAGATTCAGACAGTGATATTGGTGCTTTGCTGGACTCCATTCACTAGAAAACTGCACTTATAATGATGAAAGCGTCAAGACAGGAAATGATAATCCACTGCACAATGTTATGTGTACCCCCACATGTGACGGGCAGCGAAACCATCTACTGAATGCAACAACACTGCAAGATGCGGTTGCACAATATGGCACCCTTTCATGTGCACTCCTGGCGAGCTGCCGTATGCACTGATGCATAAACACATTAACAGGGGTAAGAGACAAAGTTATTGCGCAAGCCACGTGATGCTTTTAATATTTTGTATCGGTCAGTATTTCTGTTGTCACAGCTGATAGAAGTTTCTTTACTGCAAGTTGGTTAATCACGTTGCGACAACAGCACAAGAAGCAAGGTCAGAATAGTAGGAGAAAACACAGCAAGATGGCAGACTGAGGAGGCAAGGTAGACAAGAGTGTAAGGATTTAATGACACCGAAGAGGCCAGCCCTGCCATTCACAGGACTTGGTGCTTTGAATGAGACAAGTTAATGAAATTGTAAAGGAAGAGGTGGATGCAGCATGCTTACAAGAACAAACACAAAAATAAAAGGACAGAAATAGGAATAATAAACACATACACGCACAGAAGCACTCGCATATTCACACACATGCACACAAACGTGAGCGCGAAAACTAAGATCTAAAATGCAAAAAGGGGAAAATAACAAATATAAACAAACACGCAAGAAAACATGCACACACATTTAACGCAGACGCGAGTAGAGGTATTAGGAGTCAGTTCACAAGCAGCTGTGCCTACTTTGTTGTACTTTTATTTGATGTACATATTGGCTCTGTTGCCTTCACTGTCTTGGAATTTTTTTAGTAGCAACATATCATAACAATCGAAAAGCAGCGCAAAGCTGTGTTGTGGGAAAGCAAGTCGAGCGCTGGCAGCACAACTGATGTGCGATTGTGTCACAGCAGGCATTCTACAGCTGGCGCGTGCAGTGAGTGAAGAATTCTAAGCCATACAGAGACGCGAATTCATGCCAAGCTCCCTTGTAAAGGTACCAGTGTATCGGTCATAATTTTATATTAGTACTAAGGCTGACATTAAGGAAACAAACACTGCTCCCACACGCCTGGCCGTTAATCATCAAATGACATTCGCTCAAGCAGCGCGTGTTAGTCACTGATTGTTAGCACTGGTGGAAAGTGATCAATCGACGGTGCTACACAACACTCGAACGACGCCCTGCTAGACGCTCGGCTATCTTGTCATACTGCTGCCAACGATCGAACGTTTGCGCGCTGAGCTGGCAGCAACAAATGTTTGCGTTGGAGGTTGCTTCCGCAGATCTTTTCGGTTGAGGAACTCGTAGGTTGGTTTCATCCGCGCACGCTTTTCTCATTTATCCTCAGAATGGTTTTGCTCCATCACTTCGCCACGTCCGACGAGAAACGCAGGGGCACAGTACACAAACACACCCGCCGCTCACAGTAGGTACCAGACTTTGGCAAATTCTCCTTGTCGTAACTTCACTTAGGAGCAAAACAAAACACCACAGAACAAACACGCACGATATTTGTTTGCAGCGGTGTGCCGCTGCGGGATCCTGTTTCCAGACGAAGCGCAGCGCAGTCACGGATGTTCGCTGTAACCTTTTTTCGTCGCCTCACGGCTCAGAACAAACGCACGCGGCAGAAGTTGTGCATCGTAAGCTTGCAATAATATTTCCGGCATGACACGCCCACAAAAAATTCGATGTCACTCTGACGAAGGGAGACGCACACAGATGATGCGGCCCGGCACAGTTCGAAGCGAGGGCGGCCATGTTAGGCATGTTCTCCGTCGGCGGGGTCACCGGCCGTCCGGCTCATGACGTCACCTGAAGTGCGCACATATTGGCGGAGGCTCGTGTGCATCCGCCTTTGAGGGGCAAATGCCGCTGCCTTCTTAAGTTGTACCCGACTATGGGCTCCGTGCGCTGCAGTTTGGCGCGCGCGAGTGGCGCCGCCTGGTTAACAGCGGTGGCGAAAGGCGGACGCAGCCAGCGCAGCTCTCTGGTTCAGTTTGCAGTGAGCGAGGCGAGCGGTGAGGTGTTTCGTCCGATGGCGAAAACAAACTTGGATAATTATGGGTGCTCTACCTACTGCTGTGTTTACACAATGTCATAACAGCTATAAAAACACTACAGTCAAAGTACCGAGTATATTTAAACGCTTTTCTTTGACATCGTGGATGCGCGCTCATGCACATAGGGTATGCTGGAAATGAGTGCACTGTGGAATTAAATTCATGAGAGTGAACTGGAAAAGGGTTTACATTGACTGGGGTGTTTCGAACGTGACATCATTGGTAGGAGCTGCTTTATGTCTTTATGTAGAGCGAAGGAATGCGTTCAGTCAGTCACAGGAAATGGTCTGCGGTGAAGTTCTTAGAGCTAGCATCTGAAGTTTAAGTCTTCGTTTGTTATGCTCATCTGTGGTTCAGCGTGTCAATTTTGTTTCTAGTTTTTTTTTCGTGCGTATGTGTATGCAGTGGGAGCGACGTCGTACTTCTGAGAGTGCTTATGTCGTTTTTCACATTGTTTCACCTAAGCTTTTGTGTATTTATTTGCATCATTTTATTTCCTTCAGTGGTTTAAAATTTTGTATCTTTATTTGTTGCATTTATGAGATCTCAAATCCTGTTCTAGACGAATAAAAAGAAAAATAGAGAGTGGTTCAAATTTCTCTCTCTCTCTCTATCTCTCTCTCTCTCTCTCTATATATATATATATATATATATATATATATATATATATATATATATATATATATATATATATATATATATATATATATATATATATATTCCTTGGATTTCACAACATCACTAAACCCTTAATTTCTGGAATTAATCTTTTGATTTTAATTAGGTTTATCGTCCCAATGCAACGAGAACTATAAGGGGCGCCATAGTAGGAGGTTCCAGATAATTGCAACCACTTGGAGTTCTTTAACGTGCACTGACATCGCGCAGAACGCGGGCCTCTAGGATTTTGCCTTCACCGAAATGCGACCGCCGCAACCAGGATCGAGCACGAGTCATTTGGGTCAGCAGCTGAGCACCATAACCACTGAGCCACCGCGGCGGACTCTCTATAGTTAAGTATTTACCAAAAGAGAAATACGACCAAAATAATTCATGTAATTGGTGTCTTCATGAAATTCCTGAAATGAAAGTCCTGTGGAAGATACGTAGCAAGAAATTCATCGTCTTTTTGCATGCTTAGAGCTATGCTTCTCTCAGAGGAATACAAAAAGTAAAGAAATGTCGATCCTGCAGGATGTAGAGCACTATCATCTGATATATATGTGTAGTAAGTTTGCGTTTTCGCATTTCTAGCCGACCATTCACATAGTCGATGTCACAGTGGATGTAAATTACATAGCTGATTTCATTATTTGGGTCAGAGCCTTGTTTCTCAAACTGTAAAGGTACTTAATTAATCTCAATAAGCTCAACTGCGCTGCCAAATATTGCAGTGCCGTCGGGACTGCAACACAATCATGGTTGCTCGGAATCGGTGATCAGCCCAACCTGAAAGCAATTGAAATGAAATGCAGCAGTGGTGGCGTCAAGGCTTTCAATGCGTTGAAATCCGCAGAGAAGGCGTTCACTTACCGCCGTATTCAAGAATGAAACTTAAGGTGTGACTTAAGTTCTGAGTAAAGTATGAGTGGCGAAGGAAGTTTCAAAAACGGCACTTAAGCAGCACTTATGAAAGTAGCGCTTTTAGATGTAAGTAGGCGCCATGGGAACGAGGCTAAGCAAACATTTCTGTATATCTAATAAATTCATGAACAAATAAAGAACAGAAGCGCCAAAACAGCGCTGCTAATACATAGTACAAGTCTCAACTAACGTTTTAACAACAACAAAAAGTTTTTTTCGCCTAGCTTTGGAGAACTAATATTACTTGTCTGGCCACAAACAAAGACGTCACTATAGTAGCGCGCGTAGTACTGCTCCTGTCGACGTCGTAGTCTTTCCGCTCGCGCGCGTCCATCGGTTGCATCATCGCCAGCTCTTTGTCTCTGCTTTATATTGTTATCGCGCATTTTAATTGTAAATTCACTGCTTGTATCGTATGTATTTTTGGTATTATATTTATTGATAGTGTGTAGTCATTTGTAGTGTGTTTTGTTTTCTGTACTGCGTTATTCTTTGGTGCTGTGTTGCGACGCGCGCGGGATGGAGAAAATGGAGAAGGGCAAAATTAACTTCTCCAGAGTAGAGCGAGCTCTTCTCCTCGACCTCGTCGACAAGCACAAGGCCGTACTAGAGAACAAGAGAACTGATGCAGTGTCAGTTGCACGGAAAAGGAAAGAGTGGGAGCTTATAGAAACCCAGTTCAACTCCAGTCACAACGTGAGCCCACGGACATGGCTCCAGCTGAAGAAATGCTGGGAGAACTGGAAAAATAAGTGGCGAAAGGCGAAAGCGGACGACAACCGGGAGATATTTAAGACCGGTAAGTCCTGTTTTCTTTCATCTTTGATTCTTTTTTGCTGACGAATTCAGAGGTTCTCTCCCAGATTACAGAACTGTTCCGATTGCTTGCTGCCTGCATTTTATGACTAGATTCCCACTCCGCCCCTCAAAAAAAAAAATACAGAGAATGTTTACGACATTCGAATCTGAGCGAAAGCATGAATTTGTGCTACGTAGAAGACGACGGTGAGCAGGCAGTGCCGCGGGACGGAGCAAATAAAAGTCGAAGACGACGCTAATTCACGGCGCGAGAATGTGGAGCAGTTTAACAAGAGGTGTGTTCGCTCCGACGGTAGCGTAGTGGTCTCGCCCAACAGCCGTTAAAGATCTGTTCGCGCAGCCGCGGGTTCGATTCCCGTTCGTTGGTATTGATCGAATTTCCTTTTTCATAATTTGACCTCAGCTATATATATACCTCAGCACATGAGGAGTGATCGACTGCATTAAAAAAAATGTTTATCCATACTATTTCAATGCTAGTAATCATGGTCATGAACAAAGCTCAGTTAAGTTTCTGTTGGGACATGATGGATTTTGGTTACTTAAATTAAGCATTTTAAAGACTGTCTATGAAGCCAGTGAGCCCAGCTCCACTGTGCTCTACATTAATAACGCCCTAAAATTGAAAAGAAGTTGCCCACTCTGCCTGCTTCTGGTCTTTTGACGTTACACCTACCATTTTGCTTTCCGTCGCTCGCTGTGTTGTCCTTAACTTAAGCTGAACCCTTTTCGTTAGCCTCCACTTTTCTCTTGAGGAACAGTGGTACACTGACATTCATGATCTAAGAAAGCCTGCCATATACACTCCATTCCATTCTTATCCTTCTATTATTTCCGTTGATGATTCGGATCAGCTGTCACTAGTTGCCCTAAGTGACCTGTTCCTCTGCCACTTCCAGCACCTCGCTACCAATTGTGAACTGTGAGGTGCTGGAACTTGTGCTGCCAATTTTCTTGCTGTGCGTTTTCACCGCCACAGTTAGTATCTAGCTTTCACGCACCCGCAGTTTGGAGTCAGCATGTTTAAGGTTGTTTCACCCGGAGAGTATTACTAAATAAATGCAAATATCGTGCTTCTGTCAGAGAAAAAGGCTCCTGCTTGCGCGAATAAAGATGCATGTTTTCGTTGCTTCGTAGCGCTTAAATTCTGAAAGATACTTTGGCGTTCATGTCGAATGTGCTTAGTGTTTGTGAATATTCATCGAGGGATTTTTCCAGTGGTTGTAACAGCGCTTTCTGTGAATACCTAGGCGGCGGCTCAGCGGCCCCCAGCCAGCTCACTGAAGACCTGCAAAGAGTTGGCAGTGTCGCATCCCACATGGGGGTTCGCTTGGCGAACCCCTTCGACAGTGATCGCCACCAAGCAGACCCAGGCGGCGAGTCCCAACCCACACCATCGGTGGCCGCCCTGCTTTCGCGCACTCAAGATGGTTCTATTCCAGGAGCCAGTGGTATGACTTATTATATATATATATATATATATATATATATATATATATATATATATATATATATATATATATATATATATATATATATATATATATATATATATATATATATATATTGTACTGCAAGCTCCAAAAAATATATATGAAATTATTTTTCTTGGAATACATATTCTGTGTATGTACTGCTTTTCTGTTTTTATGCCTAGAGGATTAGATGAAACACTCCAGCAAAATTGAATTGCAACATCCCTGCCTGGCGCTTGTGTCTGACCATTTTTGCTGTTGTAGGCTGCTTCTGTGCTTATTATTTTGTTGTTTTTTTTCTGAGCATATGAGCTCTTCTGTCATTAAAAGTGTGCATAACAGCTGTAGCCATGTCCAATTTTCTGTGGCATCTGTGTTGTCTTGACCTGTCATAAAAATATTGGCCTGTGTGACCAGTGTTATCAAAGCTACAGCTAAGAGGTGCGAATGCACTGGCCGAACATATTTTCCAAGGTGGTCATCCAAGGAGCATGATTGGCAGTGTATGTGACGAATGTATTCCGGAAATGTTTCCCTTCTAAGCAGGCTAAGTGCATGTTTTATGCCTCCTGTTTTGTTACATAAACGAACTCTAACGGAAGCATTGATTGAGTTACTGCACGACCAAAAATGGTAAAATGTCACCTGAAGGACATTGAAAGCAACGAATACAAGCGTGCAAAATAGCGCAGAATGCGTTTAAAGTACCCACTTCATTGTAAACCAGTCAAAGGCTAAGGTAGCCTACAGTACTAGCAAAGGTTGAAGTGTTTCTTGATCTAAAGCGACATTGCATTGGATTTGCCCTCATTTCAAGGTCTAATAGCAAGCACTTCCTCCGCATTAGGTGATGCAGAGGACCCGCTGTGGTCCTGGCACTATGAAGAGGGTAGCCCGCAGCAAGATGAGCAAATGGAAGAGGAGCAAGTGGCCATGGCAGCCTCCTTAACATCAGCCACAACGGCAACCGCAGCACCCTCGGTGCTTCCTGCTGCCTCTACAGCAAGGGCAGCAGGTACCAGCCGCATGAGCTCACAGAGGCAGTCGCTTGCTGTGCCACCTGCGCCAAGTGCTTTTTTTGTTCCGGCAACACCGGCAGCCGCAGCACCCTCACCCTCAGTGCTTCCTGCTGCCTCTGCAGAAAGCGCAGCAGGTACCAGCCGCACTGCGGGCATGCATAGGCAGTCGCTGGTCGAGCAAGAGCTAGCAGCTCGCCTTAGCGATATTTCTACCGAGAGGGCACAAAAGTGTAAAGAGCACCGGCTGTGGATGCGACTCTTACGAGCAGACCACCGCGACAAGCTCGCAAAGCGAGCGGCAGTCCATCAGCTCGAGATGGAAAATCTTAAGCTTAAGAATGACGTGAAACGGTCCAAAAAGATCCTTTTGGAGCTTCAAATAAAAGCAGTAAAGGGGGAACTTTGAGGAGGGTGATGTTGGAGGTGGGGCAGGGGGACATAATCTGAAAAATGAAAGCACTGCAACTATGGCCAAGTCGCCTGAGAGAAGGGATGAAGTGGGGGGGTATACAAATAAGGAGCCAGATGAAGTCGGTGTAATGCCAGACGGTGTTCTTTAATGTGCACTGACATCGCATAGAACACAGGAGTCTGCAATTTGCCCCCTAACGAATGCAGCTGCCACAGCCAAGAGGCTAGTACCATAGCCCATGAGCCATCGCAGCAGGTGAAAAATTTGTAACCTCTTATAGGAGCTCTGAAAGGGGCTCTAGTAAAGTTACAATATGCCTGGGACGTTAAAGCATGCCAGTTCACGAATATTGTGTAGCAAGAATTTTTTTAATGCGCTTTGTAGCGGCTGAGCTCTCTGCAGTCAAAATTTGAATTCTCTCCTCTCATCACACTTTGCACGCTGGAAGGTCGGCGCTCCTCTGCCGGCCCCACCTCCGGGGTGCAAAGCTTCCTGACCCACCAGAGCTACGCGGCTTACTGGCCGTGGCCATAGTAGCTGCCCGACGTCTGAAAGAATGCAACCAGTAGCCATCTCTCAACTTATATACGCATTTGTGAGCGATGGAGAAGGGCGCGAGCATGTAAGTCTCCGGGAAGTGCTGGCCAACTTTGGCGCGTGATTGTGGGTTCTCTGCAGGTGTAGAGGTGTATTATTTGGCTCGGATGTTCATGACAAGCAAATGCAGTGATTGAGAGAGTTGATGTGCTCTCCTCGGAAGGTGTTTCACAGCGCCTTTAAGTCTTGCTTGAATTTCAACCTCATCCAGCTTCTCTTAGTTGCTTTTTACTACAGAATGTCTGTGGTGTTTAGGATAGTCAAGCTGCCGCATTGCCTCAGTGGTTATGGCGCTCGGCTGCTGACGCAAAAGCCGTAGGTTCGATCCCAGCTGCTGCGGTTGAATTTTGGTGGAGGCGAAATTCTAGAGGTTTGTGTACCGTGTGATGTCAGTGCACGTTAACGAACCCCAAGGAGTTTATATTTACGGAGCCATTCACTACTGCGTTCCTCGTAACCCGACTCAGTTTGGGACATTAAACCCCCTTAAAGATAGCCAGTTGCTATATCCAGTTTGTAGTATGGTTTTATGCAGGGTAAAAGCATGCAGATTCTGTTTTTAGCTGCCACATGGTTGTGCAGTATGGTTTTAGTAATGTGTTCTGTTTGAACCAAATGTTTTGTCGTTCTTATTAATCAGTAGAGGAAAAGAGCGCGGCACTCCTGCCGTGAGTTATTTCATGAGGACGTAACTGCCACTTTGAGGCCGACTTGGCACTTTCTACGGGGTTGGTTGACTGCACTTTTTAGACATTCTTGTGGTCCAGCCACTTCTTTCCCGGAACCACGGCAGTAGACTAAAAGCTGGTTTAAAAAGCCCCTCTGCTACATTTCCTGTTTGATGTTTTGATGTGTACGTAGTGCTATTTTTTGCTAATTCTCAGGTTTCCTGCATATGTAAGTGAATGCTGTTTTGAAATCTACTTTTCTTCCTTTGTTTGGTACAGTCGTTTTCCAGCAATGTTTTTTTTCTCATTATTTCTTTTGCATAGCGCATAGGTTTCTTAACAGCTTTGTACCATGCATGATCATCTGTTGAATCTAATGTACAGTCATGCCATGTTAATTTTACCCCTATTGAAAGGGGCAGTTTTTCTGGGACCAAACTTTTGGATTGTATTTATGCCTCATTCAAATCCAATGTCTATGTCGAGACAATGGGCAGGGTGAAAATGCATATAGCCTATTGGGACATATGTATTTTTGTCTTGTTATTATGGACAGCGATGAAAACCAAATCCCAAGTGCCTCTACCAGATGTTGTACCCCTTGTATATTGATATTGATTGTTTTAAAGCTCCTCGCGATTACAATAACGCTCCCGTGTTTCCCAATTTCCACGTGCCACTATAGCAGGCTGCAGCCATAAAGCTTTATTTAAAGAATATTTGCTTCTTTTTCTTCACAATTCATTATTACGGCCAACTCACTCCGAAACTTTTACCCACTTTCCGAAACTTTTACCCACTTTCCGAATCTTTTACCCACTTTCCGGCTGTCCTGGTCCGAAGCTATTTTGCCAGTTTGTGGCGCCGCGAAGAAAAACACAAACTGTGGAAGAAAAACTCAAAGGATATTTATTTTTTCTATTGCATTTTGCTGGCAACTTCTCTACCGATATTTCGGAAGCGTGTGATAGCGCTCGAAACATTCTCCTGGGTGCAGGCCAGGGTTGTTACTGCAGGTTTTACAGAAAAACACAGTTTCCCTCCGGCCTCCGCTTGTTTTTCTATCGCTACAAACTGCACAGTCCTTGCTGCTTCGGCCTGGCAGCTTGTATATGAAATGGCTCTTCCCATCTAGCCTTTCCTTGCACTCCTTCCGCGCAGACGGGCCGCGCTTTTTGGCTCTAGCCCTCACGTCACCCACCAGCTGTTGGATGAGGTTGCGGCGGTACTGCAGGTGTCGCTGTTCTTTCTCACCACGATTCTGCAGCTGTGTGCGCCTCAAAATAAAGCTATTTACGGTGGAAACTTCCAAAAGCCAAAAAAAAAAAGCTTTCGCCACCATTTCATTGTCTTTCAACAAAATGCATAGCTGGCGCAGTAATGGTCCGCACGGTCAACTGCACCCATGTTTTGTGTGTAGTCACATATGACCACTGGTTTCTTCAACGTCACTTTCTTTCCACCTGCTTGTGTCCTTGTCATTTCTTTGAGAGATACATTGTGGGCAGAACTGAGCATCGTCACTTGACGCTTGTCTCGCCACTAAAGCACCATGTAGGAGCGTCCTTTTCTGAAAGCTGCCACTTCGCCCTTTTTCAGTTTTTTCTTGACCTGCTGTGGCATTTGCTTGCGATTTGGCATCACGGTACCAGTCAATTGTACTCTCTGTAGAAGTAACTCCTCGGCAAGCACTGGAGAAGTGTAAAATCTGTCTGTGTAGAGGTGGTAGCCACTCCCCGGCGTAGCTTGCTGCACTTTCTGGAGCAAGTGAAGAACAATCCTGCAGGTGAAGGGCAGCTCGGGACGGCCGAGACTGTCAGTTGTTGTGCTGCCGTAGTAGGGCTCGATTGCCGAAATGTACCCCGTTTGGCAGTCAGCAAGTGCGTAAACACGCATGCCCCATTTGGTTGGCTTCTGTGGATTGTAGCATTTGAACGAGACACGGCCCTTGAAGCCAACAGTGCTCTCATCGATGCAAATTTTGGGGCCGGCTCTGAAATGCTCTCTGCATTTCGCGTCGATGTAATGCACGACGTCCCTGATCCTGCTTCCACGTGTTGCCGGCCGACCTGAAGAGGCATCATGGCACGGGGTAACGTGCAACATCCAAAACATTTGCAGAAATCTTTTCCGGCAGAAAACGTGCGGGAAGAAAGGCATCTTGTTGACAATATCTTGGCTAAAATACTCCTTCAGTTCTGGTCTTGGATTCAAGGCCATGTCTATGATTGCACCAAGAAAAGCCTTGAATTCTGTCAAGGTCACGTCTTCCCAGTCCTTCCAAATTGAGTCCTTTGGAAGCTCACCGGCACTCGAAATCTTTTCACGCGCATAGCGGTTTGTTTCGCGCACAATATTGTCCGTCAGCTCGTCTGTAAAAAACAGCTGAAAATATTCCAGCTCAGAGTTGAGATTACAAGTGCTTACTTGTGATCCTGGGTTCGTGACAGTGAAGGGAAATTGTGTGAAATCGGGCATATTATCCGCGTACACCTACCAGTCCGCAGCACGTGGTCGCGCACTGTTCCCTTGTGTGTCAACAGAGGTGCTGTCTCCACCGCCGCCGTCGTCATCGTCACTCGCTTCAGTGGAAGAACTGTCATCACTGTCCGATGGAGGCACGTAATTCTCTTCCTCACTGAAGTCGTCTTCGCTTTCGCTAAATGCACCACCGAAAAACGCACGCGGTGAAAATGTTGCCATGCTTGTCAACGAACCGCGCCAACGTGCGTTCCGTGCTCAAGTGAGAACGCTCTGGCGGCTCTAGTATCGAGAACATTGTGCTGCGCCCTAGTGCAAAAAAAAAGTAAACTTCAAGAAACAAAGCTTACTTCACCCTCAAGAGATGGTGCATTATGTACACAAAAATGCGCACGATTCGTGGTGAGAAAAACCGCGAAATTTAACGGCGAACACCCTTGTCGGGCGTTGCCCGACAGCGGACCGCTACGGCCGTGTAGCGTTGTCGGGCCCTGCCCGACAACGGACCGCAAAGGGTTAAAGATAGCCAGTTGCTATATCCAGTTTGTAGTATGGTTTTATGCAGGGTAAAAGCATGCAGATTCTGTTTTTAGCTGCCACATGGTTGTGCAGTACGGTTTTAGTAATGTGTTCTGTTTGAACCAAATGTTTTGTCGTTCTTATTAATCAGTAGAGGAAAAGAGCGCGGCACTCCTGCCGTGAGTTATTTCATGAGGACGTAACTGCCACTTTGAGGCCGACTTGGCACTTTCTACGGGGTTGGTTGACTGCACTTTTTAGACATTCTTGTGGTCCAGCCACTTCTTTCCCGGAACCACGGCAGTAGACTAAAAGCTGGTTTAAAAAGCGCCTCTGCTACATTTCCTGTTTGATGTTTTGAAGTGTACGTAGTGCTATTTTTTGCTAATTCTCAGGTTTCCTGCATATGTAAGTGAATGCTGTTTTGAAATCTACTTTTCTTCCTTTGTTTGGTACAGTCGTTTTCCAGCAATGTTTTTTTTCTCATTATTTCTTTTGCATAGCGCATAGGTTTCTTTACAGCTTTGTACCATGTATGATCATCTGCTGAATCTAATGTACAGTCATGCCATGTTAATTTTACCCCTATTGAAAGGGGCAGGTTTTCTGGGACCAAACATTCGGATTGTATTTATGCCTCATTCAAATCCAATGTCTATGTCGAGACAATGGACAGGGTGAAAATGCATATAGCCTATTGGGACATATGTATTTTTGTCTTGTTATTATGGACAGCGATGACAACCAAATCCCAAGTGCCTCTACCAGATGTTGTACCCCTTGTATATTGATATTGATTGTTTTAAAGCTCCTCGCGATTACAATAACGCTCCCGTGTTTCCCAATTTCCATGTGCCACTATAGCAGGCTGCAGCCATAAAGCTTTATTTAAAGAATATTTGCTTCTTTTTCTTCACAATTCATTATTACGGCCAACTCACTTTATGGGCACTTTTGTTGGGGAACACTGTCAAGTTTTTTGCTTGTGTGTGATGTTCCTGCCCCAGTGTTGGCCACTGTGGGTATTGCATAAATAAGCAAATAAAATGCAGCACCAAGTGCACTCAGGGTTTTTTCTTCATTTTGTAACAGTGCAATTTACAAAACTTCCTTGAGTTGTGGAAAACACTGTTCACCAAACCATGGCATATGCTGAACAAATTTTAAGAGAACCTATAAACTTTCAAACTACACATGAGAGAAATGGGTGGGATGGTTTTCTCAGGAGGAGGAGGAGGAAAGGCAGGGAGGTTAACCAGTGAATAATCGGTTTGCTACCCTGCACGGGGGGAAAGTAGTGAGGAGAGAAAAAGATGAAGGAGAAAAGACAGTTGCAGGAAATTCAAGTCACTATGTAAAGTCACAGCATTCAGCAAAATCAGCCTATCGTGCAGGCCAGAAGTCTTCAAAAAGCGGAGCAGTGCCTTGCAGGCCTTCACCGCCGTGGCCAGTGACCGAGAATCTTCGTTTCCGTCAGTGGGTGCAGGTCTAGATTCTCCAGTGCACGGCAGCGAGACTGTCTTTTGGCGCTGTAGGCAGGGCATTCACAAAGAATGTGGGCTGTAGTCTCATCACACCCGCAGATGGCACAGCAGGGCTGTCACACATACCTATTAAGAAGGAGTAGTGCTTGGTGAAAGCTACACCAAGCCACAGGCGACGCAACAAAGTTGCTTCACATCGCGGTAGGCCAGACGGAAGCCAAAGCTTTAGATCTGGGTCTAAGGTTTTTAAAGGCAAATGCGAGAATTAGCCTGAATTCCACGCGGCAAGCGTGATGTCCCGCAACAGTGCTGCGTCGGGTCTCGTGATGGGGATGGACACACAATCACCCTCGTGGTGAGCAGTTCGCGCGGTCTCGTCCGCATGGTGGTTGCCTGTGATGCCGCTGTGTCCTTGCAGCCAATGGTAAACAATATCGTGCCCTTTGTTGGTGGCTGTGTGGTGGAGCTCTCGGATTTCGGCAACAAGGTGTTCATGGAACCCATGACGAGCAGATTGTAGCGCTTGGAGGGCTGCTTTTGAATCAGTGAAAACAGATCATTGCCGGGCTGTTTCTTCACTGATATGCCACTTGAGAGGTTCATTGATTACCATTGCCAACAATACTGGACCCATATTGCCAGCCTTCGCCGAGGACAACCGCGTCATTTCCCCATTCTTATTTCCAAGTTGACCAGTTCAGTCTTGCACTGGCATCTGCTAGCCATCCTGATTAGCTTGGTTTCTAGAGCAACTGCCCCAACGGGCAGTAGTCATAGGCTTGGTCCTTGTACCGGGATGAATTTATGTTTCAGTTGGCCGTTAGAAAGATAGAACAATGTCCTTTTCACACTTTGGTACCTTTGGCCGCAACGAATGCAATTTTGTGTGATACAAAGCTTTGCACTGGCATTTTCTCATATCCATAACATAGAAGCTGTATGTCCGGGAGGTCACTTGAAATTAGGGGCTTGAGCTAGTGGCTTGCAAAAACCGCTTGTGTCTAACCTCCTAATTTTCCGGCACCACTCATGGATGTGCACAGTGAGTAGGTTTTTCTAAGTGCTGGCACAGGTGTTTTTAAACAACAAAATCTAGGCTCCAACTGCCCGTTCTTCCAAGTGACATTGAAACTTTAAGGTTTCTTGGAGGCAGCTGTGTGCACCGTGAGTTGCATGATTCGCCATATCTTCGTCATAACTTATCCGTGCTTTGTTCAACAATTTACATACTCAAGAGTTCAACAAAGCTTTCTGTGGTCAGGTATTGCAATCGAAGTGAAGGAATGTAGTCACTGACCATAATTTTTTGTAGCTGTGTGGCAGGGTGTAGGTGCATGCTAATCAGCGATTCCTGCCTTGCTTGAAATCTATATGTCCTTAGAGGGTTTCGCTAAGCAATTTGGATGAAATTAGCATTTATTAGAAGCAGGAAGAATTATGGTGCATACGTAATCATATGCCGCCGAGGCTGTAAAAGTCTGAAGGCTTGAACCGGACGCTCGGTGGATCATTTACAAATGTACAACAAGCAAGTAAGTAATTAAGTGGTTTATTAAAATAATAATAATAAAAAAAGAAAGGAAAATATTTTTGCTAGCCTACCATCGATACTGAAGCACCTGAGTTGGGCCAGCAGAAATAAACGATATCAGGCAGAATGGAGAAATGAAATGAAAGAGGTGAGGGGACAGGAAGAGAGGATAGGGGGGAGAGGTAATGTACACAAAAACTATTTACACAATAATAAATATGTACAGGTTGCGCACGTGATTAGTTCATGGTGAAGCAATAAAAACGCGCACAGCACAATGTTCACTACAGCTGCAGGGGGCGCCCAGCTGTTAGTCGGCCAAGGTAGCACTGCCAAGGTAGCACTCGCTGAGCATTCGGTCTCTGCGCGTAACTACCTGGCGGACACAACAACAAATAAGGAAATAAAAACTGGTGTAGTGCAACAGTGCATGAAAAAATCAGTGAAATATGATACAGTACAATATGATACATTATGATACAGTACAGTCTCAGTACAACACTACTAATATTGTGAGAGCAGAAATACACAGGTGCAAGAGAAACAGTTTTTTCGCAGGTAATAAGGGCGAAAATGCAAGAACCAGAGAAGTGCACAATGCGTATGTCGTGCTATTCCATGTCGGCGCATGTTAAACGACTCCAGTTGTTCTAAATTATTCCCAAGCCTTCCATTAGAGCCTCTTTTATAACTCATGTCATATCAGGGCATTAAACACCACAATTTAAAATTTTTATACCAATTTTAAGAAATATTTGAAACATGGGCAATGCAACAAGAAACAATATTTCATGGGTAATAGTGAACTCTTGAAGGGAAGGCTAGGATGTAGATTTTTATGTAGAAACAAGGCAAGGAAAAAGATAGTTGTCCTTCACACATTACTTCTGCAAGTTGTATGTCCAGCATGATGATGCCCCTCAGTGAAAGTACTGGGCAATGATCCTGTCTCTAGTTCTAAAACCACTTGCCGAATCCACTAGTGGCACTGTGGCTGGCGGCTGGGCTGCTCTAGAGACAGGAACAGGCGCAGTACAATCACGAGTGGCATCGTACAGTAGAGCGGGTGGGACGGGGTCCTTGAGCAGCCGGCCCAAGTTGTGCAGCGCCGCACATGCCGTAATCACGATAGGCACCGTGGCCGTCTTGATTTGTAGTGTCATGTCGAGGCATGGAAACCTTCTCTTCCACACCCCGAAGGTTCGCTCGATGCTGCATCGCGTTCTTATTTGGGACTTGTTATACCTGTAGAAAATAAACGTTTTCTTTATTGAGAGCTGCCTTTACCTTTGTTAAAACTACAGCTTGAACTTACTTGTACTGTGGACTTCCTGGTAGAACATCATCTCTCAAAGGAGTCATCAGGTATGGCCTGCATGCATAGCCCATGTCACCAAGGAGGATGCCGGGAATGTCCCCCTGTTCGTACTGCACCCTGGCCCGACTGTTATCAAAAATGCGGCTGTCATGAGCCGAACCGGGCCAGCTGGCAACGAGGTCCAGAAACTGAAGTTTGGGACCTGTGATTGCCTGCAAAATAAATAAATTAGCACGAGTAAGATCGACTTGACCTGCACTGCGGCGAGAATGTTATTCTGGAATATGGAAGGAAATAGTGTAGGGCAGCTGAATAAAAATGTGTGCTTGTGTAAACCACTTGCATATAACATCAACACTGCTTGTTTTGAGCAATTTATATTCGTGGACACTGCATAAAAAAGTTGCAGCAACAATGCACACTTGTCTCGTACTGTTATGTTATTTTCATGCCTGTCATTACTGAAGGCATGTGCTACATATGCAAAACAACTCACTACTGTAATAGGTTACCTCTGCATTGAAAACAGTTAAAACGAAGGCTTATTTGTGATGAAATAGGACCAGGTAATTATTGTCAAAGCTTACTCTACTCAAAAATAAGAATTAAGTTTGCATACAACACAATATTCCTACGGCCTGTACTCAGCTGCAAATCCAGGAAAAATCGCCGATTTAAACATTTTTCACAGAACTGTTTGCTAGTAGCAACATATTCTTTTGTTATGCTGTTATTGTTGTGATTATCAGCAGCAACAACGTAACGATGGTGAAATTACGAATTTATGTTATCAATACTAATATAACGCGAGGAGAAGAGAAAATTAAAAATACAATTACGGTAGTAAGGCAGCCTCGACCCCTGTTTGCGCCAGGGCAACTGAAATGCTGGCTTCTCCAAGTATGGTATCGAAGGGTGGCTGACATGCAGTCATTAGCTCAATACTTCAATACCTTGGAACCGATTATAGTGCGAAGGGCATTCCGAAGCATTAAATGGTGCCTCCCGCCGAATACTGAACATTATTTTTTCTCAGTTCGCCGAACATAATTTTTTTTTTGTCGCAGAACTTACCTGAACATTGATGGAGAAGTATCCTTTCCTGTTGCGGAAGACTTCTGCATCATTTTCTCCCGGACTCTTTATCGGGATGTGGGTGCAGTCGATGCAGCCGGTCACGCCAGGGAACTTCGCCACTGCGTAAAATTCCTCCATAACTCCCGGGTCTTGGGCGGCGCTCGGGAACTTCACGAGCTCCGCGAACAATGTCTCGGCTATCATGTGCGATATGCGCGCGATGATCCGCGACACTGTCGGTTGAGACACGTTCACAAGATCACCGGTGACGATCTGGAAGGTCCCCGCGCCGTAGAACCGCAAGGCCACGAGCAGCTGAAGCAGCGGCGGCACCGGGAGACCGCGTTCGTCGGTGTTGGCGCGCAACGGAAGCCTCCCAAGCAGCTCCAGCACCGCTTGCTTCGAGAAGCGGTACCTGCTCAAGAATTCGGCATCGTTGTATATGTCCATGGCGTTTTGCCGATCCCTGAGCACTGGCCGCGGAGCGCGCGCGTACCTGTACGCTCTGTCCTCGGCGATTTCGGCGGCGCGAGCACAGAAGTTGACGAAGTCCGAAAAACTGCGGTAGGACTCGGCCATGTCGAAATGCGGAAAGTGTCACTTAAGCTAGCAGAGAGCCTAGCTTAAGTTGTCGGGTCGATAAGTGCGCCTTTGATCGTGACTTAAGTGAAAGTGCTGTTTATGAAATGCTTTAAGCACCGGAGAGTCACTTAAGTCGTACTTACAGCTTAAGTGCCGTTCTTGAATACGGCGGTTAGAATGGTATCGCGGTCAGTGCGCGTCTGCTATGCGGCCGGGCTGGCGCGAACGCATCGGGCATGGAGGAAGGCCCAGGGCCACCACGGCCAGTCTCGAGGGTGGCGCGCGCGCTCTCCCTTCAAGAGACCGGCCGTGACTGAGCGTCCGGTTAACGCGGCGAGTGCCACGAGGCAGCGCTGGCGATGTGGTCGCTGCTGGCGCCACCATACCAGCGCACGGAGCCCATAGGTTTTTCTCGGAATTCCCCACGTTTTTCCAACGCGCGCGGGATAAAAAAAAAGCGCATCTTGCACGTGTGCACGTCTCTCTAGTTAAGCTAACTGCGCCGCTGATTCCGCATTGACTATTCCTGCTGAAGAGGCTCCAGGGAAGTCTGCCCTGTCTGCGTTTGATTCTGTTTATTTGTTTACTCGTTTTGGCCAGCGGCGCACGAGTACATGCATCTATAATTCTTATCTGTTCCGCGAATCCGCCACCGTCTGTTTCTGTACTAGCCGCCGCTCTGCCTTGAGGGCGCCTATTCTCCCCTCCTGCTCCTCGTTTTCCTTTTTTTATTTCTCTTTTTTTTCGGCCCGCTCTCCGCGGCTGCTCGGTGGACAGGGGGCGACAGTGCGTTTTTCTTTTTCCCTTTATTTCTCATTCTCCTTTGAAAAACGCTCTCCTTCGAGCAAACAAACAGATCACACAAGAGACAAACAGCGAGCGACCAGACTCCTCTCTTCGACTGAGGGAAAGGATTAGGATGGTCAAAGGAACAGACGAAAAAAAAAGGGGGGGGGGATAGAAAGCAGAGGTTAGAGACAGCGGGGGCGGAGAGGGGTGAGTTGTCCGCAAGGAAAAAAAGAGGGGGGGGGGGGGTCGCCAAGAATTATTATGGCGGAAGCTTCCTTCGGCGGAAGCGAGAGGTTAGAATACGAGGAAAGAAAATATCATAAACAAGAAAACAGCAAGAAAAGAACAAAGAAACGGAAAACAACACTGAGCGCATATGCCTCAGAGCGCGATGCGCTCCCCGCGGGTGCGGCTGTTAACAGTTCAAAATGTTAGTTACGGCGGCGGTGCGGCCGGCCAAACGCACCGCAGAAACCTGATCCCGCAGCCCGGCGCCGCAAAGCGCAAATGTCCCCGCGCTGCCTCGCGTGAGAAGGGCGCCTCCGCCCCGCGTTCCGTCGCGGAGACAAAAAGAGGGCTCCTTCCTAGAATCTGAGAGAGAGAGGAGAGTAACAGATAGAAAATGGGGATCGAAGGCGCGAAATCGCCCAAGTGTCCGTTATTGCAATGGGTCCTATATGGAGCATCGCGCTCTACTATCTGCAAAATAGGAAAAAAGAAATAAAGAAAAGTAAAATATATAAAAATATAAAAAGTTGAGGGGGGAATAGGCAATATGCTTTGCTCTCAGAACTGTTTTCTCTGGTCATGAGCAAGAAACAATGGCAGGGGGAGGAGAAGGGCGGCATGTGGAAGCAAGCACGCAAATTGGCATGACCTCAGGCGATGTAGTCGGGGTGCTGTGAATTTCAGTAGGGCTAGGACTATGATCTCTGAAGTGTGGAGAGAGTACCAGGTTTTTCATTTATACCGGCCTGCACAGTATTAAACTGATATATAAAGTGTGATTTTCGTTGCTCACGCTCACGGGTATTTCGGAAGCCGCTCTGTAGCAGCGTAACATTGTTTGTGAAACTCGTGACCTTCCTGGGAAAGATGTTTCGACAGGGGGAGGAGAGGAAGAGATCTGGTGTGCGCGCGGTGGTTGTTGAATTTAATTCGAAAGGAATTCTCGGTTTGGCCAATGTATTGCATCTGACAATCGCCACACTCGAGCATGCATACTACGTTACTACTGTCACAGTTCAAGTTTTCACGGATGGAGTGTTTGAAGTTAAGAGTGTGTGCATTGAGCTAGTGCTGTCCGCATATGCATGCTGGCAAACTTGACATCGATTCTTCCTGCAAGGTAAGCAACCAACAGGCTTTCCCTTATAGACAGTAGAGTTTACTACGTAATCATGTATCTTTTTTGGTAGCCTGTAGGTAACGTGTGGAACTGTTGGAAAAATTTTTGACAGCATATCATTTTGTTCGATTATGTTGAAATGTTTTTTTTTTAAATTTTGTTGACATTAGGAAGGTTGCTTGCGAAGGTTAAGACGAGATTAGAGCCGTGTCATTTGCGGTTGCTGATGGGGGATCCCCAAACATTTCGTTACGATTTTTTGCTTCCGCTTTCTTAATGGCATCAACAAAAATAGAGGCCGCGGATAGCATTGGTCCCTCGGAACCTCCCGCATACAGTTAGAATTTTCTTTGAAGTCTTCTGGTCGTGAGGAGATCCGTTTGAATCTGATGACTTGGGAATATGGAATTGAGCTTTTGCAGTGGCGTGGGTGGCAGCTCTTGTAATGAAGGTACTGTTGCCTATCCGTGGGCTTTCTATAGACACTGGTGATTAAGCTACCCTTCTCCACTCGAACTGAGACGTCCAAGAAATTAATTTGACTGGTGGAGTAAGTGTGTGTGAAACAGAGGTTTGGATGTATGTCGTTAAATGCTGAAATAAATAAGTTTAGAATTTCTTGGAGCAGGCGACAGGTTGTACCGTGTAAAAGCGGTGTCTGGAGTGGCAGCACTACGATGCACAATAGTGTCGAGCAACGGTTCCGCGAAGCACACTGGGGAGTTGAGCACAGATGTCGCCAATAAAAGCTGCCTGCGCATCTAAAAAACAACTCTGACGACTTTTCTGCATGCAGCTCACGGCGCGCTTTCCTCGATCAGCTCGCCGCCCCAACCTTCTGGCGTTAGTGAGGCCTGCGAGATAGTTTTGGATGCGACGCTCACATCGCGGCTGCAGAAAACACGTATTATGTATATATGCAAGCACTAAATTCCACACAAACTAAACCAAACTGAACATTAATATTTCTCCCCTCCTCTGGCCTCGTTATAGGGTGCGCAAGTTGGAATAAACATATACAAAATATGCTCTGAGGACACGAAAATCTGATGGGATTGGTTCTTTAAAGGCAGTGAAGCATTTAAGGTTAATGCAGGCAGTGAGGCGCACGCACGCACGCACGCACGCACTCACGCACACGCACACACACACAAGGAGTAAGCAAGCAAAGCAAAGTAACGAATGGTTCCACGCTTAAGAAAGGCGATGCCGTGTCGGGCCATCTCATACTGCAGCATGGACCCTTTTTTGCTGTAATGAGTCTAAATTTATATATCAAACGCATCTCGCAAGAGCAAAGCCGCTGCATTAAACACCACCCAGGAAAATTCGTACTATTCCTTCGGCAATTTCAAATCGCAACGGTCAACGGCTACTAAAAGGAAGGCACGAAGGACGCTAATGGTTTTGTTAACTTGATACGCAAATAGGAATATAATAGGTAGTGAATTTATAAATACCTGTGGTGGGCAGGAACGTCGAAGAAGCGTTGTCCACTTCTGTCAGATGTGCTGCACCACTTCGCGCTGTTCCCGTGTGTACGTCGCGTCGGAAGCGTCGGAGACGTAAAGTTTCGTTTCTCCTGCTTTCGCTCGCCCGGTCGACTGCAGCTGTGCTGCTCGCAGCGATCCTGGCGGCGCGGACGCGATGTGTCTTCTTCGCAAATCTTTTCTTTCATATCTTTTTTTTAATGCTCATGGCTGTTTATATTTCAGTTCATAAGCATGTTTTTCTGTTCTACTGTGGTCGAGAAATTATACTTATATCAGACTTAATTTCAGGCGCGCTTACCGCCTGTATCAGGATCACTGCAATCGTTTTGACCGTGGCGGCACCCACGGTGCGCACGGCGCGGACCCGCAACTTGCAACAGGCTTTGCTTTACGTACGCATGCAGCGGCCTCAGCTTACGCGCACTGCCGCCCGATCTGTCAACGAGTTTTAGCGCTTTATTTCAAAGTGGCTAGCGTCATGGAGAAAAAAAAAAACTGAGGAAGGAGCATCCGGCGAGGGCCATGAAGCCTAGTCGTAAAAAGTAAAAACACCCTAAAAAGATAAGAGTCGGTCCCCCTCGTGACCACGCACGTGATAGCGTGCGGTGATTTCTAGCCTCGCTGGGCGCGCGCATGCGCGTGTTAGCGCGGCAGACTAGCTGTAGATCGACCTTCTTGCTGTAGACGCCACACGGGCCGCCGAAGACGCGCGCACTAAAACATACCTACACCAAAATACTAAAGACTGACTGAGAGAGCGAAAAAACGGGGAAGGGAGCGGCTTCACGAGCGCTTGGCTTGTGAAGGCTGGCCGCCTGGCGTCGCGCTCCCTCCTCAGTTTTTTTCCTCCATGGCTAGTGTAGTGCCCGACAAGGATAGATGGAACGAAGGAGCGACCGCTTGGAAACGCGTGGTGGCAGTCGCTACCATGGTGGGTTTTCTTTATTTAACTATGTTGTAAATCATTATTTCGATTCACCATTTTCTTTAAATACGTTTTTCTGCTCCTCTAATTTACCCGCCGCAGTGACTCAGTAGTTAGGGCGCTCGGCTACTAGCTGATCCGGAGATCCCGGGTTCGAACCCGACCGCGGCGGCTGAGTTTTTATGGAGGAAAAACGCTGAGGCGCTCGTGTGCTGTGCGATGTCAGTGCACGTTAAAGATCCCCAGGTGGTCGAAATTATTCAGGAGCCCTCTACTGCGACACCTCCTTCGTCCTTTCTTCTTTCACTCCCTCCTTTATCCCTTCCCTTACGGCGCGGTTCAGGTGTCAGACAATATATGAGACAGATACCGCGCCATTTTGTTTCCCCAAAAACCAATTATATTGTATACTCCTCCTCTAACCTTATATCGCCTCCCTGCTTATGAGCCACCGATCTTTCAGTCGCTTTTTGCTAACTTCCACCTAAGATTTATTTGCATGACCATTGTTACCCCTTAACCATCCATAGGGCGTCAGAAAATGGTGAGAGTGTGATTGAGCCTGCATCGACATTCTTACCGTCACAAGCGTGACATACTATGGCGCCATCTAGTGACAGCAAGTCAAAAATCCTGAACTGTGTGCCGAAGGCACCCTCTTATGTTTTGGTAATGGCAGCATTGAATGCACTGAAAACTGCTTTTTAGAGCCGCGTTTTTATGGCGGAAAAACGCTAAGGCGCCCGTTTGCTGTGCGATGTCAGTGCACATTAAAGATCCCCAGGTGGTCGAAATTAATCTGTAGCCCTCCACTACGGCACCTCTTTCTTCCTTTCTTCTTTGACTCCCTCCTTTATCCCTGCCCTTACGGCGCGGTTCAAGTGTCCAACGATATATGAGACAGATACTGCGCCATTTCCTTTCCCCAAAAACCAGTTATTATTATTATTATTATTATTATTATTATTATTATTATTATTATTATTATTATTATTATTATTATTATAGGGGAAAGGAAATGGCGCAGTATCTGTCTCACATAGCGGCGGACACCTAAACAGCGCCCTAAGGGAAGGGATAAAGGAGGGAGTGAAAGAAGAAAGGAAGAAATAGGTCCCGTAGTGGAGGGCTCCGAAAAAATTTCGGCCACCTGGGGATCTTTAGCGTGCACTGACATCGCGCAGCACACGGGCGCCTTAGCGTTTCGCCTCCATCGAAACGCAGCCGCCGTGGTCGGGTTGGAACCCGGGAACTCCGGATCAGTAGCCGTGTGCTCTAACCATGCACTGAGCCACCGCGGTGTTTTTGAATGTATTCAAAGGCTTTGTCTTCTTAATATCGTAAACCAATGGAATCAATTGAAAATGTAAACTCCGGTGTAAGGTTGGAGAAGTCCTTCACTTGGTGTCGTTGTTATGAACACCAAGAAATTCTTCAGTTTATCTGAAAAATGATGACTATTTCTCACCTAGGTCATTACGGAGGGGTGAGAATGCGCAAAATAAAAGCGAATACAACCGTTTAAAATGAGCTATCGCGTCGAAAAACACAGCAGCGGCGCAGTTTCTGGTTGGAAGCGGGCGGGCAGGGCGCTGGCGTGTTGTCAACGTTACGCAAGACACAAGGCTCGCGCTTGCGTTCTGCACATGCGCACTGCCGTCTCTTCAAGCTCCTTGCGCACTCTAAGCCGTTGCGGACGCACAGCTAAAACTCTAATGTAATACAGCAGCAATAGCCGCAACACTTAAGACGTACGAGGGACGGTTACCACATATACAGCATGTGATGAATGTCTATCCACGTCATGCGAACGAGGGTCCTTAGGCTCAGGAAGCGGTAGACATGATGTTTGGCTTAAACATTTTAATTACGCAATAAATCACAATAAGTGACTAAGTTCGCTGCTCGAGACCTGCACCCAGAGTATCACAGAATTTTTCTAAAATCTCCGTAGCCAACATTGAATGCCACTGGTAAGATGGCCGACTATTACAGCATTGGAATCCTGGGTGTCCTCTAAGAACTGCACAAGGGAAAAGGACCGACGTCGAACGTCCGCTCGCTTTCGTCCCAGTGGTGGTCGCCAGGTCATGGACTCCGCGAGAGCGCAGCGCTGCAGCGCCTGCCGTGCTGTTTCACCGACGTGGCACAGGATGGAGTCGAGGGCATACTTGCGCACTTCCTGCTTTCTCTGGATGGCAAGCTCCTGTGTCGTTGTTTGGATCACTGACAGGGCCATCTGCAAAGACTTGTTCGAAGGGTCCTCCGAGGTGCTGTCTGTTAGGAGGAAAGACTCTGTGCTGTGCGCCAATGTCGGCGTTGGGCCGGACCGTGTCTGGGTTCTCTTGAAGTCCCAGTTCGAGGCAGTCATCTTGACGATGTATTCCTTGAAGGACACCGACGTGACGTGTTCGACGCTTTCACGATTGGGCTGCTGCAGCTTCCACACGTCCATGAACAAGAAGAATAACGAGAGCAAGCGTCTCACACGTAGACAATTGTGCTGCCCTCGGCAATGACGATGCTTCCAGATGCACTTAAGAACGTTCGGTACGTCCACGTCAACTTGCAGCGATGGCAATAGTGCTGGCAGGAAAGAATTTCGAGGGAATTTTGACGTGTGTTCGAAAAGCTTGAAATATGAATGTTTCGCGAATGTTATTGATGCAAACGATAAATTTATTTCAGGCAGTGATTACGTCATTTTACTAATGTGGTTGTCGTGTTGCTTATGGAGAAATGCGCCTCATCCTCCTCTGCCCTCCTTCGTTCGGCGTAGATTTTTTTTTTATTCGAGGAGTGTGCCATTAGGCATAAGTTGAGAAATCGGGGAATGGAATGTAGAGGATAGGAAGTTGTCGCGCCCTGGCGCAGTGCGACGGTAGCGCCACTGGTGCTGCTGTGCCTGCCGTAGCAGACGACGGCTGACATGTTATTGGAGGAAATGCGCGAGTAGCTTTGTTCCAACCTCGTGGAGCTGTTTTCAGGCATGATTTTTTCTTCGGCAGGCAGTAGACAGTCCAATGAATGCGGTGTTGCAATTGCGCAAAAAAAAGAGAGAGAGATTGGAGACGTTTTTTAAAGAAGGAAAGCGCCGCAATTGAGAGTGTGTGCGGCTTTCAAGTACCTCGAAGCGCGCAGGAAGCTCTTCGAAATAAGCCGAGTTTGAAGCCTTCAATGCGCGAAAGGGGTATCGTAAGTCTCTTTACCGTTCTTAAATAGCCGCAGAAGTCATTTTGTTTGTTCGGCGTGTGAAAGCTTCTGACGGTCTTGCATCAGCAGCGCTCAGTAACAGGGTCGTCTCTGCACTGGCCGTGTTGCAGATGTTTGAAGCTAAAGCGCGAGGACCAAGGGCGTCATGAGCGACAGGTGGGATTTGCAAACGCGGATGGTATCGGCAACAAGGTGCAGAACATTGCACCGGTAGTTTTCTTAGCACATGGAATCTTCAATTTCCCGAATAAGGGAGTAAGGAAGAAAATTGAAAATTGGCTTTTGAGGAAAGGAAATGGCGCATGTATCTGTCTCACACATCGACGCACCCCTGAACCGCGCCGTAAGGGAAGGGATAAAGAAAGGACTAAGAAAAGAAAGGAGGAAAGAGGTGCCGTAGCTGAGGGCTCCGGAATAATTTCGACCATTTGGGCTCTTTAAAGTTCACTGACATCGCACAGCAGACGGGCGCCTTTTGCGTTTCGCCTCCATCAAAACGCTGCCCCGGGTACTCCGGATCAGTAGCCGAGCACGCTAACCATTGAGCCACCACGGCAAACCGCCGGATTCACCAGCCGCAAACGTTGCGCGACCGATTGCGGGCAAGTAGTTACGGTTTCCGAAGCACTAGGAAAGCAGGTAGGGAGCGTGGCAAATCGATTTAAACCGGTCGCGCGACCTCCGCGACCCGCCAGTGTGAATACGCCTGTAAACCGGCCGCTGTGCCGTCCCGACTACTGCGCGCGCGCGCGCGGTCGCGTGATGGGGGATCACGTTTCTTCAAGTGCTACCTTTGCCTTCGTCTTTCCAAGGGACAGCAGCACTGCATTACAATGAAGTTATGTAGTTTCTATTATAAATACTCAATCGATAGTCCGCAATCCGTTTGCAAATGGAGCTTTCAAGTCACAAAGGCATGAAAATGGCGATCAGCGCTCTCCAGAGACAGAGAGAGAAAAAAAAACAGGCAATGCAAACTTTTGCTGCTAAGCGCATAAATTTTAGGCGAGAGCCGGTTTACTCAGCACTTCGCTGTGCCGCTTTGCTTTTTTACCTCCGTAGCGCAGAGCAGCCGCTGTAAACACTGGCGCGTTATGCTGTGCCACACGTTTCAACTGGCTGACGAGCTCGAAGAAACCGTCGCCAAAACATCAGCCTACCGCTGCAACGGGACCGTCGAGTCACGGCCGCAGCTGACTTCGTTCACTCCAACCACGGTTGAAGCAGCACGAAGTTGTCGCGCGACTGCGCTAGTCACATGCCTTTTTTTTTTTGCATTTCGTGGTCTTTTTGTTGGAGCTGGTAACAAGGATACTCATGAGGTTTTCTCTTTTTTTTTTTGCAAATATTGAAAGGGGGTTTCTGAAGGTTTTCGCCGACTTCGAAAATTCCATTTGTTGTCTAAAGTCGACGTTGAGTAATTTAGGTGAATAACCTTTAACAACTAATTAATTGCAAAACCAAAAATTGCCTGTGGGGCGCTAGGCGGCTGCCAGAAATATGCAACTGGTTTCCCTCGCCTGCCACTATATTTTATTTTTTACCCCTTGGCTCAAGTTACCTAGGGCACCCGGTATATAAAACAGACGTATTGACTCAGGGTGACGAGATTACTTTATTACATTAAATGTCTGCAGAACGAAATCCTGACGTTATGAAGTTTTCTTATTTTTAGGTCCGTGTAGCGTATGAAAAGCGTCGCGAAGTTGGCAGAAGAAGCAATGCATACGCATAAAAATGTTGACCTTGGACTTGTTGGAACTCATTTCTCTGACAAAGTGCAGTGCGTGCCGACTAAGACTTCATAGGAAATCCGCAGGTAGCAAGAATGGTATCTCCAGAAGGTTGATGTGAATACAGACTGCCGATGCCAATTATGCTTATAATAGACCTGCTGAAAATAAAATTTAAAAAATATGCGGTTCAAGTTTTCTCAGGATCATTGGACACAATAAAACTGGAGATATTCTAAAAAAATACCCAGCATTTCGCTTTTTGTGGATTCAGATTCAATAACAGCAAAAGAACGTAATAAATCATCATTGGAGATCGAAAATTCAACCATTCGTGAGAAGCGCATAAATTCGTCGAAACCTCCTTGCTGTAGTAAAAAAAAATCTAGTTTAGGTAACGACGTTGTCTATATAGCAGCAATCGCTGAGGTTGTATCAGGCCTCACTAGTAGTAACAACCTGTACGAACCTTACTCCATGTACGACTACGGCTGCCAGCTCGAGTGCTACGTTGCAGGACGCTCAATTCAGAATAGACGCTTTCTTTTGTTACGTGGCGCAAATATGCACAGAAACCTTCTTGTAATAAAGCAGGCAGAGGAGCGTTGCCTTCGTTTGTTGCAATCATCAATCTTCATCTCTCATTATGACTCTTCAGTGCACGGAGTATAGCAATATCACATTTCATAACGGCCTTCTTACTCCGCAAAAGCATGTGTCCTGTATGCACCATTAAGTAAATTATTATTCTTTATTATCGCCTCCTAACGTCAAGTGCAAATTTACCTCCTCGGTAAGCTTGGGCGGTGCCGACAGTTCACATGAACGCATTAAGCCCCCTCGCCATTTCATCCTGGTCACATGATTACGCAGTTACGCATCGCTGTTTTGTACGCGTGGTTGATGTGGCACAACAGGTCACCGAGAACTAGTGATTATTTTCCGCCAGTTCATTTTATTTTCACGTGGTTACGTTAAAACTGCGCACACACCTTGCATATGATATATAAATTAGCATGGTCAACTTCGGCAGCTTTTTTTTAGCGGCGCCTCGCAATAAAGCCGTAACCAGAAGCTTTTCGCAAAGTATGATGTATTATCTCCTCTGATACTCTTCCTAGTGGCAAGACTTCGTGCACAAGTCTATATACTGCCATCTACAGCTGCCTCCCAACATCGCGAGTCCTTTACCATGGCGGAGTTGCTTTTAGCAATAGACGGCGCCAAACCGAAGACAGCACCCGGCCCCAGATGCCATTCCGTATATGAGGTTTTTAAGCATCTGAGTAGCCCTGTTCTCCCTCAGTTCCCTGACGCAATTAAAAATACATGGCTTGAGGTAATCGTCCCGGACACCTGAAAATCGGCTATTGTAATTCCCATTCCGAAACCACGGAAGCCGTTAACGGACCTTGGTAACATCCGGCTTAAATCAATTACGTCAGCACTCTGCAAGCTAGCAGTGAAAATGTTAACCACTCGATTGCCGTGGTGGTCTTACTCCCACGGTTTCTGCCGCTCCGCCCAAATTGGTTGCCGTTCATCCCTGGGCTCTGAAGACGGGTTTGCTGTCTTGGCGCCATTAGTCCTTTCATCAGCTAGCAGCCACACTGTACGTACCATCCACGAAATGGATGTCGCAAAAGCATATGGCAACATCAGACATGGCTTGGCTGGGACTCGACTGACATGCTACACCTAGCGTTTCGGCTGCGTGTCTGTAAAATCCTTGCTCGAAGGCAATACATTTGCAATACGTCTAAGGGCGATGCTGTGGGATCCTTTGTGCCGCTACATGCTGCACCCCAGGGATCGGTAGCCACCAACATTATTCAACATGGCTTTTATCCCTAGACATCGTGCTTACATGATGTCCCTTAAGTTCATATTGTGTGTAGTGCCTATGTATAGCGCCTGTGTGTAATTGTCCTTAGATATTACTGCTACCTATGAGTCGTCAGTCGGTCTTAAGCTATCTGTGAACAAAAGTACGTACATACACCTCAGTCACCGTCCGCTGGGGCCACCATAAACTGGCTGCAACATCAATTCGTCTTCAACTGTCCGGGGCCACAATTAAAAAAAAAGCTCTACCGTTAAAATTCTGGATTAGATGATGCATCAGTCGGGGACATGGACTACTTGGGTGGGTCAGGCTAAAGAATAGGTGACTCAGACATTAGGCATGGCCCTTCGTATTGCTCCCAATAATGATGGAGCCTGCTTACATGTCGCACGCATACGGTGAGGGCGGTTCTGTAACCGCGCCTCATTTATCAAGCTCAGTTCCAGCATTTAATTAGTGCTCAACGTAATCATCTCGAAATCGCCAATCGAGAGGCTATGAGAGCCATCACCTGCCTTCCTCGTATCACCCCGATCATGTTTTACAAGAGCATGCACAGCCCAACACAACAAATGCGCTCTATAGTTGGGCATCGACGTAAGGCTGGTTGGCTAAATGGCAGGCTTATGCGCTTAAAGCGAACACTCACGGCTTACGCTTCATCGAAACTCAGCTGCTGCCGGTTCTTGCACCCTGGAATTTCAAATAACTTAGCGACAATAAACCAATCGATATTCGACACCCAACGTAAAGTCATGCAGCGTCGTCTCTTCGCGACCGTATTCCAAAGCAATGTCCCCACATGCCCCATCGCTCCATCGTTGTCTAAGTGTATGCCAGTATCCAGGGCTGCGAAATAACAGCAGCTATTCACTGGCGTTGCAAGCTTGTGCTTGATCAGACGTCGAGGCTTAGATTAAACAAACATCCATCCTCGTGTTGTGCCAAGCATGGTAGCAGTCACGAGACGCTTTCCTATGTGGCCGTCCATACCTTGCCTCCTTTGGCCTCCGTTGTCAGCCACACCAGCTCCCTTCAGGCAATACGCCAAGTACAACGCGTCAGCTACAACCCAGTGATTTACGAAAATATCCATCCTCTGGCAGCCCGCACCCCTCGGCAAAGACGAATTAAATGGGTACCCCAGCAGCTTTTGAGTTCACAACGCCAGACTGATTTGCGACTCGCCTTGCCTCCAAACACTCGTCACCGCTTATATTCTCGATTTGGATGCCAGAACCCTCATTTTGACAAGGAGGGTCACTTACAAGGAGGGAGCACTTACCGCTCCGAACACGGGCTCTATAGTCCATCCGTGTGCGGCAACTACCCCTCGCAGTCTCACCCGCAAAAGGAGGTTGCGTTTCGGAGGATTGGGGTCAGGGTCGCCCTCACTACGGCTGTCACTCGGAACTGGCTTTCCTTTCAAGGCTTTTGTCCCCTACCTGCGTATTCGGTATGTCAGTACCAGGAAGTGGAAGAATTTCACCATCTACTGTGGGTCTGCCCAGCCTTAAAACCAACAGTGACTGTGCCCCTCGGTCTTTCTCTCTTTCCATACTCAATCCCATCATCGCTCTTCCCCTGTGCCGGGTAGCCAACCAGAACACTCTTCTGGTTAACATCTATGCCTTCCCTTTTACTCTTTATCTCTCTCTCAATACAGTAATCGGCATCGTGCCGCAGCGGGTCTTTCGCCGGACAGTTCTGAATCCTATGATACTCGGACGCAAGAACCGCATCATCGATCACTGCTAGACCTCGTTCGATCAGCTAGCTTTGTTTCATTTATACCGGGTGTCTCACGTGAGACGTTCTGGAATTTTAAAAAAATTCGTCTTTTTTATGTTAGAAAAGTGCTTTTTGCGGCATAGCGTCCTGAGCGGTGTAGCACATCAGAATACAGCTAAGACGTGCTAACTATTAGTCTTGTTTAACTAATACTGAATAGTGAACTTTTTAACTACTGCTGTTCATATCCTTATTTACTGAGAGGCGTGTGGCGCCCACCGTGAGTAATATCCATATCAGCTTTTATAATTTCCAAAATGCAGTTGCCCTCAGTTCTGTGACCAAACAAATTTTGGCTATTTCGACGACTGGAGGGGTTGCTTCGCCTGCGAGCTTCCTGAAACCGCATGTATTTTGGCGCGATGTAGGCAAAATTTGTTGGACCACAGCACCGAGGGTGACTGTGTTTTCAAAATTCTAAAAAGTGATATGGATATTACTTACGATGGGCTATACGCCTCTAAATAAATAAGGAGTTTAACAGCAATAGTTAAAAAGTTCACTATTCAGTATTAGTTAACCAGCCTTCTAGTTAACGCATCTTAGCTGTATTATGATGCGCTATACCGCTGACAGCGCTATGCTGAAAAACGTGGTCTTTTAACTCAAAAAGCGTATTTAAAAAATAAAATTGCAGAACATCTCATGTGAAACACCCGGCATAACCATCTCCGTTGTTTAATTCTCATAGCCATTACTCTTTTATTCCCCGAGGCAATTAACACCACTCAAATAAACAAACAAACAAAAACGCACTGCGTCCGCGATGCGTGAGCCTCTCACGAAAATGCAATGCACAGACGAATGGAAACTTGTTCCTTGCCGCGCCCAATGGCAGCCTTCAGTTGGAGTAATGAATAAATAAAATACAATAGTAAATTGAATGACACATTGGACGATGAATACCTGTTACGGGCCTTACGCAAAAGTTCCAGCCGTCATAACTTGCCTAATATACAGTGACAGCGCAAAGGGGAGGCGAGGGGTGTCGATCACCATCACAAAAAGTTGCCAGCCCACCGGAAAATTTGCCGAGCGCTGCGTATAGACCTTCGCAAGTAGGACGTTTCATGGTAGTGCAGCTCGCACTGGGCCTCCTTGCTGTGGGCCCACTGCATTTTGTGCATTTATTTTATTTTAATGAAAAGCAAAGCATCAGAGGCAACATGCCTACCCAACATTTTACCCCCCCCCCCCCCCTCCGCTTATCCATGCCACCACACCATTAGTACTGTTGTTTTGATAATCGTATTACTTTAAACATTTAGGAAAACTCTGCTGGTGAAAATATATCGAAAGGCGTAATGTCAGGGTAACCATGCCGGTTAATTAGTGTGAACAAAACATAATGAAACCAACGCGGTCCTGTGTACTTTTTTTTCTTATTTTGTTCCCGTTTTTGTTGCTGTTTCATTATGTCAGATATCAGGGTGTATCTTGCGAACACTTTATTTTTTTATTTATTTATTTATTTATTTATTTATTTTTTTATTTATTTTTTTATTTATTTATTACCTCAAAACCCCCGGATATGGGGCATTACATGAGGGTAATGTGACACTTGTAGGTCACATTCGCTTCTTTAATATTTCTTTGGGGTGATTGTTTTCCTAGCAGCCTCCAGCCAAAGGTACAGTCGTTTTCAAAAGTGAAGACAGTAATTAAGGCCATTAATTATGAGCCCAGAAGCTGTTTAGGTCATTGCGTACGATGGTTCTGGGCTCATAAGAGGCCATTCTGCAGCACTCCTAGCGCTCCACATCTCAGTAAGCTTGACAAGAACAGTCTGCCCACGGCTTTTGAAGCGGCCCAGCATACTATACTAGCCTCCCCAACACCCGTAATACGTCCCTGATAGTGCTTACGCGAGTAGTGGGCCCATTCACTCTTAGGGGCCGTTTAATGAGTTTTCAGGATGAAAGTGGCGCACGCCGTGCTATATGAACCCTCATACAAGCCAAAGTCGGCGTTTGGGCTCGTAGGTATAGCACATAAACGCTATAGGAATCCGATTAAGAGGTTGGTATAACATGTGCATTATTTTTAGGGAAAACGCTGTTTGCAAACCAGTAAAGAAACTAACTTAGCGGATTTTCAAATTTGTCCGAAGCTACCGCTTCGGCGTGTCCAATTTGGAGGTGACGGCGGCTACATGACCCTTCGTCGAGTGTTCTGAGTATTGTACGTGGGACTTCAAGATCGTGCAGTCATGAAGGTGTACTACCTACTCGCTATGCTGGTCTCGCGGTTCGCACAACTATAGGCATTAGGCATCAGTTTCTAAGTCTTGAAGCAAACGCGACAGATTTGAGCACATGTGAATCAGAAACGTTGTAGGAGATACTTATACCTGGATGTATAAAGGAGCACATTACTCTTATACAATGTCACATTGCGCCGCGAGAGGAAAAGGCTGCATGCGAGTTTTGACAAACACGGTGTCGGCTGTACACTCGGCCTATATCGCCCGAAGCTACACCATCGCTTAAAGTTGACACATTTCTCGGGGAGCATGAGATCAGCATTGAATATTCTCTAATACACGCTATACGTAGTCTATATGCGAAGGCACATGCGCGGATGGCTGTTCTCGTGCAACGACTTTCATTCGTAAGCCTTGGGGGGTAGGCCACATTGCGCCCTTTCATCACAGCGAAGTCCGGCATTCTTGGACATCACTTTTAATTCTGAGGCAACTGTGGAATATCGAGAGACACTGTTATGAACTTACTGATGGAAATTGTTTTACCTTCCGGTGCGTAGTAAAATCTTGGCTTTAAAATTTGCTCCGCTCTCGCACCGAGTATTCAAGACTGCCACAGAACACAAATGAGGTGCGCTTCTGACAACAATCAATCGTGAGGCAGCTGTAGAATACTGTAGATTACTGTTATCATCGGACTGACGAGAATGGCCGAATCTTTCGATGTGTAACAAAATCTTGCTTTTAAAGTTTGCCCTCAGCTCGCGCCGAGTAGTTAAAAGACTGCGTTAGAAAACCAGTGGGGTGCGTTTTCGACAGCAGATGGGAGAATACTACAAGCGTCCCGAAGAGGGATGAGCGGATATATTCACTGTTATGGTGCAGCCTTATGATATGCGGAATAATTCCTTTTATCAACACCTTCCCGTTGAAAAAGAAATCCGCTCATCCGGAACTTGTGAAAATGTCTCTGCCTCACGTTCATGGGCGATGGAAAGCAAATTCCATCAGTACCTTGGAAACCGAAAGCGTATGAAGCCACTGGAAGCTCCAGCTCATCTTGTAAGGCTCGTCCTCAGAAACAGCGCCCGCGACGATACACGTGCGGCCAATCGATCTAAGACCCCCCAATGAAGAATTTTCTCTTATTGAGAATGGGCAGAAAGTAATCGATGAAAGACCGCCAGCCCCGTTCAGACAACCAGCAGAGTTTTGGTCGTAGGAAGAGAAGGAGGGAGCGGCGGCAGCCAAGTATGAATAATGGCGTTGCCGAGGGGCGCAGTATATGCGGGACAGTGATCGCGTCGCCTACTGTCCCAAACCTTGTTCCCTCGGGAATCGAGATTCGGAACTGCGGTGTTGCATTGGAGAGGCCTCAGAAAACGAGAAACACAGAGAGGGTGTGTGATCAGAGAGAGAGAGCCCGGGAGTGAGACAGTTAAAGAGGGCCGGCCAAGTCATGCGCGAAAGCGGCGATTCACTGTCACGGTCCGGCAGTCTTGTCGAGTCGCAGCGGAACGGCCGGGCCGCCCGGCGCGCCGCCCTGGCATCGTGAGACGACGGCCACGCACCGAGCGCCTTGTCCCGCATTGCCTCTGCACAACGCGGTGGAGCCGGCGAACGCGGCGCTGAATAAACAAACGGCACTAACTATAGGAGCAATCGCGGGAGCCTGAGGCTGCTTTTTCACCGAGGGCCTCGGCACTGCGTTTGCTTGCTAATTGAGAGACAAGAAAGTGAAAGACCGAAAGGAGGCTGTCGCGGAGATAACGGAAAGGGCTTCCTCGATGAAATCGCACCGCGGAGACCGTGAGCGTCTCTATAGCCAAAGAAAAAGGTCACGTATAGGATACGAATGAACGAACCAAGAAGGACAGGCGGCGCAAGCAGGCACGGCAGGAGCCAATCAGGCGGCAGCCACATTGCGGCCAAAGAGCGTGATGAATACTTGGTACACGATGACCCCAAGGGCCAAACCTGGGCAACAAAACGTGACCGATAACAGCGTTCGGCCCGGAAGACCCGAGTGTTTATTGTACGCAGGGAGAAATTCTTCGCTTTCGTCTTTTGTAATGATAGCTATATTACGGTAGCATTTCGAGCCTTCAGCGTGGCGGCGTGCAACCCTGTGGCGGCGCCGCCAACCTGTGGCTGCGCCGCCACGCTGTCACGTGGTTGGTGACGTGGCGCGGAGCCGCTGCCGGCGGCGTGGTGCCGTGGCTGATCACCTGGTTCATCACGTGGTTGGTCACGTGACCAAGTTCCACTCGGCCAGCTGTAGCTGTCGCGTCACTCCAGGTTTAACCAAAGCTAAACCCCTGCCAATTTTTTCCTTCTAATTACGTCCGACTAACCAAATCATGATATCGTAGAGCTGCAGCTAAATGGACAGCCGCTGTTTTGCGCGCGCTCCTTCATACAACTTAATTACGCAAGCCGAAACTACACTCCGGCGTCCTCATTAGTACGAAAATGGGACACGGCCGGTATACTGCAATGACCAAAGCCCGACTCCACTCCTTCGTAATATATGGGCTTTGCTCAGCGCTATTTCCGATAATTTTCACTCGGGAGGTATTTAGAAATGATACGCCTTGTTGCTGCGCGTGCATTGCCACCTGAACAAGGAAAAAATAAATTAATTCCAACACGTATAATTCGACACTTTCCATAGTCCACCGTTGTTTTACACTCCTTTATAAAACACTGGAGGAAACAATTTTTTGTATACCTTGACCTTAGAGCATGAGAGCCTTAGATGCTTATGTGCCGCTAAACTAAACACCTAATCATCCCTATTCATGATATTCTTGTTACGTTCCGCATGATACTAAGTACTACTACATTTTATACCCCTAGACGAATCAACATCTTCAATAGCAGGTCGTAAAAACCTGGGGCCTTCTTAACCACATTCTTAATGGAGAAAGTGCAATATTATTTAGATGGTGACTACAAGGAGTGTCTGTTTGCATTGTGAATATTTCCCCAAAGCAGAGGTTGGAATAGGTTTAATTGCCATTATATTGTACGCATGAGTGATCACATTCTAGAAGGTTGTGTAACCTTCAATTGGAATATCATATCGAATTATGCTAATCCTTCCCACTGATACAGCTCATTTTTTTCAAGCGATGTTTATTGCCTCAGGGCATAAAGGTTATGAAATGAGAGATGAGTAAGATGCTTAAATAAATAAAAAAGTTGGGCTGATGTAATGAAATCAAGAAGTGAACGATGATATGGACCTTGTGTCCAGGCAATATAGGAATCCGTTTTGTCCAGTTAGAGACCCACCGCCACCAGCTGCCGAATTCTCATCGGCTTCAGCGCCGGGCAAACCCACAACAGGTGGTGGATATCCGCCTCACAGTCTCTGATCTTGCAGATTGGACATCCGGGGCGGGGATATAAATCTTTGAAATGCGGCCACTTGCGCGTCACAGCTGGAGTTAGGGCAACCCCGACCCGTATCCTCCGAAGCGCAACCTCCTCTGCACGGGTAAGACCACGGGGGATGGTTACCGCACACGGAGGGATTAGAGCACGTGTGCGGCGCCGGAGGTGTTCCTTTCTTGTTAAAAGGAGGGTGGTGTCATCCTGAGTGAGGACTCGAGGCAAAGACGAGGTTGGGGTCGAAAAACGGGTCGCAAAATCTGCGCGGCTTTGTGAGCTCAGGAGGTCAGGCGGGACCCACTCAATACGGATTTGCTGCGGGATCCGTGCCGCTAGACGATGGATGTCTTGGCAGATTTCTGGGGTGCTACTGACTCGTCGTAGTAGGCGTGTGACGTGAAGGGCGTCGGTGCGAATGACAATGCGGGCAGTAGGTATGGGAACGGTGGCCACAGAGCAAAGTGCCTCTTGAACCGCAAGCATCTCCGCACAGAAGGAGGAAGGAGGTTCTGAGAGGCGAAACCTTGACCTTTTGTTCAGAGCAGGCTTGCTCTTAAGAACAGTAAACTGTCATTGTTTCGCAGGCCTGGAGGCTTGCGTCAACATATATAACGATGGAGCCATGCGGCAGATTGGCGTCTTGCTCTGTAATTAGGTCGCGAAACGACGATGCCGCGCGGGTAGATGATGGCCGACGTAAATCAGTTGGCTTGTTGTCGCTTAGCTGCACAAAACGCTAGGGAGGAAGAACTGGCGGGGGCGGCTGTAGAATGGAGTGCGATGAAGCATATGCCCTGAGTGCACACGTTGTGAGTGTAACGTTTGACTTTAGGCGGCGAGCATCGCGTCGTTGCTGCCCCAGCACATCTAGTGTATTCAGCTGCGCATGTTCTTGGAGCGCCACGATCGGGGTAATGCGGGGAAGGCAAGTGATGACCCTCACTGCCTCTCGATTAACAGCTTCTAGACGATCCCATTGAGCCCTCGTCAAATGCTGGAATTGGGCTTGGTAAACGAAGCACGGTTGCACAACCGCCCGCACCAACTGCCGTGCAACATGAGAGATGGCTCCGCCTGTTTTAGGAGCAATGCGTCTAATCAGACCCAACGCCTGAATTGCTTGCTTTTTAGCCCGAGAAAGCCAAGCAGTACCTGTTACTGACTCGTGCATTGTCAAGCCCAAGATTTTTACGTTCGAACTTTCTTGAATTGGGGTTCCGGAAGAATTTGTGTTGCAGCGAGTTTACGGCGCCCCCAGCAGTTGGCGACTGACACGAACGTGGTTTTGCTCACTGAAAGCTGCAGACCAATTGAAGAAGCAAAAGTCGACGTAATATCTATGGCTGATTGTATGCCTGCTGCTTGAGTCGTCAGGTCGTTGTGAGTGCTCCACATCGTTATGCCTCAGCATACAATAAGAACTTAATCTCAGAGACATCATGTAAGTGCCAAGCAAGGGGGATAAAAGCAATATTAAATAATGTTGGCGATAACACCGATCCCCGTGGAACGCCGCGTAGAGGCACAAATGATCCGACGGCCTCACCACTGAGGTGTATGGGAAAGAGTCGGCGTTCCAGGAAGGATTTAACAAATTTGCGCACTCTAACGGGGAAATGCAGCATTTCAAGCGATTACAGGATGGCAGCATGACTGATATTATTGTACGCCTTTTTAACGTCCATGGCCAGTACAGTATCATTGTGGCTGCGAGTTGAGGCCAGAACTGCTGACGCCGAGACAGCCAGTCCATTTTCTGTACCTATGGACGTACGAAAGCCAGTTTGGGCGCGATGGTAGAAACCATGGTGCTCAAGCCACCACGACAGTCGTGTGGCAAGCATTTGTTCTGTAAGCTTGCGTAATGTTGGCGTAAGCGATAGAGGCCGGAAATTTCCGAGGTCTGTCGGCGGTTTCCCCGGCTTTGGTATGGGGATCACAATAGCCGATTTCCAGGTTTCTGGTACGACGCCTTCTATCCACACCTTGTTAATGGTGGCGAGGAGTTGAGCCAATACAGCGGAACTTAATTTCTTGTAAACCTCGTACGGAATGGGGTCCGGACCGGGCGCAGTCTTCCGACGGGCCTCGTCTATTGCTGCAAGCAACTCGGGCATTGGAAATGGGCTTGCAATTCCCTCGGCGTCGGCTGTAGATGGGAGCTTATCGACATATGCTGGAATGGCAGCCAAGGGGGCTCCCATGACCCTTGAAGGCAACGCATCATGCTTGGGGAAAAACTTCCGCGCTGCCTCTCTGGCGAAATCATACGGACCTTAGTTAGCTGCGAAGTATGCTGTAACCGCTGCGTCAGGATGACGGGAACGAAGTTCCATTGCACGAAACGTTCGCCAAAGAGCAGCATGCGATGACTTTCTCGAAAACTGCTCCCACCACGCATGCCACTGCCGTCGCGAAAAGTCCGTTCATATCTGCGAGCCTTAGCAGTAATGTAATTCAGCCTTGTCCGTGCTTGCGCAGAAGTCTGGTCTCGGGAAGCTGCCATCTCCGCTTGTCGGCGAGCAGCCCAAGGTTAAGCAGACCCACATCCGGCGCCGGGCGATTCACATCCGTCCAGGTGACAGCAGTAGCCGTATTCGCGCAGTTTGTATGCAGTCCACAAGTAGTGTAGATGATTGCAGAGAGGGAGATCTTCGCCGGTGGTGCGAAACGTGTCCCAATTGACCACAGGACACCTAAGGTGTAATCGGCGGGCGCTTCATGGATGGAGACCGATGATGTTAGGATGGTGGTGTCTACCCCAGCAGTCTGGCTACAGGTGCCACGAGGGAGTCCCGGATCCTCACCACCACGTAAGGTTCGGAGCATATGTTGGACTGCGAGCATGGCGCACAGTCCGCGTTGCTGAACCTGAATGGTTGAGTAAAACAAACGGCGCATTCGCGAATGCGTCTCGCACGCCTACCACGGGGGCTTGATGTGTGGTACCCCAGCCCGGAGGGGGGGCGTTAAAGTCACCACCGACTAAAATAGGCCACCCTGGCTGTTGTCGTCGTAGGGTTAATAACCACCCCAGATTAATGCGCGAGGGAGCTCCACCGGCGGGTCTTACATAGTATGACACGACCACAACCGTTGCCTTGGGAAGCTTGACAGCGACTGCGACTACCTATTGATATGAGGTGCACCAGTTTTCTAGAGAGAGGCGAACTTGAGGAAAACGCGCATCAACGTACACCGCCGCCTTTCCCGGAGGGGCATCAGTGTGCACACGACGGTCGTTCATTGAAGGAGACATATGTCCATTAAAGCCCGGAATGGATGGCAAGGCATTGGTCTCCTGCAGTAGCAGGGCCCACACCTGGAGCCTGTTCATGCGAAGTCGAGATTTGAGCTCTCCCAGCTTTCTGGAGAGGCCTCTGCAGTTCGATTGGATCACACCAGAACTTCGTGTACTCGCCATTTTCGATTAGGCTTCCAAGCGTTGTAATAGAAGTGATGTCAGATTAGATAACTGGGTTACCATAAATCGGAGGAGGGATGTTGTTGAGTTATCCTGCAGTGCTGCAGAAGACGTGGTAGAGTCTGCGAAAAACGCATGAGGGCTGGACGTAGTCGAAGGCGCTGCAGCGTTGATTGCCGTGGAGTGGGATTCCGCTGGTTGTCTACGGCGAGCAAGCAGTTCACGGTTTTGCCGTAGCTTGTAGACCTCGGCTAGAAGGCATGCAATTTGGTCGTAAACTGCTGCCATGTCCTCACGCAGAGGTTCCAGTATGCTGTGCTTTTGTGTAGCTTGAAGGCGACGGCGATCCTTGCGCACTTTATCACTGTACGACTGCTGGGCAGCTGCTGCAGGTGGATTGGGCTCGGAAAGTTCCGCCAAGTCATCTTCATCCCACTGGAGAGCCGCAAACCTGTTGGATGTCTGTATCAGGGCCCTGTTCTCATTCAGAGGCACTTCCTTACGGATCCCACGCCGAACTTTCTCAGTTGCTTTCTGTTTTGTTGGGCAAGTTGGAGAGGTGATCTCGTGGTCGTCAGTCTTGCAAAGTCCGCACCTGTAAGACGGTGTGCCTTGTGGCTGGGCCTCATCTTGCGTTCTAAAAGGGCATAATTAATCGGCGCATGTGGCCAGGTCTGAAACAGCTGTAGCAATAAACAGCACTCGGTTTGTAAGGGCGAGGCCGCAGGATACAGCCATAGTAGTAAAGTCGGTCCGGAAGAGTTGGTGGGCCTTGTATTGATACGATGCACGAGCGCACCTTTCCCATATACTGCGCTTAGACGACACGATGGGTTGGACAGTACAACTCACGCTGGAGGGTCGTCTGGTCTTCGGCAACGTAGACGTTGTAAACAACACAGCGTTGTAGGCCCGAACCTTCTAGTAGGTAGACCTGGACCGGCACCGAGATCTCGCTTGTAATCGATATGCACTTGAGCGTTTGCAGACGCTCGACAGCAGCCAAAGTCGGGAGCCACACAGCGATGGTATTAGATTTCTTTCTAGCCGTGAAGCCACGAAAACCTTTGGTCCCAAGACACTTGTCCAGGTTCGCCTGAAGAATCCTGTTCGGAATGTCTGTCAGGCTTTTGGCTGCCAGAGCTTTAATGGGCACTTTATACGATTTCGATCCCGATGTCGGCACAGCCACCTGGTTGGCATACGCTGGGCAGGAACGCTTCCCTTGTGAGCTGTAGTTGGCCGAATACGAATCCTGTGCAGTATCCCCTGTTGGGCGCTTTTGAGAACTGCGGGGAGCCGGTGGCACGGATGGAGGTGCTGAAGACAGGTCCATTGGAGAGCTCTCCTCCTCAGGCTGCACGGTTGAAGCCCCATCCCGCAGTGGAGGCTGGGCAGCCATTGCCGATTTCCGCCCAGAGGGCAGATCGCTCACCGGCTGAGGTGCATTTGGAGAAGGCGGGATGTGCGCTGCCGCTGATGGACCGGGAGCCGGAACCAGGAGCTGGGACACAGGCTCAGTTGTCAGAAGAGGTGTTGCTGAAGCCGTCGTGACCGACGCCGGCAAAGCCACCTCTGCCGGCGCGTCACCAGTGGCCCTAGGCCTAGACTCGCAGCCCATTCCAGCTGCCGGGATGACTGAAGGGCATTTGCTTACTACCACCCAGTCAGATGGCGCATGAGCTTCGGGAGCTTCCTCAGATGGTGTGAAGGTAATTCTCTTGTTATAAGGAAAGTATTTACGCCGATGGCGAGATTTTTCACTGGAGCAATGTGCAGCCACCTTAGCAGGGACACTTCGTCTTCTTCCATAAATCGCATTTAACCCGCTAATTTCCACTAATCCACCTCAGCCCATTTTCTGAGGTGGGCCTGCTTTCAAAATTTTGTGAGTCCTCCGATTTTGAAATTTGGTGATGCTCTGTGTCGTGACGTCAACAACACTGGCTATCACATAGTGTTGATGACGTCACGACCCTCTCGATCGAAATCATAGATCGCGGGGAGTCCTTATACCACTACTGGCGCCTTGGTGCAACTGTTAAAGGGGCTTTGAAACGCCTTTCGAGGAGAGCACATTAACTCACTTAAACACTGCACTGTGTTGCCATGAAAACCAGAGCCAACTAATACTCTTCTACATGCAGCAGACGACCCACAATCCCGCGTCAAAGTTGGCGAGCTCTGACCGGCGACTTTTTCAGGCTCGCGCCCTCCTCTGTCCCTCGCATCTGCGTAGACATGGTGAGAGGTGGCCATTGGTCAGATTCTTTCAGACGTCAGGCAGCTACCGTGGCCGCGGCCGATAATCCGCCTAGCTCCGGCGGGTCGGGAAGTCTGCTCCCAGAGGGGGTCGGGGGGGGGGGGGGGGGGGAGGGCGGTCGGCGAAGGAGCGCCTACCTTCCGGCGTGCAAAAAGTGACTAGAGGAGAGGGAAAGGCGCGAAGACACTTGAATTCAAATTTTAGCTACAGATAACTCAGCTTATACAAAGCTCATTTAAAAAATCCTTGCTGGACACTATTCGTGAAGCGGCGTTCTTCAATATCCCAGGCATGCCGCAACTTTATTAGAGCCCCCTTCACAGCTCCTTTAAGCATACACATACATACGCATACCATTCATACACTGCAGTCACCGATGCGGGCTTGTGAGACTCAGGTTGCTCTTTCCCGTAAGGCTCATGCGCAGCGACACGGTGGGCAGATGGCAAGTGCATCAAATTTGTTTGAGTTAATTTCATTGTGACGCGTCGGGGGGGAGGGGGAGGTAGCGCACACTCGTTAGGCACGTTGCCACGTGCCATGATGGCCAGGTTGTGATGACGTCGCAAGGTTACGTGACCTCTCTTGACCAATAAGAGAATTTCGTGACAAAGAAGCCGGAAGTTTTTTTTTTGAGACGACAGCCTAAACGCTATCGTATTAAAAGAGGAAAAAGAAGGGATGTCATTCTTTGTGGAAGGAGCTTCTTTTTGAGGCGGAATGCAGCTGAGTACTTCCTTAAAGAATTGTAGTCGTTCCAGACAGCTCAATGCCCAAAATAGGGGCCGTAAATAGTATTTCTTTTATTTATTCCTTTGCCTCGAACACTGACATGCGCCACCGATGATAGTAGAGCTGGCGACGTACAGTCGCACAAAGTACGAGCTGGAACTCCCGGCTTTGTAGAAATTGAATGCTGCGTGTTACGTACTGCAGACAGCCCCTGCCCTCTCGATTGCATCTGGGTCTTAGCTTTTTCAATACCACTGGACTCTCACTGCTTGCTAGCTTTCAGCTTTGATACCACCGTTCTGCCAGGCTTTCACTAATTTTTATCCGCGAAATTGCGGGCACCCCCAATTCAGAAACATCGAAACTCGCAAACCTCCGCAGCGCCATACTTTCGCTTATGAAACTTCGCGATGCCAATGAACCACCGCGTTGGCTCAGTGATTATGGTGCTCGGATGCTGACCCGAAAGACACGGGTTCGATCCCGTCCGAGCAGTCGCATTTCGATGGAGGCGAAATGCTATAGGTGCCCATGTAATATTCGATGTCAGTGCACGTTAAGGAACCCCCGGTGGTTAAAATTATCGGCAGCCCTGCACTAAGTACGGCGTCCCTCATAACTTGATTCGCTTTGGGACGTTTAACCCTCATAAACCAAACCATACTATTGTTTGCTTAAAGTAGGCATGGCTACATAACTATTTAGCTAGTATTATAAGCAGTAGCCGTGGGTATTCGCTTTCACACTTGCCTTAGCCGTCGTAGCTGCAGCTAGGTCGTGTTTCGCGGGGCAGCGCAATGAATTTTGCTTTAGGTTTAGCAGCAGAATGTTTTATGTTTGGAATGCTAAATTTCGGCATTTTCTTTAAAGAAGTGCTAAGCACACACTACATGCGCACAGTATTCAATATTGAGAATAAAGGCCATCTAAAGGCGCTTCAATAGGTTCATCAAAATAAACCGCAGAATGCATATTTGAGTTGAGCGAACTTTAATTTTCGCGAACATTCTCTTGAGCTTCTCTGATGCTCATCCCACTCAGCTCAGACAGGCCCCTTTAACTCACATAGTACAGAGTATAGCAAAAGTACGTCGCAGCAGCATGCGTGCCACATTAGAGTCAGCAGCTCAGTTCACATCAAACACACGAAGTCACTGTTTTTCCGCTGTGGCGTAACTTCCAGGCACAGGGCCATGCATTTAGACAAGCATGGCCGAACGTCGCGGCGATCTTTGCAGCAACAAGCGGTATATAACGAAATTCGGTAATTACTTCTGCGCCCCCGCCCAAGCCCGCGGGCCGGTTCTTATCGCGGCGTTTGGTCAAGTAATTTTTGTTGTGCACGCCGTCTCCACTGCACAGATGTTAGAGAGTACGCCACCGTCAAAAATATACAGCCCAAGGGGTTTGCTAGTGAGCTGTTTAGCGGGGCCCCCTATAGTAAATCTAGAAGCCCAAAGCACCGGAGGATCGAGGACGCGAAGGCATTCCTCTTTCGAGACAGTATACGGTCGCTGAGGATGCCCAAGGCATGCTAAAAGCCTCTCAAGCAAATCCCTTACGCTGTATGCTTCTGACGGGGGGTGTGCCTGTGCGCTGATTATTCCGCCGGACAGCGCATCAGCATTTCGTTGTGTGGTCACGGTTCGTATGAATCGAAGCGTGCGACGCGTTTCTTTGTTCTGTGCTTCAGTGACCGTCAACTCGGAGGCCTTTTTCTAAGCAGAAACGCTCGTTTATGGAGCATAAATGTGGCCTATAAGTAATGACATCTCATGGCAGGCGTATACTCTCTGGGCGCGACTAGAATCCAAAAATTATTACTGGGTAGAAGCAAAGCAATGAACTTGCCTGTTCAGTCTGAAGCAACAAGCAGACGTGTTGGACATAGTGTGTCGACAGAGTTCGACTAATGATTAAGCAGAGTTCCTTAGTGCTACTGCGACTTTAGCGTGAAAGTGACGTGCACTATGCAAGAAGTAAAATCTAGCTGCGTCGGTTAAATTTTTGCCTTCGTCTAATAATAAGATAAAAACGGAGAAAGTAAGCTGGGATAGAGCCCTCGCATGCATTGATTGGAGCCTGCAGCGCATGCACTCTTCTTCTCATCACTCCTCATCGCTGCAGCTGCATTCGCAACAAGTATTGCAAAATAGTCAACATAGCAGCCCATTCGGAAAGGCGTTCAAATGGGTGTACTGTTGCTGACACAAGGGTAACAGCCCGTGATTTCTTGAAAGGCTTCCAACTACCAGAGTTGGTGGCGCACACGCCTTGGGCGACAGCGCTGATTGCATCCAAACTCGGACATTCTGAGCACAAAAAGGCGCAAAAAGCGCCAGGTGCTCAAGCGAACGCGACAAGAGACTCACATAAGCGCAAAAAAAAAAAAACGGCAATTGACTGTAACGAGCTGCATTTCGTGCACACGTCCCGCTTCTAGACGAATGACGTTCCAGTCGATTGAAGACCTTGACAGACGGCCGGCCTAGAAACCGGGAGCTGGAGGGGAGTTTAAAACTTACAAGCCATAGCAATCATTTATTTTCTTTCTTAAATGATTGTTATTTCTTTGTTCCGACTTACACAGCTTGTCATTGCTGCTGCCTTTATCTGCGGCTGTTTGCTCAGGGCTGGATGTGGAAACATGGGGCGCGCGAGATGCTTTGTGGAAACTCGCGTGACTGCTGAGCGAATTAATTTTGTCAAAGCTTTGATCACTACATACATCGTGGCAGTTTAGAAATCAATTAAAGTTATGCTGCCGCATCAAGAGTAGTGAACCGAACGCTGCGCATGAAGTTCGGAAAGAATGCAAGGCACTGCCATTGCTTTTCGATCAAAAAATGTACTCTTTGTTGGCATAGGAACTGACGTGTGTAAAACTAGCGCACGTTGCAGAGAACCGCAAGCGTGTTTTTCTTTTTTTCTCTCCAAATGAGATGCGAAAGTGGGAAAGTGTTGCGTGCTCAGGTGGCGCAAGCGGAGAACCGTCTTGTGGACTGACTGCCAGCGTGACTTGGAGCGCAACCCTTTCGAGCAACATACGGGCGAGCTGCAGCTTTATTCATCAAATATTAGGTTAGGGCAACCTAAAAAGAATGAAAAATAATAAGCCCCTACCTGCACCACTGACGTATAACCTTTACCAGTCAGAAAAGATAAGGAAATCCGGTCTTTCATGGCAGACAACGCTTTGCGAGATGCGTGCAAGTGGCAACAAATGCGATGATGCCAGACGTTAAATCCGAGGAGAACAAATAGATTAACCGCTCAAAAATGTAAGCCATGTGTTGCTCGTGCTGCTAATGTGTTGCAGGCAATAAGACTCGCCCCTGTAACCAAGGCGCTCGACAATGCTGCCTTCGAATAATGCTTAACGAGATGAAAACCATTCACCCCCTTTTCCTGAAATCTCAAATACAATATGCCCACTGCCTTCCATACCCATCTGCCTCTTCCGAGGCTCACATAGATCTAGACCTCTCGACGGAAAAAAATAAGCTGGGTGCAAGCTCGTTTGCATGAACTCGATAACGTCGGGGCGAGTCGGTTATCAGGCTCACATGTGCCTGTCGGGCTCATGTAAACACTATCGGGTTGGCATGAGTGGTCACCGGTTCGATCCTATTGCCGGATATGTGGCCCCACGTGCATTTAGGCAGGTTACCACTAAAACTATGCTTTCGTACAACCCCGCCCCCCCCACCACCCACAAAAAAAAATGTTGTCCTCCCTTACTTCTAGCCTTTACCAAGGGTAAAACCCGATCTTACCCAATTTTTAGATTTCTTAAAAATGGGGTTAAACCCGATATCTCCCCGAAAGTAAGCCTTCTAGACGATGTTGGTTTTTAAGTTTGCAAAGTTAGACACCGCAAGAAAATTCGTGGACATCTAGCTCTTATTACTTTGGGGTGTCTTCGGTCAATTAGGAACCTTAAGCCTTTTTTAACGCTTGTTTTCATAAGGCGCATGAATTTCAGGATAAGTTCGAAAAGGGCACTTTAGAAGCGAAAGGTCCTTACATGGCTGCCGGTAAGACGTCTTATCAGAGTCACTGTATGAAGCACTACGGCACCCTTATCAAAGGGCCTTGCTCGTTTAAAATCGTCGCTATAATGCTGAATGTTTTCGCACCGTACGAATAAATGCAGGTCGCGGTATATCTCAGACGCCGGACTGCTTCGTAGGAGACTGGTAAAGTATGCGACGAAATATTTGTAACAGATCGGGAAAAGGTAAATAAACTGTCTAGTGCTGCAAAAAATGAGTCGAAAAAACCTGAACTACGGAATTTTTTCTGGATAACTCTATTTTTCACTCGAGTTTTAACTCGAAAAATATCTCCCGATTTCTACCCCCCCCCCCCCCCCCGCGCAATTCCGGGAAACATAAAACCCGAAAACATGTACCTGCTTAATTACCCAGAGCGCGCCCACTGTCATAACCGCCTGTAAATCATTGTCTTCAGGAGAGGGGAAGGAAGGAGGAGGGGAGTATTTGGTTGCGGCATATTACAACGCCTACTCCGAGCCGACAGCGACACCATGCACCCTGGTGTAAGCTCCTCAAACAGTTACTTCTGTAAAATGACCTTGAGCACCTCGCTACTACCCCTTCTCTCTTGGAGACGGAATTCTAGATCAAAGGTGGGTACCTTTTTCTGTTTTTGGGTCAGCAGCAGGACGTTCCTGCAGCGTCATCCAAGTCTGCAGTCTAGGGAACAGCTCCCTGACAGTTCACCTGTTGTCATCTTTTGACAAATAAACAAAACAGCCAATAACCAAGAGTGACGCTCTCGAAAAGCAAGGAAAAGATAAGATTATGGAGGTGTTCGCACATATTGGCGCTTTGTTGTTGTTGTTGTTGTTGTTGTTAGCCTATCAACAGTGTTCACATTCTGCGCATGATGGGCCCTCTTCATCCTCCTCTCGTTAATCAAAATTGATGAGGATGGAGAGAAATGTGATAGGCACAATGACCTCGTCACAGCCGTCGTCACTTCAGGCGCACTTCTGTAGTTCGACAGATCTCGTGAAGAAACCGAAAAGCTCAGTCGGTAAACAACAACTGTCATAAACAGGAACATGCGGCAATATCTTTTTTTATGTTCCTTTAGAGTGGAGGAAAAAAATAAGTCAAACGATGAAATGTACTTAATGCGTTCCTGCGCACTTCTGAACTTTCCATTCTTCGGCATTCCTAGAACAAAAACAAACGAAAAACAGAAGCTAAACGCATTTTATGTTTAAATCTGAAGGATTACATGCAGATTTGTGCAGCCTACGCACTATATGCTACATCTTCGTAGTGCAGCATACTGTAGCGCACCTTACCGTTATCCAGTAGGTACTCTTGTAGTGAGGTGTATGAAAGTGTACTCAGGGTATTGTCCCGGGTGTATGCCGGCATGGGTAGCATTACCTACCTATGCCGGGTAGCATTACCTATTCCCCCCCCCCCCCCCTCACACACACCAGGTGTTTCAGGGAAGCCTGCCGCTAATGTTTAAATGTAGGGTTTTTGAGGCAGAGAAGCTTTTTGCGGCAGTAATTGTTGCGCCGCTCTGGCTCAACTAATTTGTGCCATTTGACGCGCCATTTGAAAACAGCGCGCCGGCGGGGAGCGCAAAGCGATATCCACCAAATCGCGACACGACGTGACGCACGCGCTAAATAACGTTCTTTGCCCCGCCCGCGCTGGAGCATCGAAGTGGCGAGCGGGGAGCACGCGCCATAGAGTTTCTTATTATTAACTAGAGGGAAAGCTGGCGCCCCGCCTATGAGAGTTTGCATGGAACTTCCTCGAAACCACCTGAGCCACCATGAGCGCTCTAAGGATCGTGGGGCGGAGAGCTACCGACTGCAGAACTACAACCTTTGGCCAAAAAATAATGAAAAGTACAAACGTTTTTCGGTAATCAAGAATGTTCTGTCATTTAATATGCTGTCTATAAATTGCAAAAAAACGAGCAGGAAGGTATGTAAATGCAAACTTTGCTCAAAATAAGCTATGCCTTGCTCTCCTATTGGCCAAGCATTGCTGACCACAAAAAGCCAATATTTCGTGCTTAACAGGCGCACTTTTAAAAAGAAATATGTTTTTGAAAAAAAAAAATGTCGCTTCAACATTTTAAATGGCTTTTCTACCGCATTTCGGGAAACAAAAACCTTTTATTGGCGTCGTGTGCGGTTGCGTTTTCGATACTATGGTTTTTGCACACTACTTCTACGCCGAAATCGTCTGCGCGCGGAGCGCACCGTGGATACGGAATGGAACACCTCTGTAACGTCACTCTGTGTTCCTGAAAAAAACCTACTGTCGTGCACCAAGTCGCTCATCGCCCCATGATGCTTTGCGCGCCCATGGAGGTACAGGTGCATTGCCGCCAGCTTTCCCTCTAGTTAATAGTAAGAAACTCTATGGCACGGGCGGGACGATTGCGCCCTCTGTCAAAGCGATTCGTACCCCCCCCCCCCCCTCCACCCTCCAGCAGAATGGGTGCACTTGTGACACCAAGCCGAACGGCGCCTCAGCCCGGCAGCGAGCAAACCATGTTTAGCTCTAGAACTATAGCAGACAAGGCAATGGCGTTTTTAGCTGTGCAACTGAACCCCCTCCACCTAACCCGCTGCCCGCATTCCTTTTTCAACGACGTACGGGAGAACGATATCTTTACAAACGACCAACGAGGATTTGTTTGCAACTACATAAAGAGAAACGAGAGAGCCTCGCTTCTCCGGGGTCGCTGAGTGTCTGCAGCTTTGCTGACCTTGGTAAAGCGATCGTCCCCTCCGCGCAACCGGCCCTCACACACATCCACACCGCTCTCCCTCGTAGGGACTAGTGGGCGCTTCCCAACTGTTCGTGGAAGCGGCCGAGGCGTCCTTCCCTCAGACACAGTGGGTGGCTCGGAATGTTGTGCCGTGAAGACATATTGGGGGGCGTCACTGTCTCAGAATATTCAACACACATAGAAACAAACTACTCTTCCTCCAAAGTGACAGTCTGGATTCGCCACTGGTTAGCTCCAATATTAGACAGTTGAATCCATGCTATATACTCGTCTTCAGCAGCATGCATTTCGACTGGTTACATGCACTACAAAGGTTGTTTTGCCTGCAAGCTTCTCGAAAGGGTGCCTCATGTATTTTCGCACGGTGCAGCCAAACTTTGTCGAGCCACAGCGCCGAGGATAATCGCGTTTTTTAAATTATAAACACTGATATGGCTATTAATAATGACCGGCTACAAATATCTAATTCCAACTAGGTGCCCAACTCTACAAGTTAAAAGGTAATTATCAAAAGTTAGTTAAGCAGCTTACTACTTAGGACTGTTCACCGGCTTTCTGGTGTCCGCCAACATTGGTAATAGTATGCCGCAAAAGCCATATTTTTACCCCAAAAAGCCTATTTTTGAAAACTTTTTAAAGTGTTCGCTGACAAGCCCGTCATAACGCTCCGTTTAACCAGCTGTACGAACGTGCCTGCTTGGCCTATAATGTTTAATTATAAAATAGCTATGAAGATATCGGCTAAGAGGTTGCAAACCGTAATCAGAGATATTGCTGGCCCTCATCAGACATGTGGCATAAAAGGTCATCAATTTTTGCTCACATTCAAGTGGCCAGGAGCAAACTTGAACGCTGTGATTGTACGAGTGGTGTCGTAGCCATGCTCCAGATTGATCTGGAGAAGGCATTTGACCGGGTCTCACATGAAGTTCTGTTTGCAATGTTAGAGCATGTAAATGTTGGATCGGTCTTTTTGGAGGGCGGGTGCATGGCGTACAATATGAAGCAGTACTATGCTAATATTGAACAAAGTACTTAAACGATTCCAGTTCAACGCCCAGTGCGACGGAGGTGTCTATTTTCACCGCTGCTTTTCGGTATATAGATCGAATCCTTATGCAGGGGTGTTCTCGCGAATAATTCAGTTTTTAGGTTTTCTTTTTTTTTTGCAGTCATGCGAAGTGCGAATGTTAGCATATGCCACTGTTACAGCAATATTTTTTTGCATACCAGGGGCCAGATTACGCAACTGTCAATTAGGAAAATTGTCAAAAACTTGCCACAAAGGTGTCAATAAGCCTCGCTCCTATTAGTCGGTCGTGGCCGGCGGCCATTTTGCTTTTTTTTTCGTCATGGGTGGCTGCTGATTACGTCACGGATGTGGCAGAAGTGGTGACGTTGCACACCTAATTATGCAGCCGCTAATTGAGTTTTTGTCACAGTTTCGAGGCCGTCAATTTGACCGTTACGTTTGTGACAGAAAAGGGCGGCGGTGTGCGCGGCCATACGACTGAGGCGGCTGTGCTGGCGCGAGCAACGGCGAAGGAGGGCGCACGAAGACGCGTTTGACTTGCCGGCCGAGCTGTTTCGACGCCTTTTTCGACTGTAGAAGCAGACTGTGAAGTGGCTGGGCGACGAAGTTGCCGATGAACTGGGAGGTTGGCGTGCGAGCGCGCTGTCGGTGCGGCGGCAGGTGCTGTGTGCACTGCGGTTCTTTGCCATGGGCGGCTTTCAGGCTGCCGTTGGTAGCGAGGCACACGTCGGCATCGCACAACCGACGGTGAGCAAATGCGTGCGGCAGGTATTGGAGGCAATCTGCTAACTTAGCGCGCAGAAGGGGTGGGTTCCCGCGGTCACCTTCGTGCCAAAAATATATAAATAAAATACGCTTATGCTGGCAAAGCACTTTATTTTTCCCAGCAAATCGCACTTCGTGGTTGTCTTCTGTTTCACAAGGGAAAAGGAACAGACAACCACTCGTCGCATACTGCAGCACCTCGCCTTTTGGCATTTTTGTCATCGATCGAAAGAGCCGAGCAGCGCAGACTTCTACAAGTCGTCTTCGTCGATTTCGTTCCGTGCGCTTCTTGCAAGTTAGCTCGGCAGGCACGTAGCCTTCACTGCATTCGTTCAAATTTTTCTGCGCACTTAGGTCGACCGCACAGTAGCTTGACTTCAGACGCCGCGTAACAAACAATAAACACGGCGTAGAATCGGCTTCTTTCTTGCAAAGCGGCTTGAAGTTTTGCCGCCGTCAGCACACCCCCGCGGCAGCAAAAGTTACCCACCAGCCAATTTATTAGCACAACTTCGAACACTTTTTGTTTTGCTTAATATTTTCGAACTTCAAACACGTTTTGGCAAAATAAAATATTAGTTGTTTTCATAGTTGCTTCTTTCTTATTTCTTTCTACAAAAAATTTAGCTTACGGCCCCTCGAATGCTCTCGGGGCGCCGCATTGCTGTAATTGGCTGATTCCTCGTTGGGTCACGTGGTGACGTCTCATCGTTTCGTCATTTTAACGTCACTGTCAATAACTTTTGACAGAATTGGTCACAGTTGCATAATCTGACCCCTGCATAGCATTAATCAAGCATTAAATTAGCTCAAGAAATTTTGTAGGGTAAGTGGAAGTTCTGTCAGTTGGCAAAAAAGTCCAGGGTTGTGACGTGGAGATTAGGAAACAAAGCCTCGGATATTTGAGAATCTGACTACTTTATCGACTCCGATAAAGTATCTTCTCGGAATCCCACTACAAAACTACAAGAACAGTGACCCATATTGAAGACAGCAGACAGAGGATTTGAGGAACAAAGCAGAAAAAAAAGGGAGGGGGCAAAACAAATGTCAGAGTTTGCTCGCGCAACTGCGTGTAATTTGTATCTTGTCAGTAAAGTTTTAACCCGTTTTCTAATCCTCCGCTTCACGTTGGACGTAGCCACGCTTTCGACCAATCCGGGTTTTTTGTTCACAACGCACCCCGCTGGATTTCCTTAATATTGTCGCTATAACAACTGCGTGTTAGCTTTTCACCAGCCAATTATTTTCGCCCCCTGCACTGGCTACCGCGGCTCGAGGCGGGGCTCGTATAGGATGAGGACCAAGGAGAGTGCGTTTTTTTTTTGGCGACAATGTGAAAGTGTGTGCGCGTGTGGCAGTCGTCTCCTGTGTGTTCCATGTGCGACGGACGTGCGTTCCTGTGTGCGTTTTTTTGTGTTTTCTTTTCATTAAACCACCTTTTATGTCTTCTCTAGCCGGCCCTTGGCTCAGTGGATTCGCGAATCCGAGGAAATAACATGTGGTGGTTTTTCCGCTTAACGAAAAACTTAACAGTATCGCGTTAAAATTTGACACCACTGTTAGGCTGGTATGAAAACTTGCGCACCCTTTCTGCGAGGTTTGCCGCGAATAAAGAGCCGTATAATTACGGCTGAATGCACGCTTCATGCCCAAAAATAAGTAAAGGGTAAGGGGGGAGGGGGCGCTCTAAACGTCGGACAACTTTCCACTACATGCGGAGCCGGATGTTCGTAACTGAGATTGCGCTAGGGTGGCTCCAATCCCTGACTGCGCCATTGCGTTGAGCGTCCTCGAACGGCGTAAATATCAGTGCCAGCGGTAGCGCAGTGCCCTCTCTCGGTTGAGGCGGCAGTTGTGCGCACTGGAGACGTGTTTAGTCGTTTTGTCTTCCTTCTCAAAGGCCTTGAGCCATCTCGGTTGCACCTCTGCAGCGGGGTCGAAGCGGCGGCGGTAGAACAACGTGCGGAGCTCAGAGGTCGCTATCGAAGGGTCATCTTGGAGGTCTGTTGCTGTGGAACGCAACGACACAGCTCGTGAAACGAAAGTGAAGCGCCAGCATCCCCCGCTATCGTTCGTTCTCTGGCAACGCATGGAGAGCAGCGCGCTTAGGGGTCGGTTGTTATTTTCACCGCTCTCAGGCCTGCAATGGTCTCCTAAATGCGGTCGCATTTGAACCATAATCAGTGTAGTGATTTCCACAGCAATATTTTTCTTTACTGTACAACACTTGACTGATTCACGCTTTTACGCTTTGAAGTTAGTTCAAATTTTCTATGAAAAATGGTGGTGATAGTTTTAGATCGTTCACAAGAGTGGCGGTCATATCCGAAGGCTTTCGAGGTGCACTTTCGCAAGAGCTCCAATTTCATAAACTTTCAGGAAATGCCTCAAATGATGCTCCGCGGGCTTACGCGCGGCGTGAATTTCATCGCTGATGAAGTTCCATGGCCGCGCTAAGGCTAGCGCACCCATGCGATGGCGCGAAGACGAAACTATAAAGCGCGAGAGGGCGCGGGCAAGCGATCTACGAGACACACCTGGGAGGGCTGGCCTGGAGGTTTTTGTCTCCGTCTTTCGTGTTTTCATATCCTATGCGGTCTAGAAGGACATTCTAATAGGCACAAACTGTGCAGGGTGAAAGTGCTCGATGCGAATACACAGCTTCGCCCGCCCCGCTAGCATCTGAAATCCCTGTTCATGCATGCGCGCGCCGCGCGTCGGGGAGATCGAAAACGGCAGGGGGATTGGCGTCTGTTCACATTCATCGTTAGCGCGCTCACGGCCAAAGGTCGGCTGCACCGTGGCACGACGCAAGGAACCGACGCGTGGTGCCGCACTTCGTTTTCTGGTCCTTGAGCGCAGAGCGGCCGCGACGGCTATCCATGGGCGCAGTGACTTTCTACCGCACGTGCTCTCGTTCCTCTTGCTGGTGATCGGCCACACGAGGAAAGTACAATTCCATTCATTGGACAAGCACAAGATTGTGCATTCCAAGCCAGTGAATGCTGTTTAGAAACTCCAAATTTTTGACCGCGAGTTGAAGGGAGCGAGGAAGTCGTGATTTTCGGGTATTTTAGTGTGGAATGACTACTCCACTAGCAAAGCTGAAAAAACCAGGATATGTGTGCAGGCTCTGCTTTTGATCTTTGACGAAGCGCCAGCGCCGGAGGCCTTGCGCAGCTGCTCCGTCAACGCGCAGAACTCCGCCTAATTTGCGCGAGAGATTATAACCTAGATCGCTTTCTTGAAATCTTTCAAAATTTATCATACAAATCATGAAGAGTGGCGGTGATAACGGACAACACTACCTTAGTTCTTTGTATGCCTCGACTTTCGTCGCACTTCTTATCCCCTCCCTTGCAATTTCAACCTTATTATCTTGGTATATTTCATTCAGAAATTCTATTATCTCATGACCAGTACCTTCACATTTGAGCATGCTCTACAGGAGTTTGCCCTATTTAGGTTGTCGTACGCCCAGCTTAAGTCCGGCCAGGCTGAATACTGAGGTGTGCTTTCTGCTCTGGCTATTTCTACAAGCTGGTAAGGGTGGTGCCAGGCGGCATACCGCTGCCTGGCATAACAGACGGCTGCACTGGCAAGCATTGGTTCAGCCAAGAGTGAACGCGGTGTGGGTGGACAGTGGGGTTCCAAACTTGTTCTCTGCCGTAGTCTGCTGACTTTTCATTCGACCGCAGAAGTCACAGAAGACACACCTCTTTTCAGAGAATACCGTAAAGTACGCGTGTATGGTCCAGTTTGCTACAGCTAAGGTAATGTAAGAGGAAGTACCTTTGCGCATTTATGAAAATGCTTGGTTGGCTTGCCATACCAGCCGCTACTGCTTTTCGAATGGAAACAAACTTTGCACAGCATCTTGAGAATAATCCGGCTACACTTTAGCGAAACTGGCCGTAGTAAAGCATGAAAGTACCTAGCATCCATCGCCGGGTGCTAAGCGATCAAATGAAAGCTGCGCTACATTAATTTAGAGGAAACAGTAACTCTATCTTGGAGTTTACTCTTGGCATTGCTGTAGTTTTCACTTTCCTTCATTGGCAGTGTGATAGGCTAATACTCACCAGCCTTTAGAAAGTTGGGAAAAGTTAATGTGCAAGCGCACTTAATTACATGGTACTACACACGACGTATTCCCTGTCTTCCGTGACAATATGCTACCGCATTTTGAGTGAAACTTCAAACCTGTAACACAATGCTAAGTTACAACTGGTGGTGTTGGGATAACGACTGAGGCTGACATTCGTGTACTTGCGGAAATTTCCGTCCATCGTGTTGCTGAAGTTCGAACTACACACACGGCGTCTTTGCAACAGCAATAGGCATCAAGATTAAAAAAAAAAAAACTACAGTGCAGATCTAAGACAGACAGTGTTGACTTCTAAAATCACGAAATTGTAAAATGCTGCCCTGCATAGCGTCAGTCCACGGAGAAGTCAAGCTGCTCCTCTGCATGCGCTTTCGTTTCAATCTGGCATACAGGAACTAATTTGTGGAATTTTATGCATTTTGTCTCTTTTGTTGTGTCTGAACGGGAAGCTTCATTGTCAAACTCCTCTATGCGCGATCGCAGTAAATCGGCATCAGTCATTCTGATACCTTTCCTTCAGAACTTCTCCTTCAGAATGCGCGATGTGGCAGAAGGTGGTCACTGTCTACCTGAAGTGGTCAAGTGCGAGAATACATTGAAGCTCCTTCTATGCCGGAGAGAAGGGAGGACCGGAAAAGAAGCTATTATTACTTACACGTGATGAGCTGAATGCACGCTTAAAGCGTCTTTATTTCACAAAACCATTGCGCACTCTACAGCCATCTTTACTGACACATAACTTCAGTTAATGTGCGCATTGTCTCCTCCTTGTGTCTCTATAGAGCACTGCTGCAGGCGACGCATTGTGTTCAAGTAACACGTGAGGGTGCACAGAGGTGCAGCAGAGAGTATTCACAGAGCTGAGGAACGTGCATCGTCGTACAATGCGCTGTCGACGAAGGCCTCCGGGTCAGACGCGTGCGTCACCGCCGCAGGTGCATCCGGCGGGCACGCGGAACTCGCCGCTGTACAGCTTCCGCGCGTGCTCGTCGTACAGAGCCAGTCTTTGGACCTGGTAAGACTGGACGCATGACTTCGGCGGCCTGGCGCTGCATGGACTCTTCTCAGTGCTGCCAGGATATAGAAAAGCGAGCACGATGTAAGACGCTGTATGTCGTGTCCCCCGTACAGTAAAGCAAAGATGCAAGGCGTTCGGTCACTCTGCAATAGTACAGGCCAACCAGACGTTCGCTAAAAACTTTCACTGGAGACATGGCTATTAGACCTTAAGTTAGTTGCATTTCCCAGCCTTGTTGGTTCGTCTTTGCTGACGGTCCATCTTAAGAGTGCCTACCTACGAATCGGTAATAGTAATTTCAGCTGCCGGCACGTGCGTTCTCCAGAGCAGGTTGAGGTTAAAAGACGCGGACAAGACAAAAAGACATCGCGGCCGTAAGTGGCCCTTTACTTTGCAGTCATCGTACAATGCATGGCCCGGCCTTGGGCTCGGCTTTCCTAGCTGCGTGGCTTTGGAAAGGAGCATGCGCCTTCAAATGCCGCCCCAGTGAGCTTGAACAGGTACTTCACTGAAAAAGGGCTCCAGTGAGCTTTACCGCACAAGCCAGATTTCAGTAACTCGAGAATCGATGATACGTCGAGGCCGAGCACACCAGACCGGGAGAATCTTGTACCTATGAGGAAACCGGTGAGTACCCGCCGGCACTAGGGATCGAACACATCACCTCCTGAATTCGAGGCGGATGCTTAACCACTTAGCCACCGCATCTGGTAGGGGCCGGTTAAGGACAACGATGGTTCGATGAGGGACCTTCTTCGGGGTTCATGGCGTTCAATGCCGGCGTTGCACATTGGAGTAGCAGGGCGCAGCCGAAAACATTCGCGTTCGCTTGTTCATCAAACAGAGTGAGATCTGGGGGCAGTTTTCTGTAAAGATTTGTTTCCGGGCGTGCTCTTTTACTCTTTTTTTCAATGGCGGCTGCTCCCTGTGATGTCAGGGTCGGATGCCAACCAGCGTTGTCGTTCCCTGATTTCGGTATCAAAGGCGGGGCCAACCGGTGATAAAGTGGCAGAATAATTAATCGAAAATTGACTCGTTACAAGGTACGGGCGGCGTGGAGCGGGCTCTATTAAAAATGTGTCATTTTTGGTGAAGTGAACAAGGTTCCTCGAGTGTGGTGTGATGCAGCTAACGCTGTCACTTTTTCGCCTCGTAGGAAGGAGAAACGTCTGGGTGCTTCTCGGCTATGAGACCTGCCACGTCGATTATATCCAAACTAGCTGAAAGGCCGGGTAGAGAACGATGCTTTTCTCATGTCGAATAGCAGGCAACAACAGTGCAACAGCACGGTCACTGCACTCTGCACGGGATCTTTTTTTTTCCGAAAAACAAAAGTGACCGTGAGGCCGGGTTTACTAAACTTATCTTCTGTAATCGCTCTGCCTGTCTGGGGGACGCCCGTTTACTGGTCAGTTATGAGAGCTAACACTTATCTTCCGTAATCGCTCTGCCTGTCTGGGGGACGCCCGTTTACTGGTCAGTTATGAGAGCTAACGAGTAAATAGTCCAGCCATGATGACCAACACGAGAGCGCCGTATGTTCGTGGCGCGCACTTGAACAAAATCTTATGAATTTCACTAAAGATGCGCAGACGCGATTGCTTGGCATCTGGGGTAATACGTCAGATTCTGGCAATGCGGATGTCAGTTTCTAGTCCTTTGTTACATAAGCCTCGTCAGGTTTCAGCATTTCTTTGAGCGTCTCAGGGGCTTACTCGTGTGTCAAAACTTTCGCACCCGACTCTGCCTCTCGTGTACCTGCAAGTGTCCAGCAGCACTTCCTGACTGAAGCCTTTGACGTTGACGATGGTCTTCCACTCCCCGAGCACGTCCTTACCCCTGAGGGGATGCACGGGACGAACAGAGCTGGGGCAGCGGACAGCCAGTCTCCGCGCAGCGCCCTTGCCACGGCTGACGGCTGAGCTCAGCTGGCGGAAGGTACGCTCAAATTCGGTGTCTTGCCGGAGTGCCCATGAGATCTCTTTCCTGCGCAGCAGTTGCAGCACCATGCGCAGTAACGCGTACAATATCAAGGGCCAGGCGACCAGAGCGCTCAGCACCAACGGCTCACAGATAATTATGAACGCCATCATAATGTCAAGGTTTAAAAATAATATCATGCACCAAAGTGGTGCACGCACAAGCTGATGCTCGGTACGGCATGTTTCAATACGGCATCGGACCATGAGTTATTTCGGCAGGGGAGTTTACTGAGTCTCTTTGGTCGGGGAAAATTTTGCCATTGTATCAAGCGTAAGGAAGTCACTGAGCGAATAAAAAAATATCCAATGTGCAAAGCAATACATGTTCACAAGTAAGGGGCTTCAGAAATGTAGGAGACCAAATGAGTGCGCGAACTGCTGAACTCTTTCCACGTACGTACATCGGTGACGTATGCGTAATATGATGAACAGAAACAGCGCAGCAACAGGGACAAGAAAGAAGACGGGACAGGTCTTGTCCCTGTTGTCCTTGTTTCTGCGCTGTTTTTGTTCATCTAGTATGTACCAACTCGCTCAACTTGCCGTTTTGCTGATGCACCACATGTGTCGCAAAAAATACTATTGCGCCACATCACTGTCCTCGAGCTAAAGCAAAGAGAAATATAAAGTATCGAACTCACGTTGGGTAAGATGAATCATTGAGGCAGAAAGGCTGCGCAGCGATCTTCTCGATGCATGAAGCCGCCCTGACCGCTTCATGGCTGGTTGATCTGGCTTGTGAGGGCTTCGGCTTCTTTTCAATGAAGTCCGGGGAAATTCGCGTCTGGCGGTGTCCTGACGTTTTGGATGCCCTTTTGGCCCTAGGAGTTTCATTCGCTATCTTCGAAGCTTTTATATGCACCGTCGACGCTGCAGCCCTATAAGGGTAGTCTCGCTCAGAGCTGTATCCCCTCGATCCGGAATCTGAGCGGCCGTTGTTTCCGCCATCCTCGTACGATCCTGGACTGGACTCGTAGCGCTCAGGAGCTGGGCTCCCGCTCGACCGGTACCCCTGATAGGCTTCAAGAGCGGGTCGATTCGGCTGCTGTTGAATAGAGGGAAAGATATGAACCATGGTGTTTGCCCTGTCGCCGCCTCTGTTGTAGGACCGGTCGGTGCCGTCTCGGGTCAGGTTTTCCGGTATAGGAGGGTCAGCGATCATCTTGTTCAGAAAGCTTACGTCGCTGCTGACAAGCGTGTCAAGCGAACTTGGCACTTCTTTGAATGTGCTGAACCTGCCCTGGGCCAAGTCCGTGTGAAACTTGTCATTCGGGATGTCGAAGTGGAACTCCACCGTGGGTTTCAAAGAGCGGTCGTCATTTCCTCTTCCCCCGTTTGCGGAAAATGTCGGCTGCGGCTCGAGACGTGTCTGGGAGACACCGAGAAAGCCAGAGCGAGGCGCCTCGACATCCTTACGACCGGGATATGTGGACGAGGCACGAAACTGGGACTCGAGTCTAGGCCTCAGCTCCGAAGGCGGTGGCAGCCTGGGCGGGTAGCTCTCGTAGCCTCGTTGATTCGAACCTGAGTCGGACCTGGGTAGCGAGCTATCGTAACGTTCATCGCTGCTGTCGAAGACTGCTTTTCTCGGGAGGTCCTGCTTGGCAGAGTCTTGAGTCTCCTCGTTCTGTACACCGGCGCCTTCGTCAGTTTCTGAAACAACATCGCTCTTTTCAGGGGCCGGTTCCTTGTAGGAGCGTTTTTCTGCAGAGTCTGAAGCTTCGTCTTTATCCTCCTGATTGTCGGAGCCTCCGTTGCGGTAATCACCGGGAAACTTCACTGGAACAGGAAGGAACTCGTAGTCGACTCCAGGAACAGGGATTGACTGCAGGCTGTACAGGTCTTTGACAAACTCCGGGGTATTGCGGTGAGCTTTAGGCTGATTCTCACGGCTGTTGTAATCGCGGTAGCGGACGCTAGGAAGGACTTCCTCACTGTCTGAAGCCGAGGCCAGAAAGCAGCTGGGCGCGCAAGTCACGGCCAAAAAAACTATGACACTTGCCTGGAAAGGAAATTTGAAGGCTTAGGCTCCCGTTGCACTATTTAGAAAAAACGCTATATCGAAGTCACTGAAAAGGCTTGCTTGAAGTGCGGCGTCATAGTACGAAGTCAGCGGGTGGTCCCATGCATCTGGCTCAGTGCGAATGAGATTTACACGGCTGTACAAACTCCTCGCGTTCGAAGTTGCACATTGGGTAGCGCTTTGTTGGACTGTAACATCGTTTCAGGAAAGACAGAAAAAGCGTATGTATGTGCTCGAGGCCCGTCGGTATACCATATACAGCACCCGATACAGCGTCGCAGGTAATCTCAGGAGAGTAAGTAATGCGGCACAGTGGTACTGCAACTAAAGGGAGATTGGAAATGCACTTAAATTTTTGAAACCGCTCTGCGCGCACCGAAAGAGTTAGCTCTCAAGATTTTCACTGCGTTTACGACCCTGTCTTCTGAAACATGTCGGCGGGCTAGCATCACTACCGAGAAGCGCTTCTCGCGTCAGTGGCAAAAGCAAGCAGGAACAAATAAATGAGTAAGAACGGGCCAAAACAGATGGCTTCAAAAGTATAACACTGAAATTCCCCTTCCTCTCTCCACAGGAACCCCTTGTCCGGTGTTAATACGCACACCACGGTAGTTACACAAATATGACACACAAACATACACACACACTCACCATGCAAACACACAGCATTCGCAGGGGCACATACACATCCTGCGGTGCTTGTCATGCCTTTTCCACAGCAAGGAATGAAGAATGACGCGTATGAGTAGCTAAGTAGCACGACTACATTGGTGTGGGCGCGCGAGTTAACAGCCTAAGACGCCACAGCCCGCCATATGTTGCAAAATACGCGAAAAAGCACATACACTGTACGTACCGCTCCCTTTTGTATTTCACGTACTGTTCAGCTTTGACTCATTACTCTATCATAGCGGGTCACGTGCGTTGTCTCTAAGCTTCAAGTGAAGCCTCCAAGTGTAGCGTCTATCCGTTATTCTGACCGATCGGCATGTTGGCGTCGATTTTGTAACTTTTGCTCAAGGACCTGTTTTTCATTGCTGTTTCTTTTACTAACAGCAGGCTTATTTATAATCGACAATATCGTTAGTCTCGTAAGCTTTAAAAAACAACGCGCAATACGAAGACACTGCCAGAAACGACAGGACAAGCGCTGTGCTGCTAACGACGCCGTGAAGTCGAGAATTTCTAGCATGGCCATTAGTCACGAGAATGCCTTTTAAGATGTACCGAAAGGTAAAACGAGCTGCAAATACGTGGAACAAGACAGAAGCGTGCAGTTGCTGTCTTCGTCTGTGAATTCCTACCTCTTGTGTGGAGTCGTTTTCGCTGACTGCACCTTTCCCAGCATTTTGCAGCAGCTGGCCCACGATTCAGTCTGAGTGCCTCTTAATCGTGCGAAATTGAGGCCGAGCTCACAAGGCTGTTCGCGCGCAAGTTCCGTCAGTGACTGGCCGAAGACCAATTTGGCCAATTGTACGACAGACAAGGCGTCGAGAGGTCGCCAAGCAGGCTTACGAGCGAAAAGCTTCGCCAGTCCGGGCCTCGTTATAGACCGCCCTTGACGCTTTGTGGGAAAGACATGAACAGATAATGCTCGCAGCATCATTTTAGTTGATTTTGTGAACGCTTTCGAATTTCGGCAGCACAGTGTCGAATAGCGGGGCAGCTCCCACGACTGGAGTCGAAAGTCAGAAATAGGAGTATAAAAACCGAAAAAACATTGCTCCCGAGAGCCGTGCTACCCAGGTGTGCAGCGGTTCATGGCCACAGCTCATCACACACGCGCATCACGCTCGCTCACAGACAGGAGATATCCGCTTAGGCTGCGTCGTAACCAGCGTGTGCTGTCGACAGCGACGGCGCGCCACCATGCGGTGGGCAGTCGCTGCCACCAGCGGTAGCCAGAGAATAAGGCAACATCGCAGCGCCGCAGTAACCCACACACAGGAGTTGGGCAGTAGCGCGGAGGCCTTCCAGCGAGAAGCAGACACGAAAACTGGAATCGACGGCGTGAAACGAAATCACCCCAGGAAACGGACCTTCCCTCAAGCACTTTAAGCACGAAGTCGAAAAGGATTTCCTAAGCTCTGAAACGAACGACGCGGCACTGAGCGCATTAGCCGCCGGGCACTTACCATTGCAGGCGGCGGAGTGTGCTTCTCCCGCTCCAAAAAGTGCGCCTCCGGCCTTTTCCCGTCCGCCGGTCAATATACGAAATCCGCCTCGGCCCAGCAGCCAATCGCAGCAGCGGTCTGTTTTTCTCTTCAACTAACAAAGCACGTGGACCGTTAGCACTTCCCTCGCCAGCTTTCCTGGTGCCCTCAAACCTCAGTACTTGCTTTTAGCTTTCAGGGCAACGGAGATGGCACCAATTCTTTCTAACGGGGTAAAGCGGCTCGTGATTTTGTTCTGCGTGTTTGCGTGTGTGTGTGTGTCTGTGTCTGTCTGTGCGCGTGTGTTTGGCAGCGCAGAGAGTGTGCCGTGCCGTCGTCGCCACCTACCACCGCCGCCTTCACGCTCGAATGCAGCCTTGGAGGTCTAACAAAGCGTGACTCGTGTAACCGCCCCAGAGATGCGTGGCCCACGGACGACTTTGTACCGGCCGAAGACAGGGAGGAAGAGGGGAAACGAGAAGAAAAAATAAGCCCCTTTCTTAAGCCGTTCCCATGGCTGTGCGTCGCTACGGTCGTTCCGCACGGCTTTCTCTTGCCGCCTGTTTTTGCACTATACCGCGTCGCTCACCACCACACAATTCCCGAAGGCGCTGGAAGCATGACGGCTATTTCCACGTGGCGGACTGCTTGTTTTGGAGTCAGGTCATGACGGACAAACGGCGAACAACACCTGAACAACTGGCGCGAACGTCGGAGTCTAGACACACGTGCGCTAACTGCGCACAATCATGGAGTAACACGTATCCGTCTACTAAGCAAGTGTGTGCTAAAAAAACGGTTATATGCGTACCCTGTATAGCAAGCAGCCGCGGTGGCTGAGTGGTTATGGCGCTCGGCTGCTGGCCCCAAAGACGCGGGTTCGATCCCGGCCGCGGCGGTCGAATTTCGATGGAGGCGAAATTCTAGAAGCCCGTGTACTGTGCGATGTCAGTGCACGTTAAAGAACCCCAGGTTGTCAAAATTTCCGGAACCCTTCACTACTCCGTCCCTCATAGACTGAGTCGCTTTGGGACGTTAAAACCCCATAAACTGTAAAGCCTTTATAGCAGGGGCTGTTTACATGATCAGATTATTTCGATTACAATTCTTGTTATTCAAACGGAGTCCGCAGTAGACGGAAAATTCGAGAGAAGCATTGAGCTTCCGCGATGACTGCCTTGCCTGACGAATCCCTCGATCTCATGAGCTGTGGCGCGATCACTCAAGGGGCGTTGATGAGGGCATTTCGCACTGAAACTGATTTCTAGAGCACTGAGATACTTCCTTGCACTAACCTAACTTATTATACTGGGTTGATCCCACTGAAAACGTGCTAGAGCTGCGATGTATTACAGATGTCTTGTCGCGCAAGCGGCATGCAGAAAAGAAAAAATCAATAGGCTCCACCAATGGGGCGTCTGGAATTCCATTGCGGCTACTAGCAGCCAATCTGAACGAGAGAAACTCTTTCTTTCCTTTTTAAGCTGCTTCAGCCTTCTGCTGTGAGGGGTTCCAGCGAACGGTCCTATATTGCGGAATGAACAGCTTTTGTGAGTTCAAGTTTATCGACAACGAACTCGCCGTTTGTTAAAACCGTCAGGAGCAGGCACCAATCACAATCTGCTCGCATCTTCTAAGCGACTAGTACGGCTCGGAGCAATAGTAGTTTCACCACAAGAACCCGCATTTGGTGCGAGGTTATTTTCTGTCGATCATAGCTCGTCGCATGGCGTGGCAATGTCATTCGCGGATACCGACACATTTACCTGTAGTCCGGCACAGAGAAGCTTGCTTTTATGCAGTTAGAATTTAAACCTTATCAATAAGGAAGGACCGTCAGGCGCCCAGAGCATATGAATAACGCTTGTGCTACAAATTTTGTCACAAAATGGTCATTTGGAGGGCGCACCAAGGACTGCTCCGTGAAATGAATGAGATCAAAAGAGACCACGGTGGCTCCCACGAGACGCCTTAAACGAGCGTCAACAGCAACGCGCGCAGGGCATCCGGATTGCGCAAGCATGTGCCACCATTCTTGAAAAGCTCGTCGCTATGTTCTTTCAGAGTCCTGTACTTCCAACACTTTTCTTGATGGCACGCAAGAGGACCCCAGCGAAGATATGGCATCAAAGGAGCCGAGCGTCAGCTGTTCCCTCAGAACCGGCCAAGCAAACGATGGTTATTAAAAGGCGTTAATGAATACCAAATGAGTACGTAATTAATTTACCGATACATTTATCAATACTGCGTAATTAATGTAAGAACGAATGCTATCAGAGATCGGAGAATACTATGGGGAAGGTTTGGTGCATGGAGATAAAAGGAACCATGCACCAAAATAACTGGTGCATGTTGTTTTGATTGTGTAAGGGCTTTATGTTGTTTAGAGCATCCGATACAGCTGCTTTCCTCAGTGCGTATGTATGCAACGACATTGTTCAATGGGATCACTCTTTTTTCTCTCCATGTTTATGTGGCTCCGATTCAAACAGTGTACTCTTTTCGGTTTCTTGTAACCATATGTTTATAACTTTCTGCTGTTTGAGCAAGTACAGTCGGGGACAAAAGTCGCTGGACCGCGTGCTTGTCACAGGAAGTTCATGGCTCTGTAATTAGCCTGTGGCTGGAGACCACACTTGTGGAGATGAAAGAACAAAATATTGACTTTGACCTCCACAAGTGCGGTCTCCAGCCGCGGGCTAATAGCAGAGCTATGGGCTCCGTTCGAGGAACACATGGTTCAGAGACTTTTGTCCCTTACGGTACACACCATTGTTCTTGAACTCAGATCCTGTTAGCTGCTCAGTTCTGCCATACAAGCCATGTAGAGGCTAGGCAACCACGGCAACATGTCATGTACAGAGTGTTTCAGCTAACACACAATGTTGAGCGAGTTGGTTTTCGACCTCAATAAATGCTCTATAGCTCACTAAGGCATGTTGCTGGGCAAGTTGGTTAAGCATCTTTGAAACTTGGAAAGAATCCACCTTGGCGCAAGTAAAACCACACACACAAAGGAAAGACAACGAGACAACGGACAGGCGCCAACTTCCAACTGTTTATTCCTCAAGAAAACTACACAAGGCCTATTACAGCCATAATCTATCACCCTGCATTATCAGTTTTTGCACAGAAAATTGTACTCCGCCGCATACAAATTCAATGACGTGTCACTCACACACAAAGCCGCCTTTTTCTTTATGTGAAACGCTTCCAATAAAAGCCACGCCTGTTTAATCTTGCTCCTGCCAAGAATCCTCGCCTTTTCCAGTCGAGGTTCGCACTTGCACATATTAACATGGTTGACCAAGTTGGCATATTTATCTTTATTGTTTTCAACCTTTTTGCAATGTTCCCCAAGGCGTTTGTTGATGCACCTCCCCGTTTGCCCTATATAGGACTTCCCACAGGTCAGGGGTATCTCGTACACCACTCCTTCCATACAACGGGTGAAGACACGCTGATGTTTTATATTGCATCCAGGGCGCTCAGTGCCACATATCCAGGGTATAAGTTTGTTCAGCTTGTTTAGTGCTGAAAATACTAGCGGTACTTCGTGTCTGTTAGCCACCTTCTTCAGATTATGTGACACTTTGTGCACATAAGGCATAACTTCAGGTTTTACCGCAGGGCTCCTTTCTTCCGGAATCTTTGGCCTGGTACAGCATTTTGTTTTTTGGAGGAGGGTTTCAGCGACGGCAGTCAACACCACCGAGGGGAAGCCAGCAGCCCTACTTGCAGAGAAAAGGTATATGTATTGGTTCCTATGTAGCCCCTACTTTATGTGAAATTTTTTTAGCTGCTTTGGACCAGGATCTTGCACAGTTGTTTTTAGGAGGACCTGTTTTTAAAACTTTTAGATATGTTGACGATTTTCTTATCCTTTTATCCACCGGTTTTGACAATTCTTTTGAAGCTATTGTGTCCAGGATTTTAAGTGTTTTTAACCTCAAAGGTCGCGGTCTAGTTTTTACGCATGAAGTCCCAAGTGAGAAAAAACTGCAATTTTTAGATCTAAGCTTAGCGTTCCGGGAGGACCATTTATGCTGGGGTTACTATCCCCGTACTAGCAAGGAACTCCTGCCCTTCAATACGGCGCATTCAAAAATTGTGAAGCGCGCCATCGCCTCTCTCTGCATTGAGTCCTCGCTTTCAAAGTCATGTCCGCACCAAATGCACGATAGCTTAAAAAATCAGATTGGCCGCCTGTTGGCTGCTGGCTTCCCCTCAATGGTGTTGACTGCCGTCGCTGAAACCCTCCTCCAAGCCAAAGAATCCGGAAGAAAGGAGCCCTGCGGTAAAACCTGAAGTTATGCCTTATGTGCACAAAGTGTCACATAATCTGAAGAAGGTGGCTAACAGACACGAAGTACCGCTAGTATTTTCAGCACCAAACAAGCTGAACAAACTTATACCCCGGATATGTGGCACTGAGCGCCCTGGATGCAATATAAAACATCAGCGTGTCTTCACCCGTTGTATGGAAGGAGTGGTGTACGAGATACCCCTGACCTGTGGAAAGTCCTATACAGGGCAAACGGGGAGGTGCATCAACCAACGCCTTGGGGAACATTGCAAAAAGGTTGAAAACAATAAAGATAAATATGCCAACTTGGTCAACCATGTTAATATGTGCAAGTGCGAACCTCGACGGGAAAAGGCGAGGATTCTTGGCAGGAGCAAGATTAAACAGGCGAGGCTTTTATTGGAAGCGTTTCACATAAAGAAAAAGGCGGCTTTGTGTGTGAGTGACACGTCATTGAATTTGTATGCGGCGGAGTACAATTTTCTGTGCAAAAACTGATAATGCAGGGTGATAGATTATGGCTGTGATAGGCACATGGAGTGAAAAAAAGTGGGCGTATCCTGAGACTATTTATCTGTGGTTTTCTTGAGGAATAAACAGTTGGAAGTTGGCCCCTGTCCGTTGTCTCGTTGTCTTTCTTTTGTGTATGTGGTTTTACTTGCGCCAAGGTGGATTCTTTCCAAGTTTCAAAAATGCTCTATAGTTATGTAAATTTCAGCTAAGGCTGGCAGCAACTTTTTAAAAATAGGTTTTTTGAATTATATGAGCGCTTTTTTTAGGCATTGCGCTGTTAGCGGTGTATTTCACCAGAATACAGCTCAGACGCGCTAACTAACAGGCTATTTCACTATTGTATATAGTTGACTTTTCCGCTATTAGTGTTACTGTCTGTATTTATTCAGAGGCTTGTAGCATACCGTAAGTAATCTTCATATCAGTTATTAGAATTTCAAAAATGGCCTTCACATCACTGCTGCAGTGCAAATAATTCTGGGGTCGCGCCCAAGAAAAAGCGAAACCGTGCGCCCAAGAGAGCGCTAGCCACACCTAAAAGCGCTAGGGTGCCAATGTCACGTGCTGCTTTCTCAGAGCCCGACTGAGAACGGCAAGCCTGGAAAGAGCACGTGACAGGCGCGCCGTTGTGATAATAATAATAATAATAATTGGTTTTTGGGGGAAGGAAACGGCGCAGTATCTGTCTCATATATCGGTGGACACCTGAACCGCGCCGTAAGGGAAGGTATAAGGAAGGTAGTGAAAGAGGAAAGGAAGAAGGAGGTGCCGTAGTGGAGGGCTCCGGAATAATTTCGACCACCTGGGGATCTTTAACGTGCGCTGACATCGCACAGCACACGGGCGCCTTAGCGTTTTTCCTCCATAAAAACGCAGCTGCCGCGGTCGGGTTCGAACCCGGGAACTCCGGATCAGTAGTCGAGCGCCCTAACCACTGAGCCACCGCGGCGGGTGCGCCGTTGTGTGACTGGCGGTTTTAGGCGTGGCTATAGTTCTTTATGGGCGCGCGGTTTCACTTTCGCCCGTGCGCGACCTTCCTTGCATCCAGAATTCCTTGCATCGCAGCAGTGACGTGAATGACACTTCTGAAATTCTAATAATTGATATGGACATTACTTACTCCATGCTACAAGCCTCTCAATAAATAAACAAAGGAACAGTATTGGTTGAAAAGTCAACTCTACAACAGTCAAACAGCCTACTCGTCTGAGCTGTATTCTTGTGGAGTACACCGCTAACTATGCAATGCCTAAAAAAAGCGCGCATATAATTAAAAAACCCTATTTTTAAAAAATGTCTGACATTATTAGGTGAAACTCCCTGTGTATGCATACAATAAAGAGTAAAATTACGGAGAGCACTTAAGGCTATGTATGTGCTTTCAAATGGAGAAAATTTTTTATATTATGACTTTTTTACTTTTTATTTATTTTATAATTCTTTCTCTTCCTTTCTAATCCCACACTTAGTCATTAGCATACAGTAGTAAGGCAACGCGTTTACTGTAGGTTCACTTTGTTCGCCAACAAGCAGCTCGGTTTTGTCCTGAGAGTCCTGGGTTCAATTCCCCGTACCTTCGAAGAGGTTTCCCTTCCTGCACTCTAAACACGAATACGCCTATAGGAGAGTAAAAAGGGAGTCAGCTGTCCTATAGCGCACTCCCTTTTATGAAAGAGAGTCCGCTAGAGGACGCCTTCCCCCTTTTTAATCCCTTTCTGTTTATATCGTGCGGAAGACTGCTTGTGCACGAGTTATCACGTGAGGTCAACCGGGAAGAAGGCGCGTGCCTTGTGCGTGAAAGTCAGACAATCCTACTCCACCTCTTGGGGCTGACTCAAACCAAGCACACACTTTCGAAATTCCTTAGAACGAAGAAATAGACCACGGAAATCGAAGACACACATTTCGTAACAAAGTCAAAGGCGCCTATATTGTGTTCGCGCGCCTTTCCGAGCTGACGCCAAACAAGCTATGTACTAGGCTCATATTCAGCAAGTCTTGCACGACTACAGCGACATTTCGCAAGACCCTACCACCACAGCGCCAAAATTGCCTGTGGTTTAGCTCTGGTTAAACCTGGTTTAATTGCGAAAGCTTGCTTAACTTTCGCCTTAGAATTTAACTGTTCCGAAGCAGTAGAGCAACTAGATTCAGATATAGACTCTTCGTCGGCAACTTCCATGGCGAGACTGATCAACCAACGCGTAGCGCACCGCTGTATATCCCAGTGAAGCCGCCACGGAGCGAGCGCAAGGCGAGGAGGTCGTCATATCAATGGAGAGACCACCTGTTAGGCGCAGAAGAACTATCTGTTAAGCGCGGCGCCGGCTCGGGGTCCACGGCACACGCTACGAGCGGCTCCCTTCTAGCTGCGGCCGGGAGAAAAGCTTAGAATTTAAATGTTCAGAAGCAGTAGAGCAAATAGATTCAGATACAGACTCTTCGTCGGCAACTTCCATGGCGAGACTCATCAACCAACGCGTAGCGCACCGCTGTATATCCCAGTGAAGCCGCCACGGAGCGAGCGCAAGGCGAGGAGGTCGTCATATCAATGGAGAGACCACCTGTTAGGCGCAGAAGTACTATCTGTTAAGCGCGGCGCCGGCTCGGGGTCCACGGCACACGCTACGAGCGGCTCCCTTCTAGCTGCGGCCGGGAGAAAAGCTTAGAATTTAAATGTTCCGAAGCAGTAGAGCAAATAGATTCAGATACAGACTCTTCGTCGGCCACTTCCATGGCGAGACTCATCAAACAACGCGTAGCGCACAGCTGTATATCCCAGTGAAGCCGCCACGGAGCGAGCGCAAGTCGAGGAGGTCGTCATATCAATGGAGAGACCACCTGTAAGGCGCAGAAGTACTATCTGATAGGCGCGGCGCCGGCTCGGGGGCCACGGCACACGCTACGAGAAGCTCGCTTCTAGCTGCGGCCGGTAGAAAAGCTTAGAATTTCAATGTTCCGAAGCAGTAGAGCAAATAGATTCAGATATAGACTCTTCGTCGGCAACTTCCATGGCGAGACTCATCAACCAACGCGTAGCGCACCGCTATATATCCCAGTGAAGCCGCCACAGAGCGAGCGCAAGGCGAGGAGGTCGTCATATCAATGGAGAGACCACCTGTTAGGCGCAGATGTACTATCTGATAGGCGCGGCGCCGGCTCGGGGTCCACGGCACACGCTACGAGCGGCTCCCTTCTAGCTGCGGCCGGGAGAAAAGCTTAGAATTGAAATGTTCCGAAGCAGTAGAGCAAATAGATCAGATATAGTCTCTTCGTCGGCAACTTCCATGGCGAGACTCATCAACCAACGCGTAGCGCACCGCTATATATCCCAGTGGAGCCGCCACGGAGCGAGCGCAAGGCGAGGAGGTCGTCATATCAATGGAGAGACCACCTGTTAGGCGCAGAAGTACTATCTGTTAAGCGTGGCGCCGGCTCGGGGTCCACGGCACACGCTACGAGCGGATCCTTTCTAGCAGCGGCCGGGAGAAAAGCTTAGAATTTAAATGTTCCGAAGCAGTAGAGCAAATAGATTCAGATATAGACTCTTCGTCGGCAACTTCCATGGCGAGACTGATCAACCAACGCGTAGCGCACCGCAGTATATAACAGTGAAGACGCCACGGAGCGAGCGCAAGGCGAGGAGGTCGTCATATCAACGGAGAGACCACCTGTTAGGCGCAGAAGTACTATCTGTTAAGCGCGGCGCCGGCTCGGGGTTTCCACGGCACACGCTACGAGCGGCTCCCTTCTAGCTGCGGCCGGGAGAAAAGCTTAGAATTTAAATGTTCCCAAGCAGTAGAGCAAATAGATTCAGATACAGACTCTTCGTCGGCAACTTCCATGGCGAGACTCATCAACCAACGCGTAGCGCACCGCTATATATCCCAGTTAAGCCGCCACGGAGCGAGCGCAAGTCGAGGAGGTCGTCATATCAATGGAGAGACCACCTGTAAGGCGCAGAAGTACTACCTGATAGGCGCGTCGCCGGCTCGGGGTTTCCACGGCACACGCTACGAGCGGCTCCCTTCTAGCTGCGGCCGGGAGAAAAGCTTAGAATTTAAATGTTCCGAAGCAGTAGAGCAAATAGATTCAGATACAGACTCTTCGTCGGCAACTTCCATGGCGAGACTCATCAACCAACGCGTAGCGCACCGCTGTATATCCCAGTGAAGCCGCCACGGAGCGAGCGCAAGGCGAGGAGGTCGTCATATCAATGGAGAGACCACCTGTAAGGCGCAGAAGTACTATCTGATAGGCGCGGCGCCGGCTCGGGGTCCACGGCACACGCTACGAGCGGCTCCCTTCTAGCTGCGGCCGGGAGAAAAGCTTAGAATTGAAATGTTCCGAAGCAGTAGAGCAAATAGATCAGATATAGTCTCTTCGTCGGCAACTTCCATGGCGAGACTCATCAACCAACGCGTAGCGCACCGCTATATATCCCAGTGGAGCCGCCACGGAGCGAGCGCAAGGCGAGGAGGTCGTCATATCAATGGAGAGACCACCTGTTAGGCGCAGAAGTACTATCTGTTAAGCGTGGCGCCGGCTCGGGGTCCACGGCACACGCTACGAGCGGATCCTTTCTAGCAGCGGCCGGGAGAAAAGCTTAGAATTTAAATGTTCCGAAGCAGTAGAGCAAATAGATTCAGATATAGACTCTTCGTCGGCAACTTCCATGGCGAGACTGATCAACCAACGCGTAGCGCACCGCAGTATATAACAGTGAAGACGCCACGGAGCGAGCGCAAGGCGAGGAGGTCGTCATATCAACGGAGAGACCACCTGTTAGGCGCAGAAGTACTATCTGTTAAGCGCGGCGCCGGCTCGGGGTTTCCACGGCACACGCTACGAGCGGCTCCCTTCTAGCTGCGGCCGGGAGAAAAGCTTAGAATTTAAATGTTCCGAAGCAGTAGAGCAAATAGATTCAGATACAGACTCTTCGTCGGCAACTTCCATGGCGAGACTCATCAACCAACGCGTAGCGCACCGCTATATATCCCAGTTAAGCCGCCACGGAGCGAGCGCAAGTCGAGGAGGTCGTCATATCAATGGAGAGACCACCTGTAAGGCGCAGAAGTACTACCTGATAGGCGCGTCGCCGGCTCGGGGTTTCCACGGCACACGCTACGAGCGGCTCCCTTCTAGCTGCGGCCGGGAGAAAAGCTTAGAATTTAAATGTTCCGAAGCAGTAGAGCAAATAGATTCAGATACAGACTCTTCGTCGGCAACTTCCATGGCGAGACTCATCAACCAACGCGTAGCGCACCGCTGTATATCCCAGTGAAGCCGCCACGGAGCGAGCGCAAGGCGAGGAGGTCGTCATATCAATGGAGAGACCACCTGTTAGGCGCAGAAGTACTATCTGTTAAGCGCGGCGCCGGCTCGGGGTCCACGGCACACGCTACGAGCGGCTCCCTTCTAGCTGCGGCCGGGAGAAAAGCTTAGAATTTAAATGTTCCGAAGCAGTAGAGCAAATAGATTCAAATACAGACTCTTCGTCGGCCACTTCCATGGCGAGACTCATCAAACAACGCGTAGCGCACAGCTGTATATCCCAGTGAAGCCGCCACGGAGCGAGCGCAAGTCGAGGAGGTCGTCATATCAATGGAGAGACCACCTGTAAGGCGCAGAAGTACTATCTGATAGGCGCGGCGCCGGCTCGGGGGCCACGGCACACGCTACGAGAAGCTCGCTTCTAGCTGCGGCCGGTAGAAAAGCTTAGAATTTCAATGTTCCGAAGCAGTAGAGCAAATAGATTCAGATATAGACTCTTCGTCGGCAACTTCCATGGCGAGACTCATCAACCAACGCGTAGCGCACCGCTATATATCCCAGTGAAGCCGCCACAGAGCGAGCGCAAGGCGAGGAGGTCGTCATATCAATGGAGAGACCACCTGTTAGGCGCAGATGTACTATCTGATAGGCGCGGCGCCGGCTCGGGGTCCACGGCACACGCTACGAGCGGCTCCCTTCTAGCTGCGGCCGGGAGAAAAGCTTAGAATTGAAATGTTCCGAAGCAGTAGAGCAAATAGATCAGATATAGACTCTTCGTCGGCAACTTCCATGGCGAGACTCATCAACCAACGCGTAGCGCACCGCTATATATCCCAGTGGAGCCGCCACGGAGCGAGCGCAAGGCGAGGAGGTCGTCATATCAATGGAGAGACCACCTGTTAGGCGCAGAAGTACTATCTGTTAAGCGTGGCGCCGGCTCGGGGTCCACGGCACACGCTACGAGCGGCTCCTTTCTAGCAGCGGCCGGGAGAAAAGCTTAGAATTTAAATGTTCCGAAGCAGTAGAGCAAATAGATTCAGATATAGACTCTTCGTCGGCAACTTCCACGGCGAGACTCATCAACCAACGCGTAGCGCACCGCTATATATCCCAGTGAAGCCGCCACAGAGCGAGCGCAAGGCGAGGAGGTCGTCATATTAATGGAGAGACCACCTGTTAGGCGCAGATGTACTATCTGATAGGCGCGGCGCCGGCTCGGGGTCCACGGCACACGCTACGAGCGGCTCCCTTCTAGCTGCGGCCGGGAGAAAAGCTTAGAATTGAGATGTTCCGAAGCAGTAGAGCAAATAGATTCAGATATAGACTCTTCGTCGGCAACTTCCACGGCGAGACTCATCAACCAACGCGTAGCGCACCGCTATATATCCCAGTGAAGCCGCCACAGAGCGAGCGCAAGGCGAGGAGGTCGCCATATTAATGGAGAGACCACCTGTAAGGCGCAGATGTACTATCTGATAGGCGCGGCGCCGGCTCGGGGTCCACGGCACACGCTACGAGCGGCTCCCTTCTAGCTGCGGCCGGGAGAAAAGCTTAGAATTGAAATGTTCCGAAGCAGTAGAGCAAATAGATCAGATATAGACTCTTCGTCGGCAACTTCCATGGCGAGACTCATCAACCAACGCGTAGCGCACCGCTATATATCCCAGTGAAGCCGCCACAGAGCGAGCGCAAGGCGAGGAGGTCGTCATATCAATGGAGAGACCACCTGTTAGGCGCAGATGTACTATCTGATAGGCGCGGCGCCGGCTCGGGGTCCACGGCACACGCTACGAGCGGCTCCCTTCTAGCTGCGGCCGGGAGAAAAGCTTAGAATTTAAATGTTCCGAAGCAGTAGAGCAAATAGATCAGATATAGACTCTTCGTCGGCAACTTCCATGGCGAGACTCATCAACCAACGCGTAGCGTACCGCTATATATCCCAGTGAAGCCGCCACAGAGCGAGTGCAAGGCGAGGAGGTCGTCATATCAATGGAGAGACCACCTGTAAGGCGCAGAAGTACTATCTGATAGGCGCGGCGCCGGCTCGGGGTCCACGGCACACGCTACGAGCGGCTCCCTTCTAGCTGCGGCCGGGAGAAAAGCTTACAATTGAAATGTTCCGAAGCAGTAGAGCAAATAGATCAGATATAGACTCTTCGTCGGCAACTTCCATGGCGAGACTCATCAACCAACGCGTAGCGCACCGCTATATATCCCAGTGAAGCCGCCACAGAGCGAGCGCAAGGCGAGGAGGTCGCCATATAAATGGAGAGACCACCTGTAAGGCGCAGAAGTACTATCTGATAGGCGCGGCGCCGGCTCGGGGTCCACGGCACACGCTACGAGCGGCTCCCTTCTAGCTGCGGCCGGGAGAAAAGCTTAGAATTGAAATGTTCCGAAGCAGTAGAGCAAATAGATCAGATATAGACTCTTCGTCGGCAACTTCCATGGCGAGACTCATCAACCAACGCGTAGCGCACCGCTATATATCCCAGTGAAGCCGCCACAGAGCGAGCGCAAGGCGAGGAGGTCGCCATATTAATGGAGAGACCACCTGTAAGGCGCAGAAGTACTATCTGATAGGCGCGGCGCCGGCTCGGGGTCCACGGCACACGCTACGAGCGGCTCCCTTCTAGCTGCGGCCGGGAGAAAAGCTTAGAATTGAAATGTTCCGAAGCAGTAGAGCAAATAGATTCCGATATAAACTCTTTGTCGGTGACTTCCATGGCGAGACTGATCAACCAACGCGTAGCGCACCGCTATATATCCCAGTGAAGCCGCCACAGAGCGAGCGCAAGGCGAGGAGGTCGTCATATCAATGGAGAGACCACCTGTAAGGCGCAGAAGTACTATCTGATAGGCGCGGCGCCGGCTCGGGGTCCACGGCACACGCTACGAGCGGCTCCCTTCTAGCTGCGGCCGGGAGAAAAGCTTAGAATTGAAATGTTCCGAAGCAGTAGAGCAAATAGATCAGATATAGACTCTTCGTCGGCAACTTCCATGGCGAGACTCATCAACCAACGCGTAGCGCACCGCTATATATCCCAGTGAAGCCGCCACAGAGCGAGCGCAAGGCGAGGAGGTCGCCATATAAATGGAGAGACCACCTGTAAGGCGCAGAAGTACTATCTGATAGGCGCGGCGCCGGCTCGGGGTCCACGGCACACGCTACGAGCGGCTCCCTTCTAGCTGCGGCCGGGAGAAAAGCTTAGAATTGAAATGTTCCGAAGCAGTAGAGCAAATAGATCAGATATAGACTCTTCGTCGGCAACTTCCATGGCGAGACTCATCAACCAACGCGTAGCGCACCGCTATATATCCCAGTGAAGCCGCCACAGAGCGAGCGCAAGGCGAGGAGGTCGCCATATTAATGGAGAGACCACCTGTAAGGCGCAGAAGTACTATCTGATAGGCGCGGCGCCGGCTCGGGGTCCACGGCACACGCTACGAGCGGCTCCCTTCTAGCTGCGGCCGGGAGAAAAGCTTAGAATTGAAATGTTCCGAAGCAGTAGAGCAAATAGATTCCGATATAAACTCTTTGTCGGTGACTTCCATGGCGAGACTGATCAACCAACGCGTAGCGCACCGCTATATATCCCAGTGAAGCCGCCACAGAGCGAGCGCAAGGCGAGGAGGTCGTCATATCAATGGAGAGACCACCTGTAAGGCGCAGAAGTACTATCTGATAGGCGCGGCGCCGGCTCGGGGTCCACGGCACACGCTACGAGCGGCTCCCTTCTAGCTGCGGCCGGGAGAAAAGCTTAGAATTGAAATGTTCCGAAGCAGTAGAGCAAATAGATTCCGATATAAACTCTTTGTCGGTGACTTCCATGGCGAGACTGATCAACCAACGCGTAGCGCACCGCTGTATATCCCAGTAAAGCCGCCACGGAGCGAGCGCAAGGCGAGGAGGTCGTCATATCAATGGAGAGACCACCTGTAAGGCGCAGAAGTACTATCTGATAGGCGCGGCGCCGGCTCAGGGGCCACGGCACACGCTACGAGCGGCTCCCTTCTAGCTGCGGCCAGGAGAAAAGCTTAGAATTTAAATGTTCCGAAGCAGTAGAGCAAATAGATTCCGATATAAACTCTTTTTCGGTGACTTCCATGGCGAGACTCATCAACCAACGCGTAGCGCACCGCTATATATCCCAGTGAAGCCGCCACGGAGCGAGCGCTACGGCTGCTTCTAGCTACGGCGGACTTCTGAATGCAATCAAAATGCCAACGCGTGTTACGATCACGTCTTCATCGCTGATCGATTTGTTTATCACTAACCATGACACTAGTATGATCACATCTGGAGTAATAATTTCTGACATCAGCGATCACTTGCCAATATTTATGTGTGTTAAAAACATGTCTAAAAAGAAACGTAGTTCAACATATTCTTTCCAACTTATATCTGAAAAAACACTGTCCACATTTAGAAACTCGGTAGAAAAGAACAACTGGAGGCCTGTCCTTTTAGAAAATGACGCCAATAATGCTTCCGAAGCATTCTTAGGCATTCTGAAGCCGATTTACGAGGCCTGTTTCCCAATATTAACAAAAAAAACAAAGGCGTCACAGTCGCAAACCATGGGTCACACCGGAGTTGGTGGCAAAGATAAACACAAAGAACATCCTATACCATAAGTTTATTAAATCGAGAGCTGAATGTGATCTGACAGCGTTTAAAAAATATCGAAACCGCTTGAATACTGAGCTCAAGAAAGCCAGAAACGCCTATTACACAAATCAATACACGTCAACTTGTGGTCGTGTCGACATTATGTGGAAGCGGCTAAACGCAATTTTGGGGAGAAATAGCAAATCAGGTGAATTAAATATGCTAAATATTGATGGTGTAAATATAACTGGAAAAGAAATAGCTGATACGTTTAATACGCACTTTGTTTGCGCTTCTAGAAATCAAGTCCCGCATAACAATCTCAGTGATGTTGTTCATATAGGCGACACTGTATTTCTCAAACCGGTTGAAGAAGCAGATGTAACGGCAGCCTTCCAAGAACTAAACAATAGCACATCCATTGATATTGATGGCCTCCAGATAAAGCCTATGCGGTATATTTTTGACCTTATTTTACCATACATCACGCATATCTTAAACCTTTGTGTCAGTACCGCTGTATTTCCTCGTAAAATGCAGATTGCACGTGTAACAGTTATCTTTAAAAAGGGTGATAAAAACCAGCTCGTGAATTACAGGCCAATATCTATCTTACCCGTGTTTTCTAAGCTACTAGAAAAAGTAATACTTAGAAACTTTTTGCAGTTTGAAGAAAAACACAAAATTATAACAGCAGCTCAGTATGGCTTCCGTAAGCACCGCTCTACTGAACTTGCACTATTAGATCAACGAGAATATATATTGAACGAACTCGAACATAATAGGATAGTCATTGGTATTTTTCTTGATTTTTCGAAGGCATTCGACTTATTAAACCATACAATACTTCTTCGTAAACTTGAGCGTTGTGGCTTCCGCGGCCATGCACTATCGCTTGTGCAGTCATACCTCATGTATCGCAAACAGGCAGTGGCAATAAATGGTCTCCTCTCAGATATGCAATCTGTAGGCTGTGGCGTTCCACAAGGTAGCATTTTGGGTCCATTTCTGTTTAATCTTTACATCAATGACATTGTACATGCAACTCCATTCGTTAAATTTATCATCTATGCTGATGACACCAGTATTTTTCTTGCCGGAGATAATGCAGCTGAACTCACAGATACTGCAAACAATGCACTGAAGCAAATAGAAAACTGGAGTAGCAGAAATGCGTTGCGGATTAACACAGCAAAGACTAAAGTCGTTGTTTTCAGAGGTAGAAACAAGAAGGTCTGTCTCACTAATAACATATTCCTGCAGTCCGTACCCTTAGAAGTTGTGCCTTCATTTAAAACATTAGGTATATTATTTAATGAAAGAATGTCATGGGATGATCATGTTAGCTTTGTAACAAATAAATGTTCACGTATTATTGGTCTTCTTTACAAGAACCGTGAGATACTGCCGCGAAATGTAATGCTAATGCTATATAATTCATTGATACAATCTCATTTCAGCTATTGCCATTTAACCTGGGGTGCAACAACAGCAGGCAATCTTCAGAAACTACACTTGTTACAGAAAAAATTTCTAAGAATTGTTGAAAATGTTTCGCATACCTACCATACGGCCGCACTTTTCTTAAAGTATAACTTACTACCAATTACTAAGCTTTATGACTATCGTCTGAGCAAGTGTGTGAAAAACGAGGTGTTGAAGAACATATCTTTTCTATCAAAATTAGCTGGTTTAGAAAAACGAGATGCAATATACAGCACAAGAAATATAGCACAATGGAACGTAAAAACATACAGAACTTTCTATGGTAATCAAACATTAAAAAATAAACTACCACGACTTCTTAACAAACTCGCACAAAACGATATTGATCTCCAAAACACAACACGCCACAAACTGTTCGAGTATTTTTTTTTTTACACTACATCTAACCTTTTTTCTGTGATTTGTCTACCTAATTCTTCTTTCTTTCACCATCATTGTAAGTTTTCTTTCCAGCCAGGACAATGCTGTTGATTTTATGCTGACTACTGTAACCGGGTAACAGCTCTGCTATATGTATTTTTTTTATTTTCTTTATTGTATTGTATTGTATGTTCTTTATTTCTTTACTGTATTGCTGTCAAAGTGGGGGCCCGTGGCCTTGTCAAGCTGTCAAACGGCAGCTTTTACTACGGGTCCCCGCCATCATCTGTACCATGGTGGCAAATAAATTTGAATTTGAATTTGAATTTGACGTCACGCGTCGTCATAGCAACGGAGAGTGCTGACCTCCCACCACCTGCCAAGCACAGCGCCGGCTCTGGGGGGAGCATGGCATACGCGATAGGCGGTTAGACCTGGCGTAGTATTGCTTTCGCAATAAAACAGGTCATAAAATTTCTATGCCGATACACCAGGCGCCAGCGCACCGTCTCGATTACCGCCACGAAACGCCGGACTCCAAGTCCACAGCAGCGAATTCTCTATTCAGTGTGGACTTAATTCCAGCGGTTCTATGAAAGCCGCCGCAAAAACACTACAGCGGGAATGGATATGATCAGCTATATACAACACGTTAAGGCATATGTCCGAACACTTTCCTGGGCCCTTTGGTCTTCTCAGTTTATTTTTTGCCTTTTGCGTGCAGAAACTATATACGACGTTTCACCTGACATTTTACACAATTTTTAAAAATAGTCTTTTTGAATTAGAAAAGTGCTTTTAACAGCATACGTTGTCAGCAATGTAGTACATCAAAATACAGCTAAGACATGCTAGCTAGCAGGCTGGTTAACTAATATTGAATAGATAACTTTTCAACTATTCCTGTGTGGCTCCTTAAATATTCAGAGGCGGGTAGGCCACCGTAATTAATATCAATATCATTTTCTTTTAATTTCGAAAACGCGGTTACCCTCGGCGTTGTGTCCCAACAAATTATGGCTACATCGCCCCAAAATACACGCACTTTCAAGAAGCTTGCAGGCAAAGAAACCTCTCTCGTGCACGTAACTGGTCGAAATAGCCAAAATTTGTTGGGTCACGGCACCTAGGGTAACCCCATTTTTGTGTTCTAAAAACTGATATGGATATTATTAACTCGGGGCTACACGCCTCTCAATAATTAAGAAACCTAACAATGAGAGTTAAAAAGGCAACCATTAAATACTAGTTAGCAAGCCTGGTAGTTAGCCCGTCTTAGTTATTTTCTGATGCACTACACCGCTCACAATGCTCTGCCGAAAAAAAAAGAGAGTTCTGCTAACTCATAAAGGGTATTTTTAAAAATTGTGTGAACTCTTAGGTGAAACACCCTCTATAGTTTCTGCGCGAAAAAAGGCAAAAAAATATACAGAGATAAACGCCGGGCTCGCGAAAGTGTTTGGACATATTGCGTAACGTGCTGTATATAGCTGACCCTCTCCATTCCAACTGTAGTGTTTTTCTGCGGCTTTCGTAGCGCCGCTGGTATTTAGACCGCGCTGAACAGAGAATTCGCTGCTGTGTACGAGGGGACCGGCGTTTCCCGGTGGTAATCGAGAGGTGCTCTGGCGCCTAGTGTATCGGCATAGAAATTTTCATACATGTCATGTGCTGTCGCTGCAGTCGTGCAAGACTGGCTGAATCTGAGCCTATAGTACATAGCCTGTTTGGCGGAAACTCGGAAAAGAACGAACACACAATACAAGCGCCTTTGACTTTGTTATGGATTTTGTTTATTCGATGTCGTGGTCTAATTCTACGTTCTAAGAAATTTCTAAAGTTCGTGTTTGGTTTAAGTGAGCCCCAAGAGGTGGAGCCGGATCTGTCTGACTGCCACACACGAGGCGCGCGCCTTCTTTCCGGTTCAGCTGAGCAGACCACACGTCCACAACCAATCTTCCCCACACTCTAAACAGAAAGGAGTAAAAAACGAGTAAGGCGTCTTCTATCACACTCCCTATTATAATAGAGACAGCGCTAGACGACCGCCTGCTCTCATATAGGCGTATTCTTGTTTAGAGTGCAGTGAGGGAATGTGTGCAATCCTGCGCCAGCTGAGGGTCAACTCTGGCTGCCATTCTACATGGGGCCATTTTTCTCGCTTTAGTGCGTTAGCAAGAGAGGCCCCAGTTGTCACCTGCCACGTTTGGCAAGTGGCAAAGCGGAGAGGGAAGTTATCTTCTCTACCCTCAGATGAGAGGGGGAGCGAGAGGGAACGCGAAGAAAGGTTTCGATGCGATGGGTGGCGGGGGAAAAATTGGAAAGAGGCAAATTTCTCTCTCTACTTCTTTCTACTCTGTTTCTTTTTCTACTACTTTGAACGGCAGAGTGACAGTGAGGTGGGAAAGGGAAGACGAAGAGAGGAAGGAGACGACGGTTGGCGAATGGGGATCTTTAATAAATGTGTCTATTTCAATCATTCGCTGCACTAAGAGAACACAAGTACACGTAAGATCTTACATGTATTTGTGTATCCTCTTTAGGTTTTCGAGAACCCAAAGAGAATACGCCTAATGCTAATGCATTTCTGCGGCATCAGTTCCGCTGTTCACCACTGCTTTTTCTTCCAGCACTGATGATGAGACGGCGTTTATCCGTTTGAGAAAATAAACGGCGTCTTCGTGTGCGCAGCCTGTTCACAATGTGATTTGAGTGTGAGTCTCGCGTATGAGAAGTACGATGCATGATTCACTTCCGTGTATTCCGTATTCCCGTTCTTGGGAAGGATGCCGAAGAGACTGCATACATTCTTGGGAAGTTGGTTCATTGTCCTGAGAAGGCGCCTTGCTTCCTCCGTGGCCGTTCGTCGGCGGCTTCGCAGTAGCTGTTGGAAGCAATGCTGTTCCATGCCGCGTTGAAGGTTATTCTCCGACTCGTCTTTCTTCAAATTCCGGTGACTCAAGCAAGGTTGGTGTACAGCGCGGTGCCAAATCGGATCATAGGCAGACATTTCAGCATGCGAAGATTGGATTTCAGCTGCCTGATTGACTCAACGTGATGCCGGGGAGCCTGGCTTGGTGTATGCGGATGCTCCTGTCCGTAAATAAATGGACACTAGACAACTCCATACAGTTTTTGTAGCGATAGCTACATTACAGTGGCATTTCGAACCTTCAGCGTTGCAGTGGGGTGTGACCGTGGCGGCGGGACGTGACGGTGGCGCCGCAGCCACGGCGTGGTGGCGCCACCACCCACACGTGGTCACGTGGTTGGTCACGTGACCAGCCACGTGGTGCGGAGCAGCCGCTGCTCACGGCGGCGCGACGCGCCGGCGAAACCGAGCTGCAACAGCTGTGTGCATGCGCCGTGTCAAGTGGGACGAAGATGAAGAAGGAACGCTAAGCGAAACGGAGCGGTGAAAGGTTTACTTTGCAATTCAACTGAGCAAGTTCCACTCAGCCAGCTGCAGCTATCGCGTCACTCCAGGTTTAACCAGAGCTAAACCACCGCCAATTTTTGTTCTCTGCAATGAACCTTTCTCTGGCTCTTTCACGCTATGTTGATGTTTGTTGGACAAGTAAAGGCTGATCTATTCCTGAGAAAATTAAATTTAAATATTTTTCCGCCACTTCATTCAATGTGATATAGCGTCACTAACGACAATGACTCAGTGGTCACTGGCGTATTGCAATGGCGGTGTAATCTTGTTTCAGAGATCCACGTTCTGGACGCTGTTTGGGTGTCACAGCACTGCACGTGCGAAAGCGACTGGTGACGGCGAAACCTGTACAGTTTTTTACCTTTTATAGTTCATAAAACACCGCTCTCAGTAACAGCATCCTGTTTGTCTTTAAAACGGTGTCATCTATCGATGCAGGCTGACATCAGTTTGTTTTCGGTGTCCCTCTATGACAGTCCAGCGGTGTGGCAGGACAGTTGAATATTTATGTAGATGGAGTAGTACTGTTTGCACAACCAATTTCTTTAACTTCTTTACGGGGAATAAGAGTGAATAAATGGGGAATTTATGACACTTTCTCGCGAATACTTTCTTTATCGTGATAGGGGAAGGAGATGCTTTGTTAACTGAAATTTCTGTTTCAATGTTCTTTCATTCATTTTCGCAATTCGAAAAATTTGTTTTAAATCAATGAACTGAGCTCTTGGACTTTTCGGCCATTCCGTGTACCACGTGCTACAGTATCAAGGCGAGCAAAAGACAAGGAAAACGAGGCAGCCGCGCTCCTGTGCCACGCGCACTCGTTCGCCTGGCTAGCCCCACGCACTGACGGTCGGCCTGGGTGGGCTTTGCCGTTCCAGGCCGGTTCCCCAGCGTCTGGCGCCGACGGGAGAAGGCGCAGTCGACAGAGACGCTTTCTGTACCTCCCGAGGCTGAGTCCGGCGACTGGTTTACCAGTGGTTTCGACGGCGACCACCGTAATCATCGCACCAGGAGCCACCGCCAGCTGCCCGTGGAGGTTGACCTGAACAGATCATGGGGAGCGAGAAGTCCGGACGTTCTAGGAAAGCTCCAATGCGAAATTCCGCCCCCAATAAGAGCGACTCCGAGGAGCCGAAGCCCAAACAAACCAGGAAGAAGGCAAAGGTGGCCGCAGGCACGATAGACTCGACGGCTGAGAAGCCAAGGATAAGCCGCCGGAAGGCAGCACCTCCTCCGCCGAAGGAACCGGTGGCGCCCAAAGGTAACGCAACCAAAGCTGGTGCTCGCTCATTAGGCGAGTCAGCATTGCAGTTGTCTGCCGACGCCAACAGCCGCTCGTCAAGAAAGGCGGCTGATGTCCCTGGCACATCTGCAGGGGAGATGTCATGCACCATTGAGGGCGTTTCACGCATGCCCGGAACCCACCGCCGGTCGGAGACCAAATCCGGAAGTAAGAGGCGCCACCGGAGCAAGCAGCACCGGTCGCAGACCACCGGGGGTGGTCGACGTCGCTCCCGTAGCCGTGGCCTTTCTGGGGCCGGGTCGTCTAGCCACAGCGCCTCAGGCAAGCGAGCCCCCAAGAAGCGTGGCCGTTCCCGCTCAAAGTCTTCAAAGCACAGCGCTGGTCGGAAGCGCAGAGGGAGAAGCCATCACCGTTCATCGGGCGTGTCTTCGCACAGCGATGCTACGAAGAAGAGCCGGAAGAAAACCCGGCGCTCGAAGTCAGGCAGCCGGAGGAAGCGCGGGTCCACCAAGGACTAGCGGAAGATAAGCCCTATCGGGGCGTGTGATCGCAGCTGCAGAGGATAAACCAATCTGGACAAGCGCAGGCACTCTCGAAAACCAAGCAAGAACCCAGGAACAAGTGTGGACATATTGTGCTAACAAATCTGCTTGAAATCCCCCGAAATCAAAATTTCCGCCTAGACTGCTGCCACCGTAGAACAGGCACCGGTATCTCAGGCCCCCGGTGAGAAGACGTGCCACGAGAATGGTGATGTGTCAATGTGAAAAGCAGTTGCCGCGTGTAAATTGCAAGCCACATACGAGCTTCGCTGCTGCTGCTGAAAAAAGAGTAAAATTTGAACTTGATTGCCCATTATTGTTAAAAAATTAAAGGAACATGCCCGAAAACTAGTTTTTTTTTATATATATGTTTGTGTTTTATTTGTTGGCATCAGAGTTTTGGAAACACTGTTGGCCAAATGAGTGCGAAAACATCGCTTTCATTCGTATGTGCTTCTACTCTCGAATTTTTCAGCCTATTCATTTTCTGCATGTCATTGTGATAGTTATGCATAAATGTTGCCGCCTATGTGCTGTTCAGCGCGTCGTGCCTTTATTGAAGATATTATAGCAATTTCTAAGCAGGACGGCTTGGAGCGTTTATGGCATCGAGAAATGAACTAAGAAATCGCAGCACGATCCAGAATAAGAAAAATTAGATGACTTAGTGACCGGTTTGTGGTGGATAGGGCAGCACGTAGGTTACTCCCCTACAATATCCGAATCTTGCGCCATAGCGACAAAGGCAGGGTGGGAGACTGTGCACTGCGCGGCCCCCGAAGACCGAACGAACCAGCTCGCAGCAGTCGGGGGATCAACGGGGGGACTGCACACCAGACGCTGGTGAAATTTACCGGAAACGCAAGGTACTCTCTTAACTCCGACACCTGTAATTTACATGCTCAAAATTACTCGTGTACGCTTCAGTACACACCTCGAACATACGTTTTTAAATATCCGTGTATTCTCTAGACGCGGCATTAGGTGTAAGGGGGTGGAGGACTTCTCAAACCGCAAATGTACAGCTTTTCCCTCCGCCTCCTTCCACTTCTTTGTGGAAAATAAAGCTTGTATGTATGTATGTATGTATGTATGTATGTATGTATGTATGTATGTATGTATGTATGTATGTATGTATGTATGTATGTATGTATGTATGTATGTATGTATGTATGTATGTATGTATGTATGTATGTATGTATGTATGTATGTATGTATGTATGTATGTATGTATGTATGTATGTATGTATGTATGTATGCCTTTTCAAATGACGAGCCGTCGTGACGGATCGAACCAATGACTTTTCGCAGCGTTTTAAGAGGAAGAGAAATCTTTTTGAACGGCTGTAATATTTTGTCGTAATCTCCTATGGAACTTTACTTCTGGATGCCACTATACCTTGGCCAATCCCCTCCTGTGGGTATGTGCCATGTTCTAAGAGGAAGAAGTAAGAAAGCTGGGTGTTGAAATGCTTTTAGCTAAAAAAAGAGCATCGGCCGTTGGCCGAGGTCTTCAGACACCTGGAGTTACCACAGACTCGTACAAAGTTGTCCTCCCTCGACTACCTGCCGGTAATGTTGTCCTCAACACCGTCTTTCTGCAAGCTCACCTCAAGGGTCACCCATACCGTGCTCACGACTTCCAAGAAGCGCTCGCGCAGGCTCTAGATCTCTGTGAGATTCTATGCATTGGCCAGTACCAAATGAGCCACGTTTGGATGTTTACCAGCGATAGCAGTTCCTATTGTCTATGCCATTACACCTAGGCCAACCCCCTCGTGTGGGTATGTGCCATCTTCTAAGAGGAAGAAGAAGTAGGACAGCTGTGTCTTGAAATCCTTTTAGCTGTACAAAGCGCATCGACCGTTGACCGAGGTCTTCCGACACCTGGAGTTACCCCGTTCCCGTACACAGTTGTCCTCCCTCGACTTCCTACCGGTAATATTGCCCTCAACACCGCCTTTGTGCATGCTGACCTCTAGGTTCGCCCATGCCGTGCTCACGACTTCCATGAAGCGCTCGCGCAGATTCTGAATCTCTGTGAGGTTCTATGCATTGGCCAGTACCAAATGAGCCACGTATGGATGTTTACCAGCGATAGCAGTTCCTGAAAACAGAAGATGATTGACAAAGCACAGTTCCACGCCAAAGGTCTAAAATGTATCGTCTTTCACCCGGACAGAAAAACGTGACGCGTAAGCTTCTTTAGCTCCCGCTCTATATGGAGCACCCGAGGAATGTGGAAGCATTGGAGCCTTTTGCAACTGTACAAACTCTCGAGCGTGAGAAGTGGAGGTGCCCCTGGATGGAGCACATGAAAACAACGAACCGTGAAATCTCGTGAAAACCGTGAAAACCCTGAAATCACACGCTCAACGTTTTCGGTGTACAGGCTATCGTTGTGATGCCAGGCAGGCCTCCACTGTGTCATCGTTGTAGCCGTGTGGGCCATTAATACGACGTCAGTGTCTTACGCCTACATGCACTCAATAGCGACGCTTTGGGCAAAAATAAGACAACTGTGCCATGAGCGATGCTGTCAGGTTACGCATGGTGAACTGGACACATGAGGATGAAGTGTTGTCAGAACACAGAAGAGGAACGAAAGGCTTCTGCACCAAATAACTGCAAGGGACCGCCTGCAGGCATAAGGACCAACTGGAGTCTCCGTGTCCAGATCCAAAGCCACCGGACACGGGTCTGCTGGGGCCTGCTACTTTCAGTCCTGTGCTGGCTGCTCAGGAGCCATCTGTCACCCATCAATCACGACAGCTGGACACCCGTTCTGTATAGGCACTGGTGGCGCTACAACGAGTGAATGTGATACATGCCTTTCTCGCTGCCGATGCCCCTTCGTCGCCGGAGTGCAGCAGTGTGTCGACTGAATTGTCAGCCTCTAGTGTGTTCGGTGCTCGTCGGATGTCAGCGTAGTTGCGATCGACGTGGTCCGCTCGGAGTCATGGGCCGAAGACTCAGAAGAGGCGATGGACAACAGTGCACATTTGAAGGGTCCTGCAGAGAGAGGTGGACGAATAGTGAGTAGGGCGAGTTGGATGTAGTTCATTTTGGCGGTAAATTTCAGCACGAACGGAAGAACACATAAAGGGGACAAAACACGCGCTGTTTTTTATGCACACAGAACTTGTCAAGTGCGGAGCGTAAACACGAGAGCGATACTAATCTTAACCAACTTGAGGTGCCCTGACGAAAAGTTCAGTATCGGCTTTTTGGACCTAGGTTTGTTCATCCAACACACATGCCCCTCCTTGAACCTGAGCCTGAGGTCGAGAAACTGGAGCTCGTCGTTCACTGGTACATCTAATGTGAACTTAAGGCCCATGGCATTCTCTTTAAAAACCTTGGAGACGTCTTCAGTACGCCTCTCCTGTCCAGTCTTTTCAACCAGTACAAGAAGATCGTCCACATACCTCCAAATCCGTAATGCCAGACGATTAATGTTACGGGATATGGCCTCATCCACTTTTCCAAGGAAAATGTTGCTGAGAACAGGAGCTACATGGGACCCAAATGCATACGCCTTGTTTCTGAAGGAAGATTTCATCTCGCCATCCTACAAACGTCGAATTTAGGTAGAAAGAAAGCAGCTCCAAAAAACTCTCAACCGAAATCCCACTTCAACCTATAAATTGCACTTCGTCGTTTTGTTGGGTGATACACTCCTTTACTGGAACCATGAATTTGTCATGGGGAAGGGCATAGTACAAATCCTCTACATCAATACTGAACTCGAAACACGTCCCTGGGTTGCTATCCCGAAAGTGCTGCTCAACTGTTCCCGAGTTCCGGACAACAAAAGCGTCGGCAACTGTTAACTGGTCAAGTTGCTTTTGCAAAAACCTGGACACAGCGTGTTGCCAGGTGTTACGCTCGGAAATTATGGTGCGAAAAGGAATTTCCGGTTTCTGTGTCTTGGCAGCAAAAAAAAACACTTCTATTAGTGACAGTTTAGCCTTTTTTACACCAGTGGCTAGCTTCGCAAGGTTCATCCAGGATAACTGTTCCACTGCACTGCGCTTTACTTTATCGCACTTGACTGTAACCTGCTTAAAATTATTATCAAGGGCGACCCCGTGCCTTCTCCGAGTAAGCATTTTCCGGCACCACCACGAAAAAGCCCTTTTTATCGGATACAACTAGACGTAGGCTACTGCTCTCGAGAAACTCGGCCGTAGCACGCAGACTTTTTCAGTTCCGCGGCCTACCTACACTTCTTGTCAACGCGTCGACGCACTCCACAGCACAGCGATGTCGGTCTTCCTCAGCTACGGTCTTCCTCGGCGCTTGTTTTGTCCCGTTTCTGTGTCCTCCGTCCGTTTGCACTGAATTTTGCCGCCAGTGAGAGGTGGGCATCCTCACGAGGGTGTGCCCTCACTAGAGCGTGCTCACCCTCACCTCTTGAGGATTTCACTCGTTGAGGTGGGGCTGAGGGAGAATAGCCGCATGGAAATTGGTGAGGACTGCGGCGAGGGAGGGAAGACATGATGATGAGAGAGTAAGGGAGGACAAGATGCACTGTCTGAGGGCAAGGGTGCTGGCCCAACCCGTACTCCAAGCTAACGTTTTTGTTTGTGCAGCCCGTTATGAATTCCCGTTTTAAAGCGCTACTTCTTATGGTGAAGGTTCCTGTAGAAGAAGTAGCTTCTGCAGTCTGGAGGTATACGACGTAAACACTACAGGCGGGGAGCCGCACGCCTTCTCCGTGCCGCGATGTACCGCACTGGTGATAACGCTATACCGAAAAATGCGCTCCTCTAACTCAAAAAGCCATTGTTTATAAGCTGTGCAAATTATTAGGTGAAACACCCCGTATAGTGTGCTAACAAGGGGGCACTGGCTGGGTCACGCAGGTTGCCGCCGGTACAAGGGGAACTATGGTACCGCAGCCAAGATTTTCGTTATCATCCCGGTGTCTGTCAGATGATCAGAGTGTAGAGTAAAACATGCAGAAGTTATACTTCGTAAGGCTGTTGAATTTTCATGTTCTAAGCCTTGGTTCCCAGAACGAAGTCTGATTTAAGCTCTGTGTGGTTTCAGAGAACTGGCAGCAAGGAAAAATGCTCTTACGAAATTTCGTTGTCAAATCAAAGCATATTGGCGGCGTTGGTGTCAATTTTTTTCATTCACAGTGTGAGTAGTTCTGTACAGTCGTATCTTCATTTTATTTTTTATTTTCGCTGCAACTGCGACATAGGATAGCGGTGGCGCAGTGTGGTGGGCAAAACCAACCACTGTAGTTTTGCCATGGAGATAAAGCAGCAGCTTAGCCACGTTGGTCCCTCTGGGTTGCATTGTACGACGCGCTAAAACAGAAGCACTGTTCTCCATATAACAGGAGCACATCTCTTGGTTTATTTCTTTCCTTGTTAAGACGTGTGACCCTGTAATCGAGCACCTGATTTTGTGAAAGAAATTTCTTGCAGGCCTGGTAGGAAACTGACACTCAGCGTTTGGGTAGTGCGTAGACGTGAAAGCAAAAAAAAATCATGGGCGGTTTAGCTTGGGGTTAACCACGAATTATCGTGCGCTACCGACATTAGCCCTGGTTTTGCATCGTTTATTTCGGCTTTCTGTGTTTTGCTTGGCCTGATCTGGTTGATTACCATATGATGAAGTTTCCGTATAGTTTCATAATTTTACACTTCTACTGCGGTAGAATGCGACATTCTCCACATTCACAAATCTCTGGGAGTCCTCTTTCCGCTCCTGGCGCAAAGGTGCGGCGGTTAAGCTACCCGCCACTGCCCGGCGATGGCAGGTGATGCCATAGGTGGGGCTTGTGAGAGCTATTGTTCCTAAAGAACATCCCATGACTAATCAATAATTGAATTGCCATGGCGGTCTGTTTACTCACAGTCCATTGGGCAGCTTGTGATGACGTCACAACTTCAGGTCACCAAAGTTTTACACGTGCTAGAAGCACGCCTCGGACGGACGGACGGACGCACGGACGGACAAACGGGTGGGCAGGCAAGCAGGCGGGCGCGCGGGCGGGCGCGCGGGCGGGTGGGCAGGCAGGCAGGCAGGCAGGCAGGCAGGCAGGCAGGCAGGCAGGCAACTGCTTTTCAGCTGAGTGGAAGGGCTGGGGCACGAAAATGATAACCACAGTAATCGTTCACTCCAGACTTCATTTTAGCAACCGGTTTCGTTTTAAAGAGGCCAGAATAAAGTTTTGTTTTAAGCAACAGCATAAGAGCCTCACTGTATAACGGAAAGCCGGCATTGCACTATGAGAAAATACTAAAGAAAACAAAAATTTTATACATGAGGGACCGGGATAAGAAACCGCTTCGGCGCTAAAAAAAATCAGTTCCGCTGGCCACTGCTTCGGACTACTGCGCATCGCCACAAATTTTTAAAGCGTGGCATTTATTGTTTAGATCGGCTAAAATATTTGCAAAGCTTTTAGGAAATGCCACGAAGCACGTCGCAAACTGACTGAGCAATAGAGGACAAGATGCGAGGTAAGGCACCCACCGAGAGGGAGTGCACTCCGGTTTAAAGACGGTCGGTGCGTACTCTTCCCTCAGATGAATAGTCAGTTAGGAGACAACTAAACATCCTGTTTGTACGAAATGCCAGCTCTCGAGCAGAGCTTGCAATGTGGTCGTCTTCGTCACGTACCCGCCTTCACGCTCGTTAAGCTGCCAGTCTCTCGCGCTGCACTCTGAAAGCTTCGTCTCCTTCATCTTCCATCCGTGCGCGTGCAAAGCGTCATCAGGCGAGCATACAGCAAACCGCACGGAATGGTGAGCCATTAGAAGCAATGAAATTCAGAAGACCCATTGCTATTACAGTATCTTTTGGTAATGGTAATTAAGAGACCTACAGTTCTGAGTCTGTTCTGTGCTTAGCACTTATTGAAATCGTCATGGTAAAAGCTACTTTTTTTTTTAATATTCTTGGCGCACATAGGTTTTTGTACACAGGCACAAAAACGCGCTCACTCTTTTTGCACTGCATATATATAACAATGAAATGTTATAAGTGCAGGGCAAAAGCATGCATGAAGTGATATTTTGGGGCTCAACTCGCAACTGTCTCGTTTTGTATCACATATAAGCACGAACAACACACACACACATACACGCAAAAGCACACTATAAGCATCTAGCCTTTCATCCAATAGAGCCTTGAGCGCTTCTTTCATATTTTACTACTCTGTAATATCACCAGAAGCTGCCGACTAAAAAACATAAATCGAGTTTGAAAATGACTGTTTGTGAGGGAGAGGGGGAGGCAGAGCCGACGATGTGAGGGCGGAGGACAGGGAGTGCCATGGATCCAAAACTGAGGGTGAGGGAGGAAAAGTAAAAATGTGGGTATTTGCCCACCTCTGCCTACAGATGATGAGGTGTGTGTCGGTGGCGATGAGCACAAGGCACCTGTTGTTTTGGCATTAGGAAGGGTGACCTCAAAACGAAGGGCGATGCCTGCCCTACAGGCCACCGATTAGCAGGCGGGCCACCCCCGTACATGGGGTGGCGTTCATTCAGACAAGCACCAAAAACGGCAAGCGCCTCAGCATTTCAGGTCGCTACCCTTACATTAGGGGTTTGCGTAACCGTCGAGGGCAACCCCAATTACAGCATCTTTTAAAGAAATGAGGTGTGAGTGTGGAAGCCATCAAGGAATCCAAGTTGCCTTCTTATGAGGAGACTGAAGCTGCTCTCGAGCCCTTTCTGGCGGAATTCATTGTTATCGTTAGTCACTGGAGAGGCTTATCAGGAGGGTACATGCTGTTCCTGGCCATCACACTGGGGAGTACTGCCGGGTCGTATCGCGCAAATGATGACGGGCGGCTTACCTGCTGTCGCGTCGCAATTTCAGGTGTACAGGGGGAATTATTGGTTTTTATGCTTCTGTAAAGCAGCGTGATAGAATACTGCTTTTCCTCTCACTAGTCGCCCTTTTGTGCAAGGATCGTAAAATTTTGCTGTTGAGTGACTTCCATTGTGTTTAGAGAAATGAAGACAGAGCAGTGTTAAGTAAGGTTTAGAACTCTAACGCTGCTTTACGCACTGATTTTTCATGTCAATAAATCCTGGTGGATGTTGGACAAGATAAGGGACATAAAACTCACTTTACTCATTTTCTGTGCTCCACTAGTGCTCTGCTTGACAGGATTTACATTTCAGCAGACAAGTTAGGCAGCGTTTTTGTTACTGGGTGTGGCTCATATTCTTCTGTGATCACTGCTAGGTGTATCTTCAAATAGAGAGGTACAGTCGGCGCATACACCAGCCTCGATGGCAGCTGTGGAAGTTGGATAGCTGTCTGCTCTCGTATGAAATCTTCAAACCTGCTGTATCTACTTTGTTGAAGGACACATGGTCACGCGTTGATTTTCTTTTTGGAAAAAAAATGGAACTTATTTAAACAAGACACAAGCCTAGCTATTAAAACCTCAGCAAGAATCGCGTTTTTGAAGACGCATCACCTTTGAGAGCTTGGCCTTATTTTCTCTGAGGTGCATGATTTAGAGCGGATTAGCCCAGGTGCCTATGCAGAGGATATCACTATAACGGCAAAGCAGAACTTGAGCAGTTTAAAAACGAAAGATACAAGGGGGCTTTGATATTGTCACAAATTGGTTTCAGAATCAAATGGCTAGGCACAGGGCGCAAGGAATCAAGCAGTGTCCCAGCTGGAAAGAGCACGCGCGTCTCACTTCTTTGTCCTCAAGGCGCCGCCCGGGGACACCTGGCGGCATTATTCTCCTTCCCCACCCAAAAAAGGAAAGCAAAAACGTGAGCGCGCTTGGAGCAAACAAGGTTCCCGTTACTGCATAAAGTACGGCGTCATACGCACTACGTGCACACCCACAGGCTGCAGTCGACGGCGCGAACTGCGCAGAGTGCCATCGGGGAGAACTTCATACGTCACATCCGTGATTTGGCGCAGCACTGTGTAGGGTCCAAAGTAGCGGTTCGGGAGCTTCTCCGACAGGCCGGGGCGACGTACCGGGGTCCATACCCACACTTTGTCATCGGGGTGGTACTCGACGTGGCGATGTGGTTGGTTGCAGCATTCCGCCTCCGTTGCCTGCTGCCGGCGGATGTGCATATGGGCCAGTTGGCGGGCTTCCTCTGCGTGCCGGGTTAATTCCTCGGCGTCTGGCGTTAGCGCCAGGTCGTCAGGGGGGCACGGAAGCATGGCGTCGAGCATCATTTGGGCATCACATCCGTAGACGAGGCGAAACTGCGGAAATCGAGTCGTTTCCTGAATCGCCGTGTTGTAGGCTAACGTCAAATATGGGAGGATCTCGTCCCAAGTCTTTTGCTGTACGTCGACGTAGGTTGCGAGCATGTCTGCTAAGGTTTTGTTGAGCCGCTCCGTGAGCCTGTTTGACTGCGGGTGGTATGCAGTAGTCTTGCGGTGGTTCGTGTGACTCAGCTGGAACACCCCGTGCATGAGCTGCGCTGTAAACGCTGTGCCCCTATCGGTGATGACGGAGGACGGGGCGCTATGTCGTAAAACAATGTGGTGTATGAAGAAGGGCGCGATTTCAGAGGATGTACTGCGCGGCACCGCCTGGGCTTCCGCATAGCACGTCATATATTCAGTCGCAACTTTAATCCACTTATTGCCAGAAGACGACACAGAGAATGGGCCAGAAGATCAATGCCGACTTGCTCAAAAGGTGCGTGAGGTGGCGCAATTGGTTGGAGCAAACCTGCGGGCTTGAGCGGTGGCGACTTACGACGCTGGCACTCACGGAAACCTCTGACGTAGCGGTGGAAGGTCTTTGCAAGTTTATGCCAATAATAGCCCTGACGCACTCGAGTGAGCGTGCGTGCAAATCCCAAATGGCCAGAGGGGCTCATCATGACACGCCGAAAGGATTTTGTCGCGGAGGTCTCATGGCACGACTAGGAGGTAGGGCCGGTCACCACTGCTGGAGTTTTTCTTGAACAGTACGCCATTGCGAATGCAAAAAGAGGGCAAGTGGCGGGAAAAGTGTCGAGGTACGTTGGAAGCATGGCCCTCCAGATCATCCATGACAGACCGCAGGTCAGCGTCAGCACGCTGCTTTTCCACTAATTCCGAACTGCTGATCACATCTAGGAAACGATTGTCATCCTCGGCGCTGTCATCAGCTTGCTCGACGGGTGCACATGAGAGCGTGTCGGCGTCTTCCTGTTTACGTCCGGACTTATAGGCAATTGTGTAATCAAATTCCTAAAGGCGAAGGCTCCAGCGTGCTAGGCGGCCTGATGGGTCCCGGAGATTGGTAAGCCAGCATAAGGAATGGTGGTCGGTGACCACTTTAAAATGACGACCATAGATATAAGACCGAAATTTCATCGTGGCCAAGAGGACAGCGATGCACTCCTTTTCCGAGGTGGAGTATTTGATGTCGGGTCGCGAGAGTGTGCGACTGGCATACGCGATTACACGTTCCACGCATTCTTGATGTTGAACGAGGACGGATAGCGTCGGTGTGTATCTCGGTAGCAGTCCCCTCATCGCGGCGCCTCGCATGACCGGTTGAGGGGTAGGCGTCGAGGGAGAGTCGAATGGCCTGAGCACAGGAGACAGTCAGCCAGGCGGGGAGGTTGTCTCCAGTAGCCCATGCTCAGGGGGCAGTCCGATATATCGGCTGCTGACCCGATGCACTGGCGTGTCGACAGGGAGAGGTATTATGTCTTCGATGTTAGGAGGGGTGTGCGACATATTCCAGAGCGATTTGCCCAGCGCACTTCGCCACAAAATGTCACAAATGGGTTTCAGAATCAAAAGGCTCGGCACATGCCGCAAGAGATAAAGCAGTGTCCCGGCTGCAAAGAGCACACGCGTCTCACTTCTTTGTCCTCCAGGCGCCGCCCGGGGACACCTGACGGCAATATGGTCTAGGTCTCTTGTGTTTCTGATTGAGCAACCACCTCATCGGGCCTTGAGTGATGAAGGGCAGACTGCTCTACCTAAAGAAATATTGGTAATTCAATATGGTTGTTGCGCATGCAGCGATGGTCCTGGTATTATTGACGCTTTGTTGGGCTTTTATCGGAAGCTATTTGGGGGTAGTGCGGGCATGAATGTGAGATCAGATTACAATGGCTTATTCGAAGTCTTTCTTCGACTTGACGATGAGCAGCGTGCTGTAGTGGAGGCGCTTATCACTAGACAAAATTACATCTCCCATTTCTGAGCTGACTGCTCCTAAACCCCTGGGCCAGATGGTATTACTAACGAGTTCTATAAAACATTTTCTTTTTGCATAGCGCCTGTTTGGATGAAGGTTATCCAGGCTTCTTATAATGTTGTTTTTTGTCCCCCACATTCTATGCGAAGCATCCTATAATAATTCCAAACACCACAGATACAAAGCGGTTGAAAACTGTTGAGGGATATCGTGCAATTTTCATTGTAATGAGTATTAAACTCTTTTTGAAAAGGTTCTTTGCAATCGTCTGCAGCTAGTTGTCGCTGATGTAATAGGCGCTCATCAGGTCAGCGGTACCAGAGGCCGCAGCATCCAAACCAGTATTCATTTTGTACGTCCACTATTGGAGACAGTACAGATGACACCGGACAAGTGGTTATAATTCGGATTGACCTTTCCAAGGCATTTGACAAAGTTCATCACTATTTCTTGTTAGCGGTTTCGACCATGCGAATATTTGAGATGGTTTGCTTAGGCGCATAAGACTGTGCTATAAGGAGCCCTGTACAAGGCTTATTGTTAACCAAGAGCTCACCAAACCTGTTCTACTGAAATTATCTCTTCGCCAAGGCTGTCCATTGTCGCCTGTTGTTTACCCTACATCTTTAACCCTTTTACCTCAGTATTATTAACAGCGGAAGTATCCGTGGTCTCTCAGTGGCGTAAAGCGAACTTAAGATTTTATCCTATGCAGATGTTTTCTCCTTCTTTCGTTCTGAATAAATGAGTGTGCTTGAAGCATTACATTTTACTGAACAGTTTTGTGAGGTAACAGGTGTGGCTCTTAAGTGAGATAAATCCAAAAGTTTTGGTTGTGACATTGGGGTGCAAGGCCAGGTGATTTTGGTGGAATAAGCTTGAACTGCGGGACCCTTCAGAACATAGGGGTTCGTCTTCAACAAATTTCCAACCATGAAGCCTACTGGGATTCGCAGGTAATGTGTGGCGACAAAGCCAGGTTTGGATGGGTAGGGACCTGTCAGTGTTTGCTCGGGCTCACGTCTGCAACTTTTCTTTATTTGCGGAACTTGCCTATTTCCTGCACGTCGTCCACTGTGCGAGGAAGAAAGTGCAGGTGAAGCTCAGGATATTTGCTACCTTCGTTTTGCGCGCCCAATGGGAACCCATGCGTCACCATAACCTATTTCTTTCTCTAGAGTCTGGTGGAATAGGCCATGTTCACTTATTCGTGCATCAGCTTGTTTCGCGTATTTCTTTTTCAAATCGGCAAACCACCTTTTCTAGTAGCTTTGATTATTAGGCGTCAAGTGCTCATTTGCCTTTCCTATTTGCACCGACTGGTCACACTCGTGAAGGGCATTTATGGGCATCACTTAAGGAAGTTGCTGACACCTTCAATTTTCTCACTGTGCGTTTTTCTTTATACTACCTGCATAGCCTCTCCAGATGACCGATGACTCAGACACTTAGAGAGTATTTGTTTCCAGTACTGTTGTACGGACAACCTTTCCTATTTCCTTGAAACCAGTGTTTTAAAACGTGTTATGCGAATGTGCATTTTTTGTGCTGCAAAAACGTTCTTCTTTAAACTGCACTCATCCACGCCGCCTGTGAAGGGATGCCTTCATTCTTATGATATGCTTGAGCCATGGAGGGTGAATTGCCGCCTTTTCATTGCACCAGAGGCAATTCACCATTATTTTATTCTGTGCAATGATGCTGTGTTCTTCTGGTACAAATTACAACGAACAATTAAAAAGGACATTGACATCACGCCCTAGAGTATCCGTTTTCTGCCTGTGCTAAAAAACTGTGTTGTGCGATATGGTCCTATATGTAGTACGGACTATTTAGACTCTGGAGGATCCGCATGATGAACCGCCACGCAATCACCACGGTCGTCAAAATCTCTTTTTCGTGAGGAAATCATTTCGGTGCGGGGAGGATATGCTGTTCTGGAATAGCCGCCTAACTGGCTCCCCTATCTAGATGTGCGTGTGTGCCTCCAAGGCATTTAATGTTTGGGGATGTGAGGTCGTGCAGTGGTATATGGTGGCCTGGTGTTTTGTAGCGTAAGCATGCTCAGATTTCTATTTTCGGTACTCTTTTCATGCAATAAGAAAAAGAGCCGTCGCGGCGGAGAGGAAGCGCCTCCTTCTCGAACGCCATATACCCTGGTTCGATTCCCGGCCTATAACCCCTGTTTTTTTTATTCATTGAGTGGGCGTGGCCTCTGATTCTTACGCAGCCCCCGAATGTTTCCGACGTGAGGTACCGACATCTACAACTACTGCTACTACAACGCCGACAGCTTTTCGACCGAACGAGGTGTATACGCTGTCGCGTAAAGGCGCATTTTTTCTTGTATGTCATTGCTTTTAGGGATCATTATGGTCACGTTTCTAGTAGACAAAACAATGGGAATTGTTACTGGCGCAAAATTTTCAGTGTGTTGCTTCTTGCACTGCAGATAAAGCGACCAGTGTCCCATTAACTACAGTACGAGAAGCAATACACTGAAAGTCTCCCGCCTTGACCAGTGTCCCATGAACTGCAGTGCGAGTCCCAGCATTGGATAGCGCTCTTTTGGCAGCGCAGTTTCGTTTTCGCTCCTGCGCAACCCCAGAACTCCATCTGCTGATCCAGTCAAACTGATTGCTAGTTAGCGCTTCCGAGCTCTATCTGGTGCAATACACCACTGACAATGTTAAGCTTAAAAGCGCTCATTTACCTCAAAAAGCCTATTTTTAAAGACGGCTTACGGTCTTAGGTGAAAGGCCCTGTCAATGTATACAAAAAAGATTACAGAGAAAGAAAGACAAACGGAAAGGCAGGGAGGTTAACTAGGCAGCGCCAGGTATGCTACCCTACACGTAGGAAGGGGAAGGGAGGGAGAGATAAAAAAGGGAGAGAACAAAGGGAGATGAACACTTTTCCACATGCCCGTTGGCCATTACTTGCTGGGTACAGAGGGCACACACTGATAGTTCACAACCTTGCAGTCAGTCCTGAGTCCTTCAAGAATTTGAAAAGTGCCTTCAAAGCTGTCCTCTGCGATGAAGGCTTATTCCAAGGACCTAGAATCTTGGCTTCAGTAAGGGGCCGAGGATCTAAACGGCGGAGTGTTGCAGCCAAAAGTGCACGCTCACGCTGAAACCGAGGGCAGTTACAAGGAAGGTGTTCTATAGTTTCGTCGCACCCACAGATATCAAACGCAGGAGAGTCTGCCATTGCGATTAAGTGAGGGTAGGCATTTGTAAACGCCACTCCCAGCTACAGGCGACACAACAGCGTAGCATCGCAGCGGGAGAGGCCGGACGGAGGACTGATTTGAAGTAGGGGTCAAGGCGGTGCAGACGGCATGTGGAGCTGCCAGAAGAAGACCATGACGCTAAGATCCCTCTCAGGCCAAGCATTCGCAGATGTCTTGCTGCGTCGGCTCTTGTCAACGGCATCTGGACAATGTTGGCACTGCCGTGAGAAGCTCAATCTGCAGCGTCAGCTACGTCGTTTCTGACACTGCCAGAGTGTCCCTGTATCCACTGCAAGGCGATGTCATGACCCTCTTCCTGCGCCTGGGGTTGGAGATGTCTTTATTCAGCTACGAGTTGATCGTGATCGCCATGGCGTAAAGCAGAATTAAGACATTGTAGGGCTGCAAAAATGATGTAAATTACAGTGGTTATGGCGCTCGACTGCTGACTCGAAAGACGTGGGTTCGATCCCGGCCGTGGCAGTCGAATTTTGATCAAGGTGAAATTCTAGAAGGATGTGTAGTGTGCGATATCACTGTACGTTTAAAAACCCCAGGTGGTCGAATTTTCCAGAGCCCTTCACTACGGCTTCCCTCATAGCCTGAGTCGCTTAGGAACGTTAAACCTATATAAACCAACCATAAACCAAACCTGTGAAATTACGGAGGACACTTCAGGATACTTATGTGCTTTGAATGGTACAGCATTTTTTATATCAATTCTTTTTGCTTTTCATTTTTTTAGTTTTCACCTCCTTTCGCCAACAAGCAGCTCGGTTTTGTGGCGTATAGGATGTGTGCTCGCCTGCAGATCTGAAAGTCCTGGTTTCAATTCCCCGCACCTTTCAAAGAAGTTTTGATTTTCTTTGATACCGTGGTGTCGTTAGCTGGGATTTCTTGGGTCGCTGTTGTGACTCAACCCCCCCCCCCCCCTCAACTTCTGTGTTACCGAAAAAGCAGTTTTCAAATAAGGCAGTCCTAAAGGAAGTTCGGGCTTTTAATTTGTTTACATTTGTTTATGACTAGTGTTATAAATATGCGAATATAGTTTTCAGTTGCTTCTCCTGCACCCGGTCTCCAACCCACGTTTCTTACTCTATCGGCACATTGGCGTTGTTCTTGCGCCCGATGCCCGGTAAAACACGCTACTGGCACGAGTCGTCATAACTGGCGGCCACCGCGGTGAGATGGAAGACGAGCCTTAACGCCACTGCTGCCGGTCAGCGCTGACTCCGGGTTCCGTTCCCTATGAGCATTATAATGCTGTCGGATTACTAAACGTGCGTTTTACCATTGCCACGTAATGGTGAAAACTTTCTGGACAATTAATGAGCAGGCTGAAGTGGCACTGAAGCGAATTCTCTACTGAACTGACTTGCGCCCTAAAGTTCTGAACAACTGGCCGGCGGCGATAGCAGGAAATGTGCTCGGCAGTCCTCCACGAACAGAATGAGCGCTGCTCTGAACCGCGGTCAATTTAAAGCTGGAAGACAATATCCGAAATCAGGTGGGAATAAAATCTACGAACACCTCGTACAACCTAGAATCAGTTCCGCCTGGATGCGGTTATTTCAGGCAAATCCAGTGTAATCTCGCATCACAAAATGAAGCGACAAGGATGCGTACCGGCACATTTAGCATAAACAAACAAACAAACACTACAAAGCTTCCTGTCATGGTTACGAGGGAGTGGCTATCAATTCTTTTTTGCGTTCGATGGGTCATCAATAATGCGCGTGTTCTGCAGTTCTATCATACGCGTGCAAAGCTTTCTTTCTTATAGTAAAATCTGGTGCCTTGCATTCTACCTTTTAATTTACAGTGACGGCCATAAGACCGCAATTATTTAGTGCCATAATTCAAAATATTTATTAGAATCTAATTTACCTTACCGCAGCGTAACTTAATTGAGTTAAATTGCCACCCAATAGCCCAACCGTGACAGGGGCGATCGCCAAGCTGGCACGCAGCAGCAGAAAATTTGAGGGACTGAAATTTCCTTCTCCGCTTTTAGGTGCAAGAAATGCGAAAGGGAAGAGAGAGAGGGAGGTAGGCGACGGGTGGCCAAGTAGCCTGGAACGTTATGGCGAGAGCACAAGAATGCGTGACTGCAAGGTGGCTGCCACGGAAGGGACCCAGAGGGTAGCAACCGTTTAGAGAGGAGGTTATTACTATGGCGGAAGAATACGCAACCTGACGGTGGTTCCCCGCGAGAATGCATGGTTACATGGCAAAACCAAAGCAATAACATCTTCCGCTGATTCATGCACTAAGCTGGCAAGCATGGGTGTAGAAATTTTTTCTCGGCTTCAAAGCTCTGAAAGTATACCTTGCGTTATATGCGGGCGTGCACATTCTTGCAGCTTTTCACAGTACCTCCACTTCTTCACAGTAAACTTGGCGTACTCTGCGTATGGTGACATCTAATGATTACGCATTAAATATTGACTCAAGTCTCAATACGCCAAGCAATGGGCCGCTCATTTTCTGAGGGCGTCTGGAGCTACTGCTGAGCTTTAGCTGAGAAGTTACGTTAAAGAACCTGAAGGTCCAACGCGACTCACCTTTATACTTCCTTTCTTTTTTAATGGCTTCAGCAATAACAAGAGTGTGGTTGGGTGAACCTCATTTATTGGAAACCCGGTAGCCGCGGTTAGTGAGCCGGCGGAGCGGGCTGTTGACGTTGCTGGCCTGGTCAGTTCTGGTTGATGAGAGCGTTCTCTAATGCGCGAGGCAGATATTCTTCATCACCGCCGCTACAGATCCTCCCCCTTCCCCCCTAACGCGATGCGCGATGAAATAGAAAAGAACAGTATGTAAAAGTTTGTACAGGTTCTCAAGTCCAGGAAACAGCTTCGTGAAGGCCGGGTCAGAAGAAGAAAAGGGAATTTTAATGAAAGAAAGGCGGAGAGGTCGGCCGGTGGTAACAGGGCCCTGGCCTGCTACTCCACACAGGGGAAAGGGAAGAGGAGGAAAAGGAAAGTGTGAATGAAGGCTGATGATGGCATAATACAATGAGTTTCACGGGTGATGTCTATGCACACGCACACACACACACACACAACACTGGCTGGCGCTCACATCGCGGTTACTGGACACACATAAAACTCAAAACTGGTGTCTGCAACACAACACCGACACATGTCATTCACCATGTAGGTTGTGGACAGGCGGTCACAAACGAGTATCCAGGCCTGTTTCACACAAAAAGTTGAGCAGGGCTTTTGTCACACGCCACCATTCAGAACGTCTCGTCCTTGCGCCCAGAAGAGTTTCCTCAGAGAGAGGGCGAGAGTCCAGGTTTTTCACGGTCGCCTCCAATGTTGTTCTTTCAGAAGTATACTTGGGGCACGCGCAAAGAAGGTGTCCAATAGTCTCTGGTGTGTTGCACTGTGCGCAATTTGGGTTACTTTCGATGCCGATCTTGTGAAGATAGTGTTTGGTGTAGGCAACGCCAAGCCGTAGCCGGTGGAGTAAAGTCCCATGACGTCGCACCACCACAGATGGGAAATGCTATCGTGAGCCAGCGTCAAGCTTACACACGCGGTCCTGTTGATGACTCGGATCATGCCAGTGCGACTGCATTGCCGCCTGCATTAAATGCGCCAACAAGGCTCCAATGTCTGATCTTGAAAAGGCTATCTCAATGAAAGCACCATCACTATGTGCCATCCGAGCCTCGGCGTCAGCACGCTCGTTTCCCGCTATGCCGCAATGGCTCGGTATCCATTGAAACTTTATGATATGGCCGCGGTGGAAAGCCTCGGCTAACAAAAGCACAATCTGTTGAACCAGCTGCTCGCATGCTCTTGGTTTTAGATAAGTTTGTACGACCTGTAATGCCGATCTCGAGTCGCAGAATATAGTCCATTGCTGCGCTGGCTGGTGACCAATATAAAGGACGGCTTTTCGTATGGCTGCCAATTCGGTTGCCGTAGAGGACGTTTTGTGCATGAGCCTGAAACGGTGACATGAGGCATTTCCTGGCACTATCACCGCTGCAGCTGAAGAAGTGGTCGTAACGGATCCGTCCACGAAAACATGCTGGGTGTTAGTATACATAGATGTAATGTATGACAGCGCCAGCTGTTTCAGTCCGACTGTTGGGATGTGCGTTTTCTTTGTTATCCCTGGGATTGTTGTCCGTATAGATGGTTTTGGTACTGCCCAAAGTGGCACCTCCGCAATCTGGTGTGGCGCGTAGTTCGAAGGCAGCGCATTGCGCTGCATCCAAAGGGCTCTGGAAAAGGCTGCATCTGGACGCACCGCACTAATGTTAGTCAGGGGGTGATGACGATGCCTGGTCAGATGCCGCAAATGCACACGAAGTGGCTCCTGTTGAAAATAAATTCGTGCTGGGCAGGCGCGGGCCTCATAAAATGTGCCCCATGTAGAAGTTTTACATGGCAAACCCAAGCATACTCTTAAAGCACGAGCCTGCGCGCTTTCAAGCACACGCAGGCCTGATAGTCTGACCCCCGAGAGAACGGGTGCACTGTATCTGAGAAGGCCGACTACCAGCGCCTGGTACACGTGTAGTAAAGATCGCTCAGAGGGACCCCAACATTTTCCTGCCATACACCGCACAATGCTTGCAAAGCTGTCGAGCTTTTTCTTGAGCACAGAAATGTGCTCCGTCCAGGACAGGTCACGGTCTATCGTAACACCGGGTCAGAGCTGGGAAAGGCTGTCGGGCGGAAGAAAAGAGCTCTGCCGGTCGAGCCTGGCTGCCTCCCAAAGGGCGAGGGAAGCCAAAAGATGAGGCTTACGGAAGCACAAGGCGGGAAAAGTGATCGCGGAATGGGAGGCGAGCTAGGCGTTCTTCAGTCGGACAGCCTACGGGTTGGGCCAGCGGTTGTGGGGCAGTTTTGCTTGGCTCAGTTGGTGCGGATGAAGATATGGCGTGGGGAAGACATAGAAGTGGAGCCGATGCTTCAGCCGCGGGCAATGACGAAACAACGGCGGACGGCACTGAGCGTGACGTCTGCGGCGTGAGGCACGTGCTGCCTTGTTAGGTAGTAGTCGAAACGGGCGACGGGGTGTACCGGATGGCTGCAAAAGTGAGCTCACCGTGGCGTTGGACCGGTTGTTGGGGGCACAGGAAGCAAATCCGGGGAGTATTTGTAGGAATGGGAAGGATACGGTAGGGCCGAGTCCATAGAAGGTGTTGGATGGGGCACGCTGCAATGCATCGCAATCATGCCACCAACTGCTGAGGCTGTCTCGTCTGGCGCGGAGGCAGAGGCACTGGAAAAGGCGCCAGGTGCATGGATCTGCGGTGGCGCGTTAGGCGCGACAAGGCCCTGGGGAGGCGTCCATGCGTGCCGCGCGACAGGAAGGGCAGTTGAGCTCACTGTGGTGGGGCTTGAGGTAGCAGGCGAACTTTGGACTTGTGGTTGGGTGAACCACATTTATTGGAAGACCGGTAGCCGCGGTTAGTGAGCCGGCGGAGCGGGCTGTTGACGTTGCTGGCCTGGTCGGTTCTGGTTGATGAGAGCGTTCTCTGATGCGCGAGGCAGATCTTCATCAGCGCCGCTGGCGATGCCAGCGCCGCTACAAGAGCAATATTTAGCAGCTGTGCTGCTGAGACTATCTACCTAAACTTCGATGCCAGCAGCGCTTCGATCTCCGCTTCATGCACGGCTTGAAAATCTAGTAAGGGCGATGGTTGCATATATGCCTGAAGTTATCTCGATGTTGTACAGTGCCAAAAATGTTTACGAACACAGCACAAGAGGAGCAGGAGACTTTCACTCAAAACAGCACATCGGCCACGATTAAAACGACCGCTATCAATCGTCGACATATACTGCGCCTGATTAATGCAAAAGGTGTGCCGCTTCTGCGTATCAAAACATTTCAAAAAGGTGAGTGGATTTCCGTATGCGGCCTGGCCCAGTCTTCAACTTGTGTCCGTAGCACACAGTATAGAAGGTGTTTCACCTAAGACTTTACACTATTTTTGAAAATAAGCTTTTTGAGTTAAAATGCTCTTTTTCCGGCATAGCACTCTCAGCAGTGCAGTAGATCAGAATACAGCTAAGACGTGCTGTCGACCAGGTTTCTAAACTAATATTAACAGTCAACTTTTTTAAGTATTACCGTTATGCTCCTGAATTATTGAGAGGCGGGTAGCCCACCGTAATTAATATGCAGATCAGTTGATTATTTCAGAAACTCGGTTACCCTCGGCATTGTGTCCCGTACAGATTTTGGCTAGATCGCACCAGATTACATGCACTTTGGAGCACCTTGCAGGCGCAGCAACCTCTGCAATGCACGTAACTATAGTCTAAATGGCCAAAATTTCTGGGGTTACGGCCTAGAGAGTCACCGCCTATTCAAAATGATAAAAACTGATACGGATATTACTTACGGTGGTCTACACGTCCTTCAATAGTTAGGGACCTGACAGTAACAGTTAAAAAGTCAACTATTCCATACTATACATGTGGGGAGTTTGGGTTGTTAAGGAAGAAAGAAATGCTGCTTCAAGCCGCGTTGAGGATGACTCTCCGGTTCGTCTTCACGTTCCGCTCACGCCAGCAAGGTTGGTGGAAAGTGCAGTGCAAAATAGGATCATAGGCTGACATTTCAGCATGCAAAGATTGGATTTCAGCTGCCTGATCGACAAAATGTCGAGGCCGGCAAGCCTGCCTTGGTATATGCGGATAGGCCTGTTCGTAGTTAGATGGACACTAGACAACTCCATAAAGTTTTTCTTATCAGTAATGACCCCTTCTCTTGCTCATTCTGTCCATATTGATGTTTGTTAGACAACTAAAGGCGTATCTATTCATGTCAAATTTAAATTTAAATATTTTCTCGCCACTCCAGTCAAACTGGAATAGCGCCAATGCCGAAAATGACTCGGTGGTCACTGGCGTAAGTCAATGGCGGCGTAATCTCGTTTCAGAAATCCACGTTCAAAATGTGTCTGTTTGTCACGCACTTCACTTGCGAAAGCGACTGGTGACGGCGATACCTGTACACCTTTTTTACCTTCTATAGCTTATAAAAGCACCGCTATCAGTGACAGCATCCTGTTTGTCTTTAAAATGCAGTCATCTATCGATGCAGGCTGAGATCAGATTGTTTTCGGTAGTATCGTGCAAAGTCCAGCGGTGTGGCAGGACAGTGCAATATATAAGTAGATAGAGCGGTACTATTTGCACAATTCATTTCTTTAACTTCTTTCCGCGAAAAAAATAGAGTGAATAAATGAGGAATTGATGTCATTTTCTTGATAACAGTTTTTTTCTCGTGAGAGGAGAAGGGGGTGCTTTGTCGACTGAATTTGCTGCTTCAACGTACTTTCATTCATTTTCAAGATTCGAAAACTGTTTTTTTTTTAATGTATTGGCTTGAGCTCTTCGACTTTTCGGCCATTCCACGTGGCACGTGCTGCCATATCAAGGCGAGCAGAAGACAAGGAAAACGAGACAGCCGCGCTCCTGTGCCACGCGCACTTGTTCCCCTTGCTGGCCCCGCGCACCAACGGTCGGCCTGGCTGGGCTTTGCCGTTCGAGGCCGGTCCCCAGAGTCTGGCGCCGACGGGAGAAGGCGCAGTCAGCAGAGACGCTTTCCGTACCTCCCGAAGCTCAGTCCGGCGCCTGGTTTACCAGTGGCTTCGACGGCGACCGCCTGAATCATCGCACCAGGAGCCACCGCCAGCTGCCCGCGGAGGCTGACCTGAACGGATCATGGGGAGCGACCAGTCCGGGCGTTCTAAGAAGGCTCCAAAGCGAAAGACAACCCCGAAGAAGAGCGACCCCGGTGAGCCGAAGCCCAAACAAACCAGGAAGAAGGCAAAGGTGGCCGCAGGCACGATAGACTCCACTGCTGAGAAGCCAAGCACAAGCCGCCGGAAGGCAGCACCTCCTCCGCCGAAGGAACCGGTGGCGCCCAAGGGTGACTCAACCAAAGCTGGTGCTCGCTCATTAGGCGAGTCAGCATTGCAGTTGTCTGCCGACGCCAACAGCCACTCACCACGAAAGGCAGCTGATGTCCCTGGCAGCTCTGCAGGGCAGATGTCAGGCACCATTGACGAGGGTGCACGCATGCCTGGAACCCACCGCCGGCCGGAGACCAATTCCGGAACTACGAAGCGCCACCGGAGCAAGCGTCACCGGTCGCAGACCAGCGGGGGTGGTCGACGTCGCTCCCGTAGCCGTGGCCTTTCTGGGGCCGGGTCGTCTAGCCACAGCGCCTCAGGCAAGCGAGCCCCCAAGAAGCGTGGCCGTTCCCGCTCAAAGTCTTCAAAGCACAACGCTGGTCGGAAGCGCAGAGGGAGAAGCCATCACCGTTCATCGGGCGTGTCTTCGCACAGCGATGCTACGAAGAAGAGCCGGAAGAAAACCCGGCGCTCGAAGTCAGGCAGCCGGAGGAAGCGCGGGTCCACCAAGGACTAGCGGAAGATAAGCGCTATCGGGGCGTGTGATCGCAGCTGCAGAAGAGAAACCAATCTGGACAATTAAGCACAGGTTCCCTCGAATACCAAGCAAGTACCCCGAAGCAAGAGTGGACTGCTTGTGCTAAAAATCTGCTTGAAATGCCCCTAAATCAAAATCTCGGCCTAGACTCCTGCCAGAGTAGAACAGGAACCGCTACCTCAAGCATCCGGTGAGCAGATCTGCCGCGAGAACGGTGATGTTGCACTGTGGAAACCAGTTGGCGCGTGTAAATTGCAAGCCACAGGGGAACTTTGCTGCTGCTGGTGAAAAAAGTAAAATTTGAACGTGATTGCTGTTTATTGCTAAAAAATTAAAGGAACATGACCGGAAACTAGTTTCTTTCCTTATATATATAGTTTCTTTCCTTATATATATATATATATATATATATATATATATATATATATATATATATATGCGTGTTATTTGTTGGCATCAGAGTTTTGGAAACTGTTGGCCAAATGAGTGCGAAAACATCGCTTTCATTCGTATTTGCTTCTATTCTCTACATGTTCAGCTTAGGCATTTTCTGCTTTTGATTATGATAGTTACGCATAATTAATGCCGCCTATGTGATGCACTGCCCGTCGTGCCTTTATGGAAGATTTCACGGGATTTTGTAAGCGGGACCGCTTGGGGCGTTTATTGCGTCCAGAAATGAACTAACAAATCGCTGCACGATCAAAGATAAGAAAAATGAGATTTCTTAGTAACCGGTTTATAATGCAACGTCATTAAAGCCTAACACTTATTCACCAACGTGAGCTGCTCCTTACCGTCACGATCACTATGGACGTGTCCCGAACAGAGGTTGAAACTCTACGTGGGGTAGTCCTCTACAATATCCGAATCTTGAGCCCTAGCGACAGAGGCAGGGTGTGAGACTGCGAACTGCGCGGCACCCTGAGACCAAAATAGCGAGCTCACAGAAGTAAGGGGAACAAAAGCGCATTCTTTGTTGTATAGCACTGAATTGATGGTTATTTGGAACGTTTGTAGTTGGCAAAGCAATGCTAATTGCTAAAGGCGCAAAATTTTGAGCAAATTGGTTCTCGTAGTGGAAGTGTCCCATTAACTGCAGTACGTGTTCCTTGCATTATGGACGACCCGGCAGCAACAATTTACTACATTGCAATCAGGGAGCGCGAGAAAATTAAACTAAATTTAGGAAAGCAATACATCGAAGCGGGGTGTGCGATATAAAGCCTGAAATACGTGAGAAGTACACGAAATAGGTTTTTACAACCTGTGTACGCTCGATTTGTTTTGGCCGTCCACGCTTCCCTTAGCGCGAATCAAAAAACTAAAAGGTGGAAACTTAGTAAGATAGTTGGCGTTATGAAAGACCTTATGTCCAGGATCTTTGACCTCTGTATTTATTTTTAGCATAGTTGCAAAGATTGTTTTATAAATTTTATTAAAATTAGCGAAAGTATATCGGTTACGGACAGGGTAAGGGCACGCCAGCGACACAGGTGGCGGCTCTGACGCGGTAAGCAGCATCGTCAGTGCAAGCCCGTGCGGCCGAAAATGGTGCCCATTGCAGGCCACCGTCATTGAACGAAGCGGTAACAGATCTGAGCAACGACGGGCCTACGCCGCCGAACATAGCCAATGCCCCGCGTGTCTACTTGGAGCTGATACCCGCCGACGGCCTCGAAGACCCGGAGCTGCTGAAGCCTGGGATACATGGCTGCGTCTGGAACATTCAAGGTCTTCGTGAGCCGGACCGACATACCGCCCAGGGCCATACAGATGTTGGAGACGAAGTAAGCCGGAGCTGCGCGTCCACACTCACCTTATTAGAGAGCCAGCCACCGCGCAAAGCCTTGTCCTTAATAACGATAGGGATTGCAGCAGCGTCCCGATGGGCTTGGTTGGTAACAACTTTATTCAAAAGTCCTGCAGAGCTTTCGCCGACAGGGCATTAGGTCTCCCACGTGGGGACGTCGAGGTGTTGCCTCGCTGTAGCCTCGCGGGCCTGCTGCACGGCCCAGAGTTGGTCACTGAGACTGGGGCTGCGCAAGGCAGCGGCCCACGGTGGCGGGAGGGTTCCGGAGTTAGCACCGTCAGGATTTTTGCTACAGTCCCAGAGCATGTGGGGTACAGTTGCTATAGCAGTGTGGCAGACCTTGCATATATTCGTCGGGTATGTTCCGGGGTAGAGTCTGTGCTATTGTGCCGGGTTGGGGTACGTGAGCGTCTGCAGTTGTCTGGGGGCCATCGCGTGCGCCCTGTCCAGCTTGTCGTTGGGCGGAGGGAAGGTTCGGCGGGCCAGGCAGAGGGCCTTGTTAATTTCGTTGTATGTGGTCAAACAGTCTTTGGTACTGTCCCATGGACGATGGTCGCCGGCACGGTTCGCGAGCTCGCGCCTTGGTGTGCCGTCTCGTTTCGGTTGCGATATGTGTTCGATACTGCTCCCATGTGCGCCGATTGGTCTCTGCATTCTTTTGGTCTCCTGTGCGCGAGCAAAACTCAGAGACAAAAATCTTATGAAAGCAAACGAACGACCTCGATGCCACTTTTGTGTATCGCTTGCTAGCCGCCCCTGCACATTTATCAGGAGCATGAAAATGGATCAGTTAGCCTTCATAAGGCACCTTACTATTCATCACTGGACGAGGAGGCACTCCTTAAAGATGTTCGCCTGATAATGAGCCGGACAGTCTACATAGGCGGATTATAAAACATGAACTGATGCACACTCACAAAAGTCACGCGTGCACGCATGCACACAAGATTGCTCTCTAGGAATGGATAAGTGCAATGTGTCCGCGGGAACGCAAAGGCGCCTTCGGCGTACTCAGCACTGAAGGCCATTAGGCCCGTGAATGCAACAATTGGGATGACAGAGCGCAGTCGTCTGCGTCCTGTGTAAGGGGCGCAATGTGATTACAGATGAAATTTACATGTTATAAGCGTTCACGAACAGTGTACAGGCTGGGCAAATCAAAGTTTTTGATTAGATTGTAGTTCTTATCGTTGATCACATAATATATGTATTTAACACACGTAAATAAGGCTGTAGTTTCTGGCCTGAGAGCCGAAAGGATTTATTGAATATGATGGTAATATACTTTAAAGATCTTAAAGGCGCAAGGACATCTGCGGCCAATGAGCGCCAAACACATATTTAGTGGTCATATTAGGTTGATGACATATGCAGTTAAGTGGATTCAGTGAATAAGAAAATCCTTGCACATCGTATCTACCATACTGGGTGCGAACGGGGCGAGAGAAAAAAACGCATTGTTTCAAAGTCAATGGTGCCGTTCGGGGACACTCAATTGAAAAGAATTGATGTTTGAAAACTTGCGTATTTAGTCCAGATTAAAAAAATCGTAAATTGTGGAAGAGAAGCAGTCCTATGTTCGAGACATCGGTGCAAGATTAAGAACGATGCCTTGTGCGCATAAAAAATCATCTGCTTGCGTTCTTCCGCGTCCTATGTTTGTTTTTATCCCCGATTAATGGCTTATCATGAACCAACTAACCCAAGCAAGAGTTTCACTTGTGAAAATTTATTCTACATTGGGTCCTTTAATTCATCGAAGTTTCCGTACCGATCCCGCCATTTTGTGTAGTAACCTGATCGCCTTCTCAACCTGCCAGTCTCGAGTGGTGTCGCAATGCTTGAAAAGAAAACTGGTACCACTGCATGTACAGTCTATATTCGGCGTTTTGGAGCCATTTTCAGGATACGTCAGGCGCGAATGCATAATACTGAACCCCGACGGCGCTATCCCTGTCATTTGTGTTCTACTGTTGTCCTCGTTCGTCGCGCCGTTTTCATTACATCTCCAAACGTTTATGCAACACGACTCACCTTTCGAAAACCTTTAACACTCGAAAGCGGAACACCTTTACATGGCCATTCGTGCATTAATAACTTACATATAAGCTGCTTTTGCTTACAAGAAAGAAAAAATAAACTATACGTGAATTTTTGGAGCGCGGGAGTGCCAAATAAAAAAAAAGCAGTACTGCTTCTAGGGGAAATAACACTCGCCGAGAAGAATAGAAAACTGATTCTGAGCTAAAAACCGAACAGCATCCGCAGAATTTCAAAAATATACAAACTGGAAAGTGCAACACCTAGTTATATGAATATAAACAAAAGGCAGTAGTGGCGTCTACCAATGTCTTTTTTTTTAAGCTGCCGGGGTGGCTCAGCGGTTATGGCGCTCGGCTGCTGGCGCGAATGACGCGGGTTCGATCCCGGCCGCTGCGGTCGAATTTCTATGGAGGCGAAATTCTAGAGGCCCATGTTCTGTGCGATGTCACTGCACGTAAAAGATCCCCAGGTGGTCGAAATTTCCGGAGCCCTCCACTACTGCGTCCCTCATAGTCTGAGTCGCTTTGGGACGTTAAACCCCCATAAACCATAAAACCAATGTTTTTTTCTGTTTATTACACCTAAATGGACCTCTGTCTGTTCCTCGCCTCTCTAATTCTCTCTGGCTATTTTTTTCTTTTTTCTATGAATGTAAATAATATACAGCATATACTACATTTAAGGTAAAGGCAGATGTCTTTTCTAGCGAACGCTTGCGCGCTGAATATGCCCATAACGAGCATGGAATTGTTTTTGTGAAAATTCACCGTATGACATGCTCATGTGAAGAACAACACTGATAATTCTGGAATCGTGCTTAGTTTTAAAATAAGCATGCTCGTTCACCTGCCACTAATCAGACGATTTCAAGTGAGAATTGAAGTGCGAGGTTATATACCGGCATCCACTTCTAAGTTTATTGTATCGAAAATAAACTTTCGCCTTCTAGATTGACCCGCCGCGGTGGCTTTGTGGTTAGGGCGCTCGTTTACTGATCCGGAGTTCCCGGGTTCGAACCCGACCGCGGCGGCTGCGTTTTTATGGAGGCAAAACGCTAAGGCGCCCGTGTGCTGTCCGATGTCAGTGCACGTTAAAGATCCCCAGGTGGTCGAAAACCCTACGGCACATCTTTCTTGTTTCACTCCCTCGTTTTTCCCATTCCCTTACGGCGCGGTTCAGGTGTCCGCCGATATGTGAGGCAGATACTGCGCTATTTCTTTTCCCCCAAAACCAATTATTATTATTATTATTATTATTATTATTATTATTATTATTATTATTATTATTATTATTATTATTATTATTATTATTATTATTATTATTATTATTATAGATTGATGCGACATGTGGCCAAACTTTTTAGCCAACAGCATTTGCGCAACTGTTGCCGCAAATGCTGCACGAATTCTGTTTTAATATTATAACAAAAACATTCATTCACTACGAGCTCAAATTATACGCGAATAGGTTAACCGAAATTCTTTTCTTTCTTTTCACTGAGTGATCCTCAGTTACGGCTCGGATCGGGAATTCATACACTCCAGGACGAGTTAAACCGAACGTAAAGATTTCCCGGAACGTCTCAACGCCCACCCTGTAACTGCGTGGCTAGCTCTTGTAAAACAAATAAGCATCGAACTCTCCCTTAAAGATTTTCTTGCCCTATACTAAGGTTCGAGATAAGTTAAACCTGTAGCTCAAACGATCTTCATCATATCCCTTTCACCATGGACCATGAAGTTGGAGAAGTGGCAATAAGCGCATTTAAACACGTCTGACCGTGTACAGCATATTTAGTCGCATGATGAGTTCGGCAGGACCATCTGGACTGGGATCGGTGCACGTTTTCATGAACCCCGACCAAGCGCGTGAGAAAGACGGGAACACAGTGGCACGAAGCTTAGGTTCTGGCCGAGTAAGCACGCAGTACAGCGGGTCATCTGTACATATAGAAGCACGCATCTGCAAAGAACTGACCAGACGGGACGCGTTAGCAATCGTACGAATTCGACAACAGGGGCTGTCGGCGCGACGCTGTCAAGTTCATGCTGCCTGTACATACGGCACGTTCGCGAAGCATTCCCTCTCTCTCTTGACCCCAGGTGCGTCGTGACCAGCGTGCCCTGCACACCGCTCAACTGGCTGGAGATGTGGCCCAAGTATGTGCACGGAATGGACGCGCTCTTCATCCAACACTATGAGCAGATCAATGCGAAGACGCTCGACATGGTCGGTAAGGAAGCGGGGATGGCAGGCAGCCTAAGTGATTGCGACAAATAGTGCATGATATATGAATGCGAAAAGACAAGGACCACGGGATGACCATAACACGCGCTCGTCCCTCTTCTTGCTCGTCCTTTGTCATTTAGTGCGGTTTCTACGAGCACAGAGGCTGCTGTGTTGTCGTCTGCAGCATCTGCGTTTTCTTTCTTGTAGCGGCCCTTGCCTTTTGGAATGGAAGTGGTTGCGCGTATTACTGTGCCGCTTTACACGCTTAGCCTGAAAAACGGGGCATGCTCACGCAATCTCGCCAATGAGTGGCGACGCTGTTACCGTCCATTAACTCATCAACTGATTGTAGTTTTTATTGGCGCAAGGACACCTAAGGCCGAAGACCGCCAGAAAGCAAGATTGTATGGTTTCAAGATCCGTCCATCGTTTAAGTGTGCTAACATATATCTTTAAAAAATGCCGCGCCCGATCGCTATGTATTTGCGTTTGTATTTATTTGCATATAATTGTATGCACGAAAACGAACGCTCACGGCCCGGTTACCACAATGTAACGCAAGCTCCGGCGACAGCTGTTAGTGGATGCGTGTACACTGCGGACACTCAAGCGATTTTACTCTAGCGCGTCACGCCAGCACATCGAAAGATGGGGTGAACACCAATACCCTCACTTCGCTTGAACGCGCGATATGACGTACACACGCGGCTGTTTGCTCCTTCCCGTCGCACACAGCGCTCGCTTCAGCGCTGCCTAGCCAATCAATGGCTTGAATGGCTTGTCCCGAATTGATGCGCATGGTTTCTTCAAGTGACCGTGTTGCGACGCAGGTCCCCGCCTGCAAGTGGTGTCCACCATGTCGGTTCACTACGGCAACATCGACTTGGACGAGTGCCGCAAACGGTAAGCCCCCCACGTCCTCGCGCACCTCACGGAGCGTCAATCTGAGCTCAACGTCTTCGTCTGCATTTTCGAGGACACGTGCTTGTGGTCTCGGCAAACAAAACCTCGTAAAGTTTCGAAATGAACATGTTCAGTGCCTGCCGCAGAAATGTTTGTCAATGGCGAGTGGAAGTTTCTCGAGCGATCTCGCGACAGCGCTCATACTTCATTACAAGTGCGGAACTGTCTACTGCATAGTGCATGTCCGCACAGTGTCCACGCTAGCATGACGTATGGCGCCCTGTCTGCTTTACAGCGGCATCCATGTCGGGAACACACAGCACGTGCAGAACGACGCCGTGGCCGAAGTCGCTCTGGCGCTCACACTGATGGCGTCCAGAAGAATCGCCGAGGGCATCGACGCAATAAGGGCGTAGGTCAAAGGTTAATTCCTCTCCGAATCGAAGGTCACCGAGAAGGTCAGAAGGGGTGTGGCGGCATAGCGGTGGCGGCTACGTAGAGCCATGCAGAGGCAGAATTGTCAGCTACGCGGCATACGGTTACAACACGCCGCAGCGCGTAGCGACTGCGTTCACAAAGTGAGCGGCCGGGCTTATGTAAGCAGTATTAAGTAACACCACCATCAAAAGGCAGCTGATGTCACATTGAAGATCGAGGTCGCAGTTGGATAAAGAGCAACCCGATAGTACTTCGTACCGTTAGCTTTATAGTATTCGCTAACGCACTCCGACAGACCCCATTATGTGTGCATTTTCTGTCAATCACAAGAAGTATTAGCTCTGTTTTTTTATTTGACGAACTTTTTAAAGATAATATTATTGAGTATTTCCAATATTAGAATTTGGGATCAACGAGAAGCGATGCGCAGCTGAGTGCTGAAGCAAGAAGTCGGTGCTTTCCAGAGTCAGTGCCTCCCCCCATGGGACAGAAAATCGTCTTCGAATCCACGGGTTCCATCGTCATCACGACAGAGGAAGCTGCCACCGAGCGCATGCAATATCACTGCTCTGGAAAGCACCGCCTTGCGGCGCAGCGTGCATCGAAAGCCGCGCTCTCTGGCTCGCGTTTCATTTGGCGCTGATAGTATTCGCATGCTCACGTCCACTCACGCTCAGATCCACTTCCACTCACAAGGGATCACTCACACTTATGGTGCTTCGCGTGTATGAGTGAGCAGAAATGGGCGCGCTCACGGGTGAGCCTGCTGGCCTGTTTGCATTACATAAACTAAACTGTAAGTATTCTAAGTTACGCCGACCGCATGTGATCCCCCACAAACACAACAGCACACTGGACGTGTTGGCACTGGGCTTGCGACAAATCATTTGAGCAATGATCAGTCGGTGCGCGCAAAGCATGGGGCCGTAGAAGTGCATGCGCCCAGAAATGTTAGCGGACGTTGTTACACTGTAGTGAATTGTAAATTGTGAGGGCTAATACCCCGAAGCGATATGTGGGCTATGAGGGACGCCGTAATGGGGGCTCCGGATCAATTTAGACCACTTGGGGTTCTTCAACGTGCGCTGACATCGCACAGAACACGGGCGCCTTTTATATTTCGCCTCCGTCGAAATACGGCCGCCGCGGACGGGATCAAACCCGCGACCTTGGGATCAGCAGCTGAACGCGAAAGCCACTGAGACACCGTGGCAGTTCATTGGCACAAACAATAAGAACGATGTTCATGCACCCAATTCAATCTTTTGTGCGGAGTTATTACAGTTTTAATAAAGAGTAAAATACTGTCACATCTACACTGAACTGCAACTCATATTAATGTTGAGAAATGGAGGACGGAGGACAAAATTCTGCTACTAGGAAGACATTGTTGAAGTATTTGAGCACAGAGCAGAAACTGCAATTCAACTGAGCGTTTGCAAATTACTTCCGCACTTAATTCTGATGCGATTGCCAAGAATGCTCGGGTATCAGCAATCATTCTAAAAAAAGGCTTCCACGCTCACAAACTTTGCTGTCACACGCCTAACACCCAAGCAATAACGCTTTTTCTGCGCTTATTGATAGGCACGTAGCCAGAATTTTTTTTATCGCGATGGGCCCGCGGCAATTTTTTGTAGCCCCCCTATGTATACGTGCCTGGCTATTGCTAGAAGTGGTTTCCCTATCGTTACAGGGGTAACTGGACACCTGCCACCGATCTCTCCTGGCTGGTTGGTCCTGAGCTTGTGGGCAAGGTTGCCGGAATCATTGGTTTGGGCGGTATCGGTACGTAAGCCGAGCAGTGGCCTTGCAGCCCCTACACGCACAACGCTCGCAAGCTCAGCAGCTTCTACATTACAGACGCGTTGACGTAGCTACTCGTACAGATGGACACGAAAATAGAAGGGAAGATGAAACTGTGACAACGCCAGGTACTCAGCCGCATCATCTCAGGGAGGTGAATGAGACGATGGATCCTTACAGGATTCAGTCGTTTGCGTAACGCAAAGCGCGCTGAAATATTTCGCGAGGAACACTAAACTTCGCACCAGTCATTTCAATGACCGGAAATTACCAATTTACCACAGAACAAACGCAATACCCTGTGTCTGTGCAGCCGTACGTGGTAGAAAACTTGATGAAACGTGATAGGAATTACTACGACTTTTTTAAATTGCCACAAATGTTCCAGGAATGGAAATTATCAACCGGCTCAGGGCATTCAAAGTGCGAAGCTTCCTGTACCACAACAGGCGCCCCAGACTAGACCGTGAGTATCTCATTTTGTCCTTGCAAAAAAAAAAAAAGACACCTTCTTATGTACTGCTTCATGAAGTTCGAGTTATCACCAGTCTACTCGCTGACTCGTGCGAGTTTTAACAGCTTTATGTGAACACCAAGAGCCAAACGCTAACCACATATCAGGACTTAGCATCAGAACCACACATTTTCTTGAATGAAGAAAAAATGAACTATTTCTGTATTATTCAAAAGAATACAAACCTATTTGATCGCTGCCATAGCGAAGTTTAGCTGTTTTAACGCAGATGCCGAAACTGGGTGCAAAGTTTTCTATGCGCGGTTCGGGATTGTTTGGCGTGAGTGTTCCTAGGTGACGATTATTAAGGCGTCATTGTCTCGTTTATTACCATGCCTGGCCAGCTGCCATGGGCCTGCCGGTCAAGTATCTTGCGCAAAACTAGCTTTTTTAATCCTGCCGCAGATTTTCATACCGCGGAGAAGAATAGCTACACTTATAAAGACCGAAATATGCTCAAACTGCAGGACGCGGCTCTTTTCTTCTGAATTCAATCGAAGTTCGCCGCAAAAAGCAACAAGCACAAATTTCATGCAGCCTGATCGATGCTACAAACTACGGGCATCAGTTTATATGTGTGTCTCTGTCTGCGTGTCTGCGTACGCCTGCATGCGGTCTTGTCTGTGGGGTGCTCTGCTCTTTCTATTGACGCATCTTAATTGCTTCATGTGGGGGCACAGCTAAGCTCATTGAGCTTCCTTTTACCCACTTCCGCCTTTCGCGCACACACGCACAGGCACACGCAGTCTGCTGACAAGGACCATGGACATAAGAGGCATTCAAGATGAACTTTTTGCTGGGCTAGTTGGTGCATGTTACTATGAAAAGAAGCGCCAACAGAGACAAGACGTTTGTCTTGTCCGTGTCACTTCTTACGTCTTGTTTCTGTTGGCGCTTCTTTTCATAGTAACATAAGAGGCCTTCCGGGCATTGTCCAGCGTCGATATTAATCGAAAGCAATGATCGTTGATGAAGAAACTCGCACATATGTGCCCTCAACAGCCACTGGGCGGCAAGAGGTTCTAGCTTCGTTTCACCAAAACATCTTTTTCTAAACCATTCTGCGGAGTGCATGAGAAGAGAGGGCAAGGCGCACTCTGTCCAAATTACTGAGCATGATGCCTCGAAAGCATTACGGCAATTAAAATTCGCTCGCTTCGGTTTGGCACGTATGAAGAGGTGAGATGACCCAGCGCGAATATTTCACCATTTAATAAAAGGGAAGGAGTAGACGCGTTTGTTTTTTTCTCGATAGCACTCGTAGTGACCGCTCTGCAGCGGTAAATGCCGTGCTTGTTTCCGAGTCTGTCCACGGTCTGCGTAGCATGGAGTGTTCGGCATGCTTATATCCAAACCCATGTATAATCTGCCCTGTCGTTCCTTCCTGGCGGCTGTGCAGCTATGACGCACGACATCCAGTACACCACCCTGAAGCATCTGCTGTGCAACAGCGACATAGTGATCGTGTGCTGCCCGCTCAACAAGGACTCGCAGCAAATGTTCAACGAGAAGACGTTCCACCTCATGAAGCACACGGCCATCTTCATCAGCATTAGCAGGTGAGCGGAGAGCCGTCACCTAGATGCTCATGACCCTGGAACAGAAACTGTCCTTTGTCACTGCGACCGGCTCAATATCGAAGCACATAACTGTCAGAGATTACGAAAAAATGATGGTACAGGTGCGGCGCGCTTCAGGTACAAGCTTCACTTCGTCAACGTTCTTGGTCAGCACACTGGCAGAACGAAAGATCTTTACATATTTATAGGGTATACTAAAATAGCTAGGGGTTGGACTTTTCAGTTTTAACCCGAAAAACGCCGATAAAACTACGCCCAATTCATTTTTTTAAATTCGGTTTTAACCGAAAAAGGTAAGTTTTTCTGGGATGCATTCCCCAGCTAGCTAGCTATTCAGTACCAGTTAAACTAGGCCACAGGAGAAAATTATAAAAGAGCTGTAACCTTGAACGCGGTGAGAGAGCGGCATCTTTGGAATCTGGTGCCGTGGTTCGGTCGTTGTGAGTTCTGAGGCATTGTTCCTTGAACTCAGACACGCCGTTGCAGATCGGGAGGCTCTTGGTTCTTAGTGCTGTCGGCTAGCGTATACTCCGTCTACTCAAACTTATCACCGGCCTAGAGCCGTCACTTGGTTAAGCAGGGCTTAACCCACGACCCAGGACCTTCGGATCAGCAGCCGAACACCAAAGCCACTGAGCTACCACAGACCCGACGTAAAATGCACATCAATGCTAGTGTCAAAAAACAAGCTGTAAATAAACAAAAATTGGAGGGGACACTTAAGCTCCGCCTTAAAGACATGATGCGATAGCGTAGCTTTCCATTCTGAGTAGTTTGAAACCTTTGAACGCATTTTTAATTTTTCAATTGTTTAAATTATTAATTAATCAATTACTCTAAATTTTCTTAATTGCCACCATCAAGCATTGACATTTCATTATGAGAATTTTGACACCTTTAACCTCCTTTTTTCTTATTTTTAGTTTCTTTAATTAATCAATTACAATGGTTTCATTAACTCGTCATCGTCTGTCACGCACCAATCATTCATCGCTCATTCGAACCACAAATTACCATGACACAATTTTTTTCTTTACGCAGGCCCCGATTATTTCCGACACGCCGTGCCGGCTACTACTACGCAGATGGCTTTTCGACCGAACGAGCTGTATACGCTATCGCGTAATAAATCTGCAAAAAAAGCGAGTCCAATACTGCATCCGTGGTAGGCATGCACTCAGACTAGTCAACTCGTGCGGCGTGCTATCTGAAAGCGCGAAACTGGACATTCCGAGTTATATGATTGGAGGTCAGAAAGGGCGGGATACTCCCTTTAAAGATCGTGTTTGTATGTCAGCACGTGATCGCAGTAACGCGCTGACTGCGGTGCGTTGCCAGCTGTGCGGTAATGGTGATGACGTGATGGTTCGTCCCTTTTGTGATGGGCGATCACCTGCTTGGTGGTTTTAGGCCAGCGCTCCCATAAAGGCGTAAGGAGCACACGCATAAACTCCTAAGTGCAAACTGAAAGTTGGTGCTGAAAATCTCGTGCGCAGGCGGGAAGTCGTGAACGAGGAGGCCCTCTGCCAAGCGCTCCAGACCGGTGGCATCGCCTTTGCGGCCCTGGACGCGGCTGGAGACACCCCCATGGCGGTGGACAGCCCGCTTCTCAAGCTCAGCAACTGCAGTGAGTGTGCGAATGTGTGCTTCGCGCAGACTGCGCTCCTTATATACTTGCACTCTGCGAACAGCTCGTGGTGCCGCTGTTTCTGGTGTTGACGACGATCACGTGTCTTCAGTACTTGTTGAGCGCCATTACCGCCGAAGTGCAAGCACACGCAAGCCACGATTCGACAATGACACAGCCTCCTCAAAGCTCACGTGCCGACAGAGACCTAGCTGCGCTTGCGGGACTCTGTCGATCGCTAACATGCGTAGGCGGCGGACTGGAAGTAGACTATACAGGGTGTTTCACCTAAGACTTGCCACAATTTTAAAAACGGACTTCTTGAGTTAAAAGCGCGCTTTTTTCGGCATAGTATTGCCAGCGGTGTATTACATCAGAATACAGCCAAGATATGTGAACAAGCAAGGTGGTTAAATAATACTGAATAGTTAAATTCTCAACTATTACCGTTAGCCTCCTTAATTATTTAGAGGCGTGTAGCCCACCGTAACTAACATCCATATCATTTTTTTTTAATTTCGAGAACGCGGTTAACCTCGGCGCTGTGGCCCAACAAATCTTGGCTATTTCGACAAGTTCCGTGCACTGGAGGGCTTGCTTTGCCTGCAAGCTTCTCGAAAGCTCGCGTATTTTGGAGCGATGTAGCCAAAATTTGTTGGGCCACAGCACCTAGGGCAACCGCGTTTTCGAAATTCTAAAATCTTATATGAATATTACTTACGGTGGGCTACAGGCCTCCCAGTAATCAAGGAGCCTTACAGTAATAGTTAAAAAGCTCACTATTCAATCATTAGTTAACCATCCTGCTAGTTAGGACATTTTAGCTGTATTCTGGTATACTACACCGCTGACAATGCTATGCCAAAAGCAGCGCTCTTCAAACTGTAAAAGCCTATTTTTTAAAATTGTGTAAAGCCTTAGGTGAAACACCCTGTTATAGTTTGTCTTCCTAGCTCTAGGGTGCCTCGATGGGCCAGTGGTGGCTCGGGCATTGAGCCACCGTATGCTTATTGGCTCAGTGCTGCTGCGCCTTCTGTTAAAAACAATGCATGACTGGCCGCCATGCTCATATTTTACGCTGAATACAGAGGTAGGAACTCTTTCTGAAAGGGCCTTAAATATTCGCCTTTTCACTTTCCAGTTGTCACTCCAAACATGGCTGCGGACGGCCGGGACACCAAAGTCAAGACGGCAACGATGTGCGCTGAGAACATCCTGGCAGCGCTCGAGAACAAGTACCACGCCGCCGCCAACCTGCTCTTTTGACGGCTGGAGAACCGTGACTCCTTGCCGGCGGATGTCCCAATGAAGTTGGGCGCTGCAGCTTTTTTATAACCATGTCAACAAAGCCGATGTGAAAAAATTCTCGGTTCCTGGCTGTATCCTGCGAAGGAACAATGGCGACAGCCGACAGGGTCTGCTGCACACAAATTATACGCAGCCAGCACACATCCTCCAACACTATTCCAAATTTATTACCGCAGCGCGTTACACGCATTGCTGAAGCGTTGCGCTGTCTAGATGCTTCCCGCTGTTGCTGACTGGATGGCGCGTTGCGCTGTCATCCTGTCGGCCGCTGCAGCTCACCTCACGTCAATTCGCTGCGCGCGTCGATTTGCTGTTTTCTGCTGCTCCAAAGAAAAAAGAATGTGGTCACTGACCATGCCATGAAATTCAAAGACGTTTCGGAACCTTGATCACTGCCGGGTTCGAAGCTGTTCTGTTTGCCGGTTCGACGACAGACGGCTAGTTTCAGCCCAGTTTCGCTGGTCTGTCGAACACAATTCCATCAACACTTGTTCTGGAGGCGTACTTGTCCTTGACCTGCGAAGCGCTCTCGACAACGGCTTCATGACTTAATCTACAAGGGGAAAAGTGCAGAAATAAGCGCACTCCTTGCTCAGAGACCGCACGGCGTCCTTTAATCTAGGGTATCTCATCTCAAAACTATGAGGTTCACCTCGGCGGTCGCGGCACCCCACAGAGATCGGACCTTTCCCTGACATCCAACATAGCAATCGTCAACGAACCAATCCTCCTTGAAGCGTATACCCCATGTTAAATGCGCGATCTAAGCAGACGACGCGCCACTATCTGGTCCACTCATCGGTCCGATGGGCAGATGGAAGACCTCCAGTAAGCGCTTGATGTCACAGCGTCCTATGCCGAAGAAGGCAGACTTGCGTGCTCCCTGGAAAAGTCAGTTTCTCATGTCAAGCGGCCCGGCCCTTACACAACACACGACACTATAAGAGTACAGCTAGAACGACACAACATCCACATGCACAGGATGTCAGCGTCCTAGGGATCCAACAGGATGCCAAAGCTCGCCACAGGATAACTCTTACTGCAGCAATTTGCAGCTCCAGATTATTTTTCCCCACCTAGTGGCCTGCGCGAGAAACAGCCGCTTCAGGTCTTGCCGGGTCCGGCATACTAACGCGCGCTAGTTATCCGTTAATCATGCAATGTAAAACGGCATCATTTCTTGACACGTCGTGATGCCGTCGCGTAAAGGGCAAAGAATGAAGCAGCGAGCGCCGAAAGAGCTCTGCTGCGTGCCATTTTGTGTCTTCTCCATGGAAAGTTCGCACAGTGCCATTTTAATTGTCGTTTCCCGAGGGAATACGACGACACGCCGCGGATAGCGTTACGGATAAAAAGCCTCAGCACATAGGGAGTGGAGGAAATGACCTCAACCATGGTCGTTTGTTCGAATACTTTCACTCGTCACGACTTCCTTCCCGGTAATCGTCAACTTACTTTTAATCACATTTTTTTAATGTCACGTGATCTTGCTGTGATCTTGGTTTTGTTTTATTTGCTAGCCGTCAATTACAACTGAAGTTGTCCTGGAACTTTCAATATTGCCTCTAGCTGTTTTTGCGTTGCTGTAATGTATGCTTCCCCGTGATGAGTAAGCCATGAGATCAACATTTCAGTACGCTCGAGCAGCTGAAAGTGCCTCGCTCAGCATGGCCATATGTCAAAGCGACAGTGTACTCAGACTTGCCCACGCAATTAAGGAAAAGTAGGCGATGAGCCGTACGTCATACATACCTAGTGATATTTCCAGGCTTTATCTTTGCCTTGTTTTCTCAACCTCCTCCAACAACCCCCTCCCGTGCTTACTTCCGTTTAAATCCACTCTAGTTTGGCACCTGCACGAGGCTGTTGAAAACTGCTCACGTTCTATGTTCCGATGCCGATGCCACTCGCCAGTTCCCCGGGCTCACACAAGATGCGACTGTCGGCCATCGAAAAAAGACGGCAAATCAGTCTTCTCCTCGATAAACAGTTGTTTACCATTTCAGTACGCTCGAGCAGCTGAAAGTGCCTCGCTCAGCATGGCCATATGTCAAAGCGACAGTGTACTCAGACTTGCCCACGCAATTAAGGAAAAGTAGGCGATGAGCCGTACGTCATACATACCTAGTGATATTTCCAGGCTTTATCTTTGCCTTGTTTTCTCAACCTCCTCCAACAACCCCCTCCCGTGCTTACTTCCGTTTAAATCCACTCTAGTTTGGCACCTGCACGAGGCTGTTGAAAACTGCTCACGTTCTATGTTCCGATGCCGATGCCACTCGCCAGTTCCCCGGGCTCACACAAGATGCGACTGTCGGCCATCGAAAAAAGACGGCAAATCAGTCTGCGCAGACGAACTCAAAACAAGCCTTCTCCTCGATAAACAGTTGTTTACCTTTTTTTGTATCCCGCACAGCACCCATTTTCTAAAAGAAAAATTACGAGTACCGCTTGTTCGACGGAGTACCGCGTGATTTAATGCGAATGCCGACGCGGCCGGAGGGGGGGGGGGGGGGGGGGGGGGGGCACAGAAAGCGTCAAAGCGTGGCTGACGGAAATGCAGTTTTACAGCAAGCGCAGCTAGCTCACCGTTTCTCGTGCCATCATTTGATGCTGCTCGAGTGAGGCAACTGTAGTCGGCCGCTGATAAATGCAGCGTTACACCTATCAAGCGCTTGAGAAAAGTCAATAGTGAACTGGATATTTATCTATGTGGAGACAATTTGGTGGAATCTGCAAAGCGACTTCCCAGTAGCGGTTGATAGTGGTGTAGACTGGTGCTTGCACCTTTCAGGAAAACCGGTAGGCCATGTTCACCACCCTTCCACCACGTCGGGCTTTCTGAGAGGAAGTTTATCTTGGGAGATATTGGCTCGCGCTGCCATTCGGACGTCTCTACGCATAGGGCGACGAATTCGGCGTGGTCATACGTGTGCTTCTTCATTCAGATTAGAATGAGATGTTTGGCCGCTATAATCGACTTGCCTTCGACAAAACAGCGCAACTCCTCACCGCAAACAAGAAATTGAAGCCCGGCACCAAGCGAAAGTGGCGCCGCAGACCGGGATAAGACTGCCATCTTTGGTTTCTGCAGTGCTGCCAGACACGCAACTTTCTCTTGATTTGGGAAGGGTAAAATACGTGTATATATATATAAGGAAAAAAGACTTCTTGGCACGGTCAGTAGTAGTGACTAAACAGAGATCAACGTTTGAAACAATGTAATTTCACGTTTAGAAGGCCGCTCCTGTTCAGCCATTGTGACCCACATTCGTGTACCTACATATCGCGTTCTAGTCACGTGTGTGATACCTTTTTAATCTTCTGTGCATTATATGTTTGTACGTTTTCTGTGCACCCTCCGTCATACTCTGTGTTCTCCGTTCCTATTCTGTTCTTCTGATGAAGGCCGTTCCACGGCCGAAACGTCAAATTACATTGTTTCAAACGTTGGTCTCTGTTTAGTCACTACTACTGACCGTGCCAAGAAGTCTTTTTCCTTGAAATATTGGCAAACAATGGACCACGGGAAGACCACGTTGAAGCATATTTTGTGTAAATTTCCAAAAAAATGAAGCCTCGACAACCGTCGTCGGTGATTCCCAGGCGAAACACCTTCATCACCACTTCGACCCACTATTAAGTGGCACACCAGCCTTTGTTTCGCAGTGCGGTGCGGTTATCGATGATGTATGGGCACTCCTGGATCTCGTGCCTCTGGCGACAACAACGTTGATCCTTCATGTCGGTACTAACGATATTACGTCAAGCTCCAGAGCAACAGCGTTCAAAAGGTATAGCGCCCTACTTGGTTACATCTCAAAGAGCGCCCAGAAATCACCCGAATATATGCGAGTCTCATCTTGCCAAGGACGCCAAACCGTCGTCGAGGGAACCAAAATGGCGCGTTCGTGCACCGCTGCAACCAAGAAGCCAGCCACTTCAATCACCTTCTGCGACGCTTCTGTCGGCGTTCTAAACTCGTCTCCTTCCAACAGCACGGCTTCGAATGGCTACCGACGGCCGTTTTTCTAGCAGCTGACGGCCTGCACCAAAATTTCGAAGGCGTTTCACTACTTGCTGACCATCTCAGAGAGATCTGTTTTAAGCCTTTCTACGACAAATCTTCACCTTCCTGGAATGACTGCGCACCTACACATGCTCATCAACCCCGCACCGAAATTTCAGGTGCTGAAACTCCTCTTCCACGTAACCAGCCGCATATCCCCAGTCTTTCATCAAGCCCCACTTCTAGTGGTCCTTCCTTAAAAAACCAGCCTCCTGCTCCTCCGTCCAGCATCAACGAATGGCCTACATTAGCGTCCACTGCTTCCGTAAAGCATCTTCCCAACCACCTGCCAGCCGGCACGACTGCTACTTCTGCTGCTAAAAGTAGCAGCAACCGCCCACCTACTAGCCGCAATAGCAACCTAACGTCGACGAACAAGACACCACTTCAGCCAGCCAATGAAAATGCAGTAGCTTCTTAGTCCAGAGCACCCCACGCTCAAGGAACTCCACGTCTGGCATACTACTGTCAACGAGTGCCCCTTCGACTCACCCACTATGTGCAAGTGTAGGACCTATTTCAGCCTCAAGTAGTTCGTCGACCACCTCTAAGCCTAAGCCACGCTCCGCGGCAGCACGTCGGACTACCACTGCTACATCCCAAGGTAGCCACCAGAACCTCCGCAGTACCAATCGGAACTCCTCCCGGCCTGGGAAGCATGACTGACTAGCTACGCCATTTTCCGGTAACTGTGAATCTACGTCTTTTTCACTCGGATTTCTAAAGCTTAGAAAACTTGCCGAAAAACGTATTCGTCATGATTTGCATATTTCTACCCTTAGCCCCTACTTGGCAGCTTCAATCGCCCCGAAGGGCCTTCGGTTAACAGTAAAACCAGCTATACGTGAAATGTCCGTCAGAAATAAAACAAAGTGGAACACAATACTAACGACCGCTTCACTTGAACTAACCAGTGTTGTCTTAGAGCACTATGCCTCATCCAACACGTTTGAGACAGAAAATGGCGGCTGTTTACATCGTCGTATACGCGGGTGACCGCGCGAGCAACGGTGTCGGAGAGTGCATGAAGACGACTTTGACGCGCGGGACAAGTTATTTCGACGCATTGACTTAAGAAGAAGACTGCGCAGTGGCTGTGCGACGAACTCGCCGTTGAACTGGGAGGTGCGCGGGTGAGTGCGCTGTCAGAGAAGCGGCAGGTGCTGTGCGCGCTGCGCTTCTTCGCCTCCGGTGGGTTTCAAGGCGCCGTTGGAAATGAAGAAAACGTCGGCGCAGCCCAACCGACTGTGAACAAGCTTTTGCGGCGGGCAGCGGAGACCAATGTCAACGTTGGGTCACAGAAGGGGGGTGTTCGCTTTCCGAGGAGACCCGAGGAGAAAGCGGCGGCGAAGGAGGGCGTCCTTTGCCTAAACGTTCGCCGCGGCAGCATCTCCGGCGTCGTCGGGTGTGTCGATTGGGCACTCATCCCTATCAAGGAGTCTGGGGGCAGTGCTGCGAACGAGCCGTAAGCGGTTCTACGCTGCGAACGTGATAGTGAGTATACCTCGGCCACTGTTTTTGACCGCATGAGTTCAGCTACAAGTGCTGGCCTCGGCAGCGAGAGTACGGACTGTGCTTGTTTTTTCTCAGATCTGTGGCGCGAACATGTGCATCCTGGCCGTGGACTCGCGCTGACCCGGATCCTTCCGCGACGCGTTTGTCTGGCGGCATTCCGAGGCGGAGGAAGGCCTGCTGGACGACGGTGATTTTTTTTTTTCTGGGTAAGCAGTAAAATAGCCGTGTCACCCGTCGGGCGAACTCAGTCACATCTATTGAGCTCCAGCACTATGCATTTGCCCGGATCTGCTAAAGCTACAAGAATCAGTCTCGACAGTTACACAAATGCAGACACTTTACAGTATGATACAGCGTATTGCCACCCTTTCCTTTTTTTAAATATAATTGCTGCAGAAACACAGGACACATATTACATTGTTGAAATGCATAGCCTTTCCTGTTGAAGAAACCGAAGCAAAATGCACCTGACAGCGCTTTTGTTTTATAGGCAATCATAGCGCATCATTTATATGAATATGGTGGTAAAAGACTGACCTTACAGTAGTGCTCACTTATACATCTAAATCCTGCATGTATGTATGCTCTTGAATGTCATATTCAGCAAAGCCTGGATGCGGGCTACTTGGCATGAGTCTTCTACTGTATAGCAGAGTGTCCTGTAATGCTGTTGAGATCACTGAGAAAGGACATGCCTAGCTGCGTCATTTTTTGTTATGCAGGAGACTATGTCTACCCACTGGAGCCATGGCTGCCTGCACCAGTTGCGTGACATCACAGACCTGACTCAGCAGAAGGCCTGTACAACACGCCACATGCTTTCACACAATTTGTGGCTGAGCGCTATACTGGTGTGCCGAAGAGCTGTTTCCGTTGCTTTCAAGGACACCGGATGCACCACTGCCAGTGGAAGTGGACAGTGCGCATCATCACCGCACGTGCTGCACTTCACAGCCTCTGTTTGGATGTGCCCATATCAGCAGAGGGTGCAGGCGACACTGCCTCTGACCCAGATAACAACGGGCCACCTCCAAATGGTGGCTACCTCGTACATACAGGATCCCTCCTCACCTGCCTCCTGAGAAGAGCAATGCGGTGCTGTACTTTTGGCCTCTCTAGGACGACCCGTCTCCAGAGGAAGGCGTACCGAGGCATGGTGCAGCGGCAGTTGCGATGGAAAATCTAGCGTCCAGAGACGACTCACCATGCTGGCATAGAGAGTCATATCAGCCACTCTTCCCCTGTTGGCACTGTAATTTCCTTGTGTCAGTGCACAACACACATCTGCAAGTGTGTGAGCAACTGTGTGATGTGGTTGTGCCCTTGGCCAACCTGTGTGCAGCCAGAAGCCAGCAGTGACAAACAAGTGCCCCCCACCGGCTGCCACTTCATTTTCAGTGTGTTTGCTAGTATATCTTCCAGTCCCTCAGCAGCGTGTTGCACAGTCTCTTCCTGAAGACGGAAAAGGTGTTGAAACAGCTCGCCCATTATGTGAAAAGCATCATTGTGCACTCTCTCTTGCCAATGCTTGTCAGCCCACCTGCCCCTTCCATGCTATCACTCCAGCTTGGTGAAGTGCCTGTGGTCATTACCCGTGTGATGAACATGCATAACCCAAAAGTGTAGTGCTGAGTAAGGCACGAAATATTTGTGATGCTTGTTGGAATTAAAAAAAGCTTTTTTATTGCATAATACATTCAGTAAGTGAATTTATTTATTTTTAGGCACAGCATTTGACACGAGTGTTTCTATTGCAGAAAAAGCAGTGTACACACAAGCATACATTACCTTGATTTACAATTGCCATATGGCATTTCCAAGTGCAGTTAAGAAAAAAAAATTGAAAAATTGAGGTCAAAGTGCATGTTTTCTTTCATACAGAGGCTACCTGTACAATAAATATGGCATAGTACAGTGTACATAATGCATTTTCCGGACTACAAAACATTTTGGCACATATAAGTAGTGTAAATACCAAAGCTAAGCTTTTAGCTTAATGGTGTGTGGCTACGGGTTTCACTCTGTGCTAAAAGCTGTACCTACTGCAAGGAGACCGCTGTACAACAATGCATAGTAAAGATTGTAAGGTGCAGTGGCTACAATGACCGCTGAATTACTAGAACATCTTCACTGATAGACAAAGATGTGTAAACATCACAGACACATCATCAAGGAGATGGTGTGTGAGTAGAGGTTAGTTTACAATCACAAATCATGCAACACCGTTACTGGAAATGCTCTACAGCTCTAAGAATATACAGGCAGCTCCATTATGGGAAATTTTGAGCACTCGGTTATTGCCCCATAACTGACACCTAGCTTAGTTTGCATAACACAGGGCTATGAAGTCTTGTCCATGATGACACAAGACGGTGACAATGCCGAATGGCCGGACAAGCTCCTTATGCTATCACATATGTGTGATAAGTGCAACTGCTTTCAAGCTACTTTTCGCCTAGGTATTTAATATCCTAGTCATTTTCAACTGGCTGTTCCCTTTCAAACTGGAGTGGCCTGTATACAATGTGCCTCAGATATGATGGACCATAATTTAAAAAAAAAACCAAGTGGTCTTCCGACTTGAAAGGAAGTGCATGTTAGAAGCTACGCAAAGTATTTAAAGCCCTTCAAACACTGCCCTCACCAAACCCAGTTATACCAACATCACTCCGCCTGCTGAGCAAAATACAATAACATATTACACATCACTGCCCTGTCCTACCTACCTCACTGCCCTGGATCATATGCAATTCAAGCGCTGTGTACCAGCAAACATGAACAAACTTGCTCAACTTTCTGCCTATAGTTGCAAATAGCCTCTATACAAGCAAACTACTTCTTTCCTGGTTGACCCTGGATCTACTACATGATCAGCAAATAACGTTAATGGAACAAGCTCGTTCTCTCCTCGGTGACAATAGCAAAGTTATCAAGTGCTTCCTTTCTCTGTAAACAAAGTGGAGCATAAACATCACAATTTCTGCATCTTGCACAGGAAAAAAAAATACGGCAAAAAAAAATACGGCAGCAACTGAACATAAACCCGCCGCGGTGGCTCAGTGGTTAGGGCGCTCGACTACTGATCCGGAGTTCCCGGGTTCGAACCCGACCGCGGTGGCTGCGTTTTTATGGAGGAAAAACGCTAAGGCGCCCGTGTGCTGTGCGATGTCAGTGCACGTTAAAGATCCCCAGGTGGTCGAAATTATTCCGGAGCCCTCCACTACGGCACCTAATTCTTCCTTTCTTCTTTCACTCCCTCTCTTATCCCTTCCCTTACGGCGCGGTTCAGGTGTCCAACGATATATGAGACAGATACTGCGCCATTTCCTTTCCCAAAAAAAACCAATTATATATAACTGAACATAAACCGAACGGAGCTACAAAAATACAAACGGAACATCAAGTCCTTAGCCCGATGTGGGCGGCAACACTTGGTTACGAGGCAGAAGAGTGATTGCTGCCACAGAGGCAGGCCGTGTCGGCTCTCATTTCCCGCACCGAGATTGCAAGCTATCAGCAGCTGCACCTGTCTGCTCCCGTCTGTCGGCAGTTGTTTCTATGTGATGATTCATGGTTTTCTGGTACTTTCTAAAGAAAATAAACAGAACCACACGTCACTCGGTGATCGATAGGGGCCGACCGAGAACACAGACTAAAGTTGTCTCCGTCGATTTTCGAGCCGAGCGCTGCTTGTAAGTTGATCTCGACAGGCCCGTAGCATTCACTGCCTTCAATCATTTTTTTTTTTTGCTGCGCACTTAAGACTTCCGCAAAGTACCTTGATTTTAGACGACACGCGAAAAAACAGGAACTAGCCATGGAATCAGCTGTTTTCTTGCAGGCCGCCATGTTCACGTTATGCCACTGCCAGCGCGTCCTCATGGCAAGACAAGTTAACCTGCAGCAAATTTAATTGCAAAACTGAGAATGCTTCTAATTTTCCCTCGTGTTGTTGAGATTGCAACACAGTTTACTACCAAAATAAAACATTACTTGTTTTCTTCATTGCGTTTTTGTTCATTTTCAGACTAACATGTTCACGCTTTACCGCTGACAGCACACCTTCAAGGCAAAAAAAGTGACTGAACAGCAAACTTAATTGCAAAAATGAAAACACTGCTTCTTTTGCTTGGTGCTGTTGAGTTTGAAATACAGTTTCTTAGCAAAATAAAACATTACTCGTTTTTATTCACTGCGTCTTTACTGCAAAACATTAGTCTACGGTCCCTTGTCGTGCGAATAGTGGTTTCGGGGCGGAGCCCTGCTACTAGCCACCGCAACCTTGCTCCGCATTGGCCGATTCGGCGGTCGGCGTTTCTCGGTGTCGTCATTTTGACGTCACGATCTCAAAATTGAGACAGTTTTTGAGAGCGATCCGTAATCGCGCCCCTGGCCTCCTCCAGCTTATCAGAATTGTCGCCGTCCATACTGTCGCCTCAACTGTGGTTGCGGCGCACGCCAGCTCTCCTTTTCAATCCTGTGACATCTTACCACGCATGCGACGCAGCTGTCGAAGCGAGCGGAGGCGAGCGCAACGATGTGGAACTCGGTGCCACGTCTTACCAAACGGCGGCGGCGGCGAGCGGCGCGGTGTGACGTCATGCCAGATGGCGCGGCGAGCGCGCGAAGCACAGTTATCTTCCGCGGCGAGGAGCGCATTGTGACATCTCGTACCTCGATGGAGTACCGCCACGGCGAAATCGCGAGTTTGCGGCCAATAAAGCCCCGCCGCGGAGGCTCAGTGGTTAGGGCGCTCGACTACTGATCCGGAGTTCCCGGGTTCGAACCCGACCGCGGCGGCTGCGTTTTTATGCAGGAAAAACGCTAAGGCGCCCGTGTGCTGTGCGATGTCAGTGCACGTTAAAGATCCCCAGGTGATCGAAATTATTCCGGAGCCCTCCACTACGGCACCTCTTTCTTCCTTTCTTCTCTCACTCCTTCCTTTATCTCTTCGCTTACGGCGCTGCTCAGGTGTACAACGATATATGAGACAGATATTGCGCCATTGCCTTTCTCTAAACCTATTATTATTATTATTATTATTATTATTATTATTATTATTATTATTATTATTATTATTATTATTATTATTATTATTATTATTACGAACCTCTTGACGACATGAGCAAACAATACGCGCTCGCAGCTCCGAACGTGCGTCCGTGTGTAGTGGATTTCAAGAAAATAACGAAGATGCAAAAATAAAAACTCTTACAATGGTTCAGAGAGCAGCTACGGAGCCTTGTGAAAGTTTGACGCGCGATATCGTCCACCAGGAACACGAAAAGTACTCAGAATGCGCACCGAGTCGAACTCAAGTAGTCCGCGGGCTGCCAGAGGCGAAAAACGAACGCATTGCTATGGCGATGCGGGCAGCTTTCGGGCTACCCGAGAAAACCGTACGCCGGACGGAATCCGGGAGTGTCCGGGACTCAAATTGCTTCAGTATCGATGGCAGATGCCGGGGCTAGCAAAAATCTTTTCCTTCCTTTTTACTATCATTTTTAATAAAACCACTACCACCACCACCGGGACTCAAATCGAATGCGCCCACAGTAACAGTACGTAGGCTTAAGATTGGCATCGCAGTTGCTATGGCAACGAGCGATCAACAACCGCGAGCCCGTTGCGGGCCACCTTGCTGGCTACATTGGTAGTGCGTCGTCATCGGCAGAGAGCACACATTTTCTCAGTATTTACTGAAATTTATAGCGCGCTTTAGCGCGCTTCGCCAATCTTGGTGCTCTTGCAATAAGGAATCTTGTCTTGTTACTCCAGCTGTTTATTGTGTGCTTAATGGCATAAAATGTTCTGCTAAACTGGCTTGAAAAACTTCCAGTGATGTCCAAGAAAATCTGGCGCATACTCTTAGTCTTTCTCGCTTAACTTGGCAGACTCAGTTTGCGTATCGTTGAATTTCTCTGCAGTAAGCCTGGCTGCGATGTGTGCATTTAATCTATTCTGGTGAACTTTATAAGGGACTTCTCACGTTATCCGTTTTGTAGGGACCCATATATATATACTGAATGCCGCTACCTGCATGGGGCGGTGAAAAGGAAAGATACGTATACTGAATACCACGCCCTGCATGGGGCGGTGAAAAGGAATCAAAAGGAAAGATACATATACTGAATACCGCGCCCTGCACCGGGCGGTGAAAAGGAATCAGAAGGAAAGGTAGTTTCGTTCCGCGCTTTTGCGGTGCGGTGTTATATGACGCGGCCTATTGCTGCAGTGTAGACTATAGACAGGAGTTGGCTGCGGTAACTTATACGTATAAGTAATTAGGAAGTTAATGCGGATTAACCCAGATGATGCATGATATGCAAAGCGAGAGATGACACTGGCGTTGAGAATGTCTAGACAGCGATGGCATTGAGGAAAGGAAGGGCGCATAACTGGCTGCCTGGATACGCGGACACTTCATTCGTGCTTCGATACATGTGGCGGTGATGAGAGAGAGAGAGAGAGATTTGGCCTGAATGCATTAGCGCTGACAGCGCTGTGGCTGTCATGCGGCACTGCAGCAATAGCTAGGCCGCAGCGTTCATTTGGTGATCAATCTCTCGCGATCAACCATTACTGCATGTCACCTCCCAGGGCGGCAGGGAGGGCGCGCTGCCTATCCACTGTGCGCAACGAAATCAAAGCAGGCTTTTGCAGTTGGACATGAAGGCGAGATTGAGGCCTCCACTGACCTCCCGCCGCGGTGGCTCAGTGGTTAGGGCGCTCGTCTACTGATCTGGAGTTCCCGGGTTCGAACCCGACCGCGGCTGCTGCGTTTTTATGGGGACAAAACGCTAAGGCTGTGCGATGTCAGTGCACGTTAAACACCCCAGGAGGTCGATATTATTACGGAGCCCTCCACTACAGCACCTCTTCCTTTCTTCTTTCACTCCCTCCTTTATCCCTTCCCTTACGGCGCGGTTCAGGTGTCCACCGATATATGAGACAGATACTGCGCCATTTCCTTTCCCAAAAAAACCAATTATATATAACTGAACATAAACCGAACGGAGCTACAAAAATACAAACGGAACATCAAGTCCTTAGCCCGATGTGGGCGGCAACACTTGGTTACGAGGCAGAAGAGTGATTGCTGCCACAGAGGCAGGCCGTGTCGGCTCTCATTTCCCGCACCGAGATTGCAAGCTATCAGCAGCTGCACCTGTCTGCTCCCGTCTGTCGGCAGTTGTTTCTATGTGATGATTCATGGTTTTCTGGTACTTTCTAAAGAAAATAAACAGAACCACACGTCACTCGGTGATCGATAGGGGCCGACCGAGAACACAGACTAAAGTTGTCTCCGTCGATTTTCGAGCCGAGCGCTGCTTGTAAGTTGATCTCGACAGGCCCGTAGCATTCACTGCCTTCAATCATTTTTTTTTTTTTTTTGCTGCGCACTTAAGACTTCCGCAAAGTACCTTGATTTTAGACGACACGCGAAAAAACAGGAACTAGCCATGGAATCAGCTGTTTTCTTGCAGGCCGCCATGTTCACGTTATGCCACTGCCAGCGCGTCCTCATGGCAAGAGAAGTTAACCTGCAGCAAATTTAATTGCAAAACTGAGAACGCTTCTAATTTTCCCTCGTGTTGTTGAGATTGCAACACAGTTTACTACCAAAATAAAACATTACTTGTTTTCTTCATTGCGTTTTTGTTCATTTTCAGACTAACATGTTCACGCTTTACCGCTGACAGCACACCTTCGCGGCAAAAAAAGTGACTGAACAGCAAACTTAATTGCAAAAATGAAAACACTGCTTCTTTTGCTTGGTGCTGTTGAGTTTGAAATACAGTTTCTTAGCAAAATAAAACATTACTCGTTTTTATTCACTGCGTCTTTACTGCAAAACATTAGTCTATACGGTCCCTTGTCGTGCGAATAGTGGTTTCGGGGCGGAGCCCTGCTACTAGCCACCGCAACCTTGCTCCGCATTGGCCGATTCGGCGGTCGGCGTTTCTCGGTGTCGTCATTTTGACGTCACGATCTCAAAATTGAGACAGTTTTTGAGAGCGATCCGTAATCGCGCCCCTGGCCTCCTACAGCTTATCAGAATTGTCGCCGTCCATACTGTCGCCTCAACTGTGGTTGCGGCGCACGCCAGCTCTCCTTTTCAATCCTGTGACATCTTATCACGCATGCGACGCAGCTGTCGAAGCGAACGGAGGCGAGCGCAACGATGAGGAACTCGGTGCCACGTCCTACCAAACGGCGGCGGCGGCGAGCGGCGCGGTGTGACGTCATGCCAGATGGCGCGGCGAGCGCGCGAAGCACAGTAACCTTCCGCGGCGAGGCGCGCGTTGTGACGTCACGTGCCTCGATGGAGTACCGCCACGGCGAAATCGCGAGTTTGCGGCCAATAAAGCTTTCGCTTTAAAACACTGCCACTCTGGCTAAACTCACAGTCTCTGTCTCGCAGACCATTCGTCCAATTCGTCTCATTGCTAATAAACATAGAGGCATGCGAGAGGCTGACCTCCGACATCTTGTTCAGGCGTTTGTTATCTGTCGTCTCACATATACCCTCCCTTACCTTTACCTTAGCTGCAAGGAACGGAGTCTGAACAGTCGTGCAGGGCGATGCTGGTTCTGGTGCCTCTAGAATGTGCTTGGGTGTTTCCTGCTTCAGGATATCCATGGCCGTCTCCTCCTCTCCATGTGTCAATGACGCAGACGACCCATAAGGCACCAGATGACGCCTGTCTCGGACCAGGACTCCTCTTGTCGTCTTCACAACGTAGCTGCGATGCCGTTGGCCAGGGCTCAGCACCTTCGCAGCACACTGGACGTCTGTCATCCACACGTACTGACCGGGTAGCAGATCCGGAAGGTTTCTGACTCCGTGATGGCGATTGAAGTCTATTGTCTGTCTCTGCCGTGCCGCTGTATCACGTTCACGGACCACAGCTGTGTCAGGCCACTGCGGTTCCAACTTTGTCTGAGGCTTTGGCAGTGTGGCCCGGAGGCATCTCCCCATCAGCAGCTGAACCGGGCTAAAGCCAGTTGTTCCTGGTGTCTCGATAAACAAGCAAAGCCATGTAGCGGTCATCATTCTTACGCCACAGTTCTTTTACTGTACGCACAGTGCGTTCGACTTCTCCATTTGACTGAGGAAATGCTGGGCTGCTGGTGCGGCTAGCAAATCCGTATCCTGCTGCGAAGTCGGCAAACTCGCGAGGCGAAAACTGCGGTCTATTAATTATCACTACACAACACCTTCGGGATCCCAAAACGAGCGAAGACACTTTGTAATGCAACAATGACGGCCTTACTTGAAGTCCCTCGCAGCGTCAGCACTTCGGGAAAGCGAGAATAATAGTCTACCACCACCTAGAAGTCTTGACCCTCGTAATGGAAAAGGTCTGCACCGACCTGCTGCCACGGGAGTCCCGGTGTTGTCAATGGCAACATAGGCTCAGCACGTTGCTGCGTAACCATTGCGCACTGCTTACAAGCTTCAAAAACTTCTTTGATCGTGCGGGTGAGTCCGAGCCACCAAACAGATTCCCGGGCCCTTGCTTTCGAGCGGACCACGCCTAGGTGTCCTTCATGAATCAACTGCAGTACATCATCTTGAAGTGCTGTCGAAACAACTCTCCCTATTTTTAACAGGAGAGCATCAGCGAGGGTGAACTCACCTCTGTACTTCCAATATGGTGGGAGGTGCCCTGGTAGTTTTGACTTTGCTGGACAATCATGATCCCAAAACATGCCCAAAGCAGAACATATCCCGTCCGTTGCTTGGTGTTTTCGGATAGTTTCCAGGTTCACATGCACAGATTCTTGTACTGCATCTACAAAGAAGGCAGCATACTGTTCAACAGAGTTAATCTGCAAATACTCCGAATTCGGAAGCGGAGCTCTTGACAGCATGTCGGCTGTGGCCAGTAGCTTGCCAGGAACATAACTGATGCTATACTGATATCGCATGAGTTTAAGCCGCAGACGCTGTACTCTGGGCGGCAGGAGGTCGACGTCCATGTTGCCCAAAAGCGCTGGAAGTGGTTGATGATCCGTCTCCACCATGAACTGCAGACCTCTTACGAACTCATCGAAACGTTGAATAGCCCACGTAACTGCGAGGGCCTCCTTCTCTGTCTGGCTATACCTTTGTTCGGCTGGAGTCAGCGAACGAGATGCAAAGGCAACGGCGCGCCTTTCACCTGAGGGTTGGTCTTGCAGATGGACTGCACACATTCCGTAGGAGCTTGAGTCTGCAGAGCTCACTGTGCGGCGCTCCGGATGATAACAGACCATGCAGATGTCTGAGGAAAGCATGTTCTTTACCTTTTCAAAGGCGACTTGCTGAGGTACATCCCAAGACCAAGCGGACTGCTTGCACAACAGTTCCCGAATTGGGGCCACGATATCAGACAGGTGAGGCAGGAACCTTGCAACGTGGTTTACCATGCCTAGAAACCTGCGGACACCGCCAACATCAACGGGTGGCTCCATTTTCTTCAGAGCTTCAACTTTTGTTGGATCTGGCGCAATGTCATTTGCTGACACTACTACTCCTAGAAAGTCAACACTCGATACTCCGAACTTGCATTTCGCATTGTTCAAAGTGAGTCCAGCATTCTTAAGGCGGTCGAGCACTTCGGCCAGTCTTTTGTCATGCTCCTTGCGATCGCTACCGAACACAGCAAGTCATCGATCATGTTGACCACTCCCTCTTGCCCTTCGAGAATATATGGCATCTGTAGCTGGAAGTACTCGGGCACAGAGGTCATTCCAAACGGGAGTCGACAAAAACAATAGCGCCCGAAAGGCGTTATAAAGGTTGTCAGTTCTTGGCTTTCTTCTGCCAGCTTCACTTGGTGGAAACTGGAGGTAGCATCCAGCTTTGAGAACACCTTAGCATTTCCCTGCAAACCCAGAACCTCTTCAACCGTTGGGAGCACATGCCGCTCTCGGAGAACGACTCCGTTGAGTTTCGTCAGGTCTATGCACAGACGATAGCTACCAGAAGGTTTAGGCACTACCACTAGACCGGCACACCATGGCGCAGTTGTGACCTTGCGTATAGCACCCTGTGCTTCCATTTTGTCGAGTTCTGATTTAACGACCTGGCGGAAAGGGATAGGGATCCTCCTTGCAACGTTGAGTGAATATGGCACCGTATCCGGTCTTTACGCTCATTTTCAGCGTCTTCGTGCTGTCTGGCCTGTGCAAGCCTGTTATACGTAGTGGCACAGGCAGGGACTTAATTGTTTACATTCTTTTAGGTTGCCCCACCATACTTTTTGTCTGGCCTGTGCGAGAGCTTCTTGCAGAGTCATCTGCGGGTTTCGACAGAGTTGATCGGAGAGCTTCCGATCGGTCAAACCAAGCACAAACCGGTCGCGTACACGTCTCGATTCAACTTCCGCGGTGACGAATAGTTGCAACGCTTCACCAACGTTTTGAGAGCAGTCAAAAACGTATCGATTGTCTCCCCCGCCTGCTGGGTACGGCGATGAAAGCGAGCCGACTCGTACAATTCGTTGAGTGGGCGTACGAAATGATCAGTGAAAGCTTTTTTTTAACGGCTGCGACGTCCTTGTAGTATGCTTCCCCGAGCGTGGTCGATGCGAGAATTTCGCACTCCTTCGGTCCAATGCAGTAAAGCATTGAGCGTACCTGGACTTCGGGAAGTGCTGCGTAGTCCTGTAGCGAACGCATAGTCTTCGAATTGAAGAAGCCACGCAGGCCCGGCACTTGGTTTTTCGAAGTCAAAAGGCGGCGGTGCATAGAGCTGAGCTGCTAAGCCTTGAACAATTGGCGGAGCTGTCGTTGCGGCAGCGGCTGGTGCCGGGAGAACGACTCTTGCGTCGTCATTCATGACTGGCACTGAGCGGCAAGAGCAGAGACGTGCGGGGAACCACTTAATGGGGTTAGAGTCTTCACAGAAAATTACATTTATCCCACTTCTGAGACCATGTAGTAAACACACGTTACGCCATAGTTAGCGCGGCGGGAAAAACTGCTCCCGTGCTTTTATTGACGCTTACTACATCGCTCCTTCTGGATGGAATCACTTGCGCACATGCACGCCTCGAGGCTGGTTCATGGCAACATTTTATTGTGATGTGCTATTTGAACATTTCTTCACGAGGTACAAGATGTTGGGAGCCGCTGATGTGGGCTGCAAACAGCTGGCTGCAATTCATTGGCTTCGCCAAGGCTAGCAGACGATCAGGCCTGCACTCGACCATCCGTTTTGGAAGCAGACAGTACCAAACTGCGCTCATACTGCCGCAACTAGCACTATACACTCGCGGCACCGCAGCAGAACTTAGCCGAACTGGTGCAGCGAGTGTAAGCGAATCGAGCGCTCTCCAACTTTTCCTCCACACCGCTAGCCGGAACAACGAACAACCGACGGCACGAAGCAAAAGCCTGTCTCCTTCCCTTTCCTGTCTCTTTAGCAATGCCAAAGCTGTCCTCGAAAAATAAGACGACGCCCAGAATGCGTTTCGTAGCGTCAGGTGAAAAAGCAATCTAGCAAAGCAATATGGCGGAAATCGGCTTGGAAGTTCAACACATGTTCAACACACAGGGCAAAATGGAGGGCAACGTGCAAACATCGTGGAGACATCAGACGTTTTTAGGCTGCGTTCCAATACTCTAGACGTCTAACAAGACGTCTAGTGTGACGTCTAGGAAGCAGTCCATACATGTCCATGTATTGGAACTTGTCTACCGCTCACGCCGCCTCGCGGCATAATAATGTAACTAAAGCTTATGAACAGTTGTACTACTATTTTTCACAAACTGAGCAATAACGATAATTAAAAACGTGTTTTCAACAAGTTTACACATTTCTTCTGCAATGACTTTGCGCGTAAACCGGACTGGTGGATGTGCCTATCGGTCAGTCTACTTGTAGCAGACGGGACCGCTCTCCGAAGACGACGCTAAAGAGATATGCGATTATTCTTTTATTATTGATGCTCAACTGTACATGCTCCTCGAACGTGCTCGTCCAGACGGTCCTGTAAACATAAGAATACGAAAGACTGTAATTAATATGCGCGAAATACGATACGGCTAATATACACTGCAACAGGAAAACACATACGTGACATTAAACCCGCTGTCTGCCCTACGTGGCACTCGGAGACAGCGAGAGACCTAAATACAGCAGCGATCTTTAATCCTGCAACGACTAAAATCAATTCGCAACATGCCGGTGTACTTGTTCTGAGAGTGTAAAGATAAAAAAGAATGCACGCGAAAGAGGTGGTGCAACTAATACAGCAACAGAAGAACACATTTGTTAACCGTCACGCCAGCCGTCTTAACGCCCGTCGAGGAAACCAACGACAGCGACGAGTATTCTCTAAAATAAAGGTGCTAATTAAGATCCGGCATCGTCAGATGTAACAGACCTACATCGTCCGCTGCTGTAGCAAAGCTCTCAACTCCACGATTTTCTCCTGCGTGATTCACTTCTAGGAATCGCACGTCCACGAAGATTAATTAGCCACTAGTTTGCGTACCAAATAACATAATGGAATGACTCACATTTTTCCTTTCCTATACTCCGTGTACAGTCCGACACCCGCAAGAGCACGACTCGCTCATCCGCGTACATCAGCTCCGCCATCTTTAGACAGCAAGTTAGCCTGCATCGATGTGGACTTCGGCGAAGCAGTCTTATGAGACTGCTTCGCCGAGAAATGGAACGCGTCCCAAGATGGCGGCTGTCCGGCTAGACGTCTAAGTAGCCGTCTACTTGGGAGTATTGGAACGCAGCCTTAGTATACCGGCGACGTACCACCGCAGACGTATACCAGTTTACCGGACGCCGTCTGCGCACGCGCGGTGGCTCCTCCTCACCCCAACAATGCCACCGCACATGCGAAACCGGCATAGACAAGCGTCATGTTTCTAAACAAAGGTGGCGCTGCAGTCGTCATCGACGCGGGGTGTAGGCAAAACGCAGCGCGCCTACACTGCGCCAAGCAACGCTGCCTTCGAAACCAACTGGTGTATGCGAATATTTCAAAACGTGCGCGTCGCTTGTGGTTAGAAATATTTTTGTTGATGCTCGGAGAGTATTTCTGCACTTTTTCATCCTGTTCGCCAGGCGGAATTAGTAGGCGGAGCGCTGCATCGGGTTCTTCTCCGCTCCTAGTTGGCGACAAGTAACAGGGCAGTGCCACGGCAGGTGCCACCTGCGTGGCACGTGGTCCTCCCCATACCTCGCGCTTTCAAAGCGCGAGGTATGGGGAGGAACTAATCGTCCACAGTTCTCAACTTATGGGCCGATAAAGCATATACGATTGCAAGTGCAAGATAGGACGACATTGTGCACGACGCGAATCAGCTTTCTCACACGATGAACCTTGTAATGTGCTTCCTATTTTCACCGAGCCGCTTCACTCCTGAGACCTTGGAAATTAATGAACAGTGTAGCTGCTTTGAATAAGGCAGATGCGATCCGAGAGCTTCACGAGCGCGTGCATAGACGTTTTTCTCGAGCTCCAAACGAAATTTACGCTCACTGTGTTAAGCTATAAATTTTTGCTCCTTATTTTAGAATTTATTCATGTGTGCGCATTCTGCTTGATCGGAGTTACTTTTGGCCGGGACGTTGCTGTGTTCCCCAGGTTCTGATCGACCTACAACGTGCAAATTCAAATAATTTGGGAAATAACACTGCGCGACTTTGTCGCTGTCCTAGCGTCGTTGGACCGGTGTTGAAACGGCATACTTGTTGAAATTCGCCAAAATGAAAACAGAGAAAAAACCGTCATGCGTGCTGCTACCTGAGTCCGGTGCTTCTTCATGCGCGGCATGGTGTGAATTAACGCTGAAAGTGACCGGCGGCAGCTTTTTGTCTTTTTTGCGCGAAGTGATGCTCGGGACGTTGTGAGGGTGATTAGCATCTGAAAATGGCCCCCTGCGTTCAACTTACGATCCCACGCACACGGAATATCGCGCCTAAACGTATGCTGAAAGCCCGACCGAATGAGAACGAGTTGCAGGCGTTACTTGATTTTCGCACTGTTCACCACGCGACCTAACAGCAACGTTACGAAGTTAGAGACACGGACCAGCTTATTAGATTTGAATGCAGAAACGCAATATAATAACCCAAGGGACGAAACGAGCTCGGCGGTAATAATTAGCCGTGAAGCCGATCCGTTGCCGAGCCTGTCTGGTTCCTCGGCCCCTGCCCGTCACTTTCGCTCCTATCTGACTGCAATAAACTCGTGGAAACTTATGCCGCTTCCTTTCTTCTGCATTGCGGCTGAACCAACCGCACCACAATCTTTCGGCACGGCGTGAATTGTGCTCAGAAACACGCAAGCCTGGCGCACCCAATGGGGAAGGTCCCGCTTTTTGCCTACACAACGAAAGTCACTGCTGACGCCAGCGCCGCCGCATCTCTTTGACGTCCCGGCCTGACGCTTGTCTGTACTTCTCCGGTAGTACGTCTCCAGTATGCTCGTACAGGGCAAAGGACAGCCCTTGGGGAGCTATCCGCTTCAGGGCGTCGGTAATTATACGGCGCTGGTCAACAGCACCGGAGCTGGCTAGAGAGTCTCCCAGTATGACTCCGCCGTGGTTGTGGATGGAGGGTGTAGGAAGGTAGGACATGTGAGGAGGACATGAAGGAAGTCTCCCGGTTTCCCGCAGAGCTTACAAGAAAGGAATTGATCGGGGTAGCGGGCATGAAGGAGAATGGGGTAGGGAGCAGTTCGAGTCTGGAGTCGGCGCCAGTGGGAACCCTGGTTTAAGGTTAGGGAGGGAGCCGGCGGTGCGTAAACGCGCCGGGTATCTTGGTAGGGAAGCCCCCTAAGGGTTGCCTCATGCCATGTTAGGGGGTTTGCTCCCCTCTATATTTGGCAATAAATGTTTTCGCCACCACCACCAGTATGCTCGTGAACACCTCCCGATTTTCGCTAATCTTAGCGGTTTGGCAGCGCCACAATCGTCGTTTTTCTGAACTGTGACCATTTAGTACATGTGCACTAAAGTAGATGGCGCTACTTACTACAAGTATCGCATGTCGCTGCGTTTTAGTTATTATTGTTTGCATTTTGTGGACTTTGTAGCTGATAATTGTTACAAGTTGATTAAAATAATGAGAGCCCGATATTTTAAGAGTGTAATTACCAGAAAAAAAGAAGCCGCGGAACGTTTCAATAGCTTGTGCCTTTCATAAGAACAACGAAAAAGAGCTAAATTCAAGTAGACAGTGCATATTCCCCAAAAGCCGTAGAGTAAAGGCGATGCTTAGCAATGTAGAGCGAAGTATTAAGTTTCTTCACGCAAAATCTCAGAATTGCCAAGAGCTTGTTAACTTGCGTTGCAGTTTGACACGCGCGAGTGGCGCCACCTGGTTAACAACGGTGGCGAAAGGCGGACGCAGCCAACGTAACTCTATGGTTCAGTTTGCAGTGAGCGAGGCGAGCGGTGAGGTGTTGCGTTAGGAAGGCGAAAACAAACTTGGATAATTATGGGTGCTCGACCTACTGCTGTCTTTACCAATGTCATAACAGCTATAAAAACGCTGTAGTCAAGGTACCGAATATATTTTAACGCCTCCTTGGACATCGTGCAGGCTCGCTCATGCACAGAGGGTCTGCTGGGAAATGGGTGCACTATGGAATTAAATTCATGAGTGCAAACTGGGAAAGGGTTTACACCAACTGGGGTGTTTTGAACGTGCGATCATTGGTAGTTGTTTTATGTCTTTATATAAAGGGAAGCCTAGGAATACGCTCAGTCAGTCGCAGCTAGGATATCTACGGTCAAACTAAATGAGGCAGATGAATGATATTTTCAGAAAAGAAGGACGATTACACGATCTCAAACCGTGCAAAAAGTCGCCGCAGAACAATGCATATCCCAAAAGTTATCCCAGATTGCATTGTTTTCTACATTTTTCAAACGTGCGTGGCTAATAAACTAACCTATACACATATTTTTAAATGCTTAAACATGCTCATTAGCATCAGTTCTCAACGCATCTCGAAAGATTTTTCTCTAGGTGCAATAGGTTTTTCACAACTTTGCATTTCCTGAGACAAGTTGAGCTCAGCTGCCATTTTTCATCTTTGCGTTTTCTTCTACAGTTGAAACAAATTTGCAGCTATCGTTAAACCCCATGCATATTTTGAAAGCAGAGAAAATTTGCTTTTTGGCAATCATCATCATCATCATCAGCCCTTCTACACCCACTGCAGGGCAAAGGCCTCTCCTATGTCTCTCCAATTAACCCTAGCCTTTGCCAGCTGCATCCACCCTTTGCCTGCAAACTTCTTAATCTCATCCGCCCACCTAACCTTCTGCCGCCCCCTGCTACGCTTACTTTCTCTTGGAATCCACTCCGTTACCCTTAAGGACCAGCGGTTATCTTGCCTTCGCATTACATGCCCCGCCCAATCCTATTTCTTTCTCTTGATTTCCACTAGGATGTCATTAACCCGTGTTTGTTCCCTCACCCACTCTGCCCGCTTCCGATCTCTTAACGTTACACCTATCATTTTTCTTTCCATGGCTCGCTGCGTTGTCCTTAACTTAAGCTGAACTCTTTTCGTTAGCCTCCACGTTTCTGCCCCACAGGTGAGTACCGGTAAGATTATGCTATTGTACAGTTTCCTCTTGAGGGAAATTGGTAAACTGCCACTCATGTTCTGCGAGAATTTGCCATATGCGCTCCACCCCATTCTTATCCTTCTAGTTATCTCCCTCTCATGATCCGGATCAGCTGTCACTACCTGCCCTAAGTAGACGTATTCCATCACAATTTCTAGGCTCTCGCTGCCAATTGTGAACTGTTGTCCCCTTGCTAGGCTGTTGAACATTACCTTGGTTTTCTGCATGTTAATTTTTAGACCCATCGATCTGCTCTGCCTGTCTAACTCATTGATCATTATTTGCAGTTCACCTCCTTAGTGACTCAGCAAGGCAATGTCATCAGCAAATCGCAGATTATTTAGGTATTCTCCATTTATTCTTATTCCCAACTGTTCCCAATTCAGGCCTCGAAATATTTCCTATAAACATGCGGTGAACAGCATTGGCGAGATCGTGTCTCCTTGCCTGATGCCCTTCCTTATTGGAATATTATTGCTGACTTTATGGAGGACTATAGTAGCTGTGCAGTTGCTATATATATCTTCCAGTATTTTGACATAAGGCTCTTCTACCCCCTGATTATGCAATGCCTGTATGACTGCTGAGGTTTCCACTGAGTCGAATGCTTTCTCGTAATCAATGAAAGCTATATATAGAGGTTGGTTATATTCTGCGCATTTCTCTATCACCTGATTGATAGTGTGAATATGATCAATTGTGGAATATCCTTTGCCAAAGCCTGCCTGATCATTTGGTTGATTAAAGTCTAACGTTGCCCTGACTCTATTAGCGATTACCTTAGTAAATACCTTGTAGGCAACGGATAGTAAGCTGATCGGCCTGTAATTTTTCAAGTCCTTGGTGTCTCCCTTCTTATGAATTAAGATAATGTTTGCATTCTTCCAAGCTTCTGGTACAGTCGAGGTCATAAGGCATTGCGTATACAGGGTGGCTAGTTTTTCTAGCACGATGTCCCCTCCATCCTTCAACAGATCTGCTGTTACTTGATCCTCCCCAGCTGCTTTTCCCCTTTTCATTGCTTCTAAGGCTTTCTTTACTTCATCTTTCGTTACTGGCGGGATGACGCATTGCTGTGCACTGCTGTCTTTCTCATTAACGCTCTGATTACATTGGCTACTGTACAGGTCTGTGTAGAACCTTTCGGCTACGTTAACTATCTTACCCATATTGCTAATGACATTGTCCTGCTTGTCTCTTAATGCATACATCTGGTTTTTACCTATGCCTAGTTTCCTCTTCACTCTTTTTAAGCTACCTCCGTTCTTTATAGCTTGCTCGATTCTCTCCATATTAAACTTCCTTATGTCGGCTACCTTGCGCTTATTTATTAACTTTGATAGCTCCGTTAGTTCTATTCTATCGGTAGGGTTAGATGCCCTCATGTTTTGGCGCTTCTTAATCAGATCTTTCGTCACCTGAGATAGCTTCCCGGTATCTTTTCGAACTGTCCTACCGCCTACTTCTACTGCGCACTCCGTAATTATTGATGTCAGATTATCGTGCATTGAATGAACATCAAGACAATCTTCCTCAGTTAAAGCCGAATATCTGTTTTGCAGCGCTATCCTAAACACCTGTGCTTTCCCTCTTATGGCTAACTCGTTAATGGTCTTCTTCTTCACTAGATTCTTCCGTTCCCTCTTCAAGTCTAAGCTAATTCTAGACCTTACCATTCTGTGGTCGCTACAACGCACCTTTCCGAGGACGGCCACATCCTGAATGATGCCAGGTTTAGCGCATAGTATGAAGTCGATTTCATTTTTAATCTCACCATTGGGGCTCTTCCAGGTCCACTTCCTGTTTTCTTGTTTGCGGAAGAAGGTATTCATGATCCGTAAATTATTTCTATCCGCGAATTCGACTAATAACTCTCCCCTGCTATTTCTAGAGCCTATCCCATAGTCACCTACCGCGTGGTCGTCAGCGTCAGCCTGCTTCTTGCCCACCTTCGCATTGAAGTCGCCCATCAGTACAGTGTACAGCGATTTTACTTTATTCATTGCCGATTCTACGTCCTCATAGAAACTTTCAACGGTCTGGTCATCATGGCTGGATGTGTGTGCGTAGGCCTGCACCCACATGAAGCTAACGAGCGAGGTACAGTCGAGGTACAAATATCACCAAAAATGTTTCCCGTTCAACATCAGAGTGGAACCGCCACCGAAGAAGCTCTCAGTGCAGACCCTATTGTGTGCTGTGTCGCGAAGATATGCATGGTACCGTGCAAGCCCTCTATGCACAGGCATCACACATGCGGTGGAACGACGACGCAGGTGTGGCTGTTCTGATAGAAAGTATTCAGATGCACATAGGCATGGTGTGGCAGGCGCGACACTTACTGAGAAGCCCTAATGCCACCAAGAAAGAAAGGCAGCTGGGAAACAGTCGACACGTGCACAGAGAGCAAACATGGATTCCAAGAAAATTTTCAAATATAATCCAATTCATATGGTAAGAATTTTAAGATTCTGCAGTGAGTTCGCAGCCATTGACCGTTTTGCACCTCACTTGAGCCCATACACCATCACATCCAGCTGTCTAGACAGGGGAAACACAAAAAAATCAAGGTACTAGGCGCAATTAAGAAAAGGGTAAGAATACAAAGTAGTAATGATGGTCTGCAGTATACACATCTCAGCCCTGCTGATTTCTTTAACAGCATTACAGATAAGCAGCAATTTTTACTACCGTAAATCGTGAACAAGTGTGACGGGAATACTTTTCAGCAGTGACCGCTTTACAAGCAAGGTAGTAACATCTTTAAAGAGATGCTGTGCTACTATGCTTCCTCAGTGCCACAAATGCTACTATGTGCTGGTATTGACTGCCGATACAGCTTAATTCATGCTTAGGTAAAGTTCAGTACACACTCCGAATTTTGTGCGCTTCCAGTGACTACTGACTGCAAGCATTGCATACACTGAATCATGCATGAAAAATATGTTTTTAAAACATTTCTTACAAAAAGTACCTGTACAATCAGGTGGTCGCTGCTGAAAAATGTAGCCCTCAAGGGTGGTTCAGTCAAAATCACATGCTTACCAGTGGTGCTTTAGAAGTCATTAGAGCAGAAATGCACGCTGCAAACTGTCACGATCTTGGTAACCGAACACAATGAAGAAACATCAACAACCGGATAGCTACAGTGCTAGTGCTGTCGTTTGTGTCTCTTCTTCCATGTTTTATTGCGCTGTTTTAAATTTTCATGATCAGAAACCGACTTGTCACACTGAGATTCTAGCCAAGTTGAATATCCACCCAAAGCTTAGAATCTAGAGGGGGAGCATATGCAGGTTTATCTCGCCTTTCAATCTGCAGTTTGAGCACATGTGGAATACACAAAATACAATTGCTTTTATGCTGTCTGCCCATATTGTGGACTTTACACGCGCAAAAGGATACATAATATATTAACCTATTGCCGTGGCTGCGAGCGAATTGCAACCAGAAAGTAAATAATACGCTAAAAGCGCTTAGACAGAGAACTAATATAGCTTTTTTCTCAAGCTCTAGTTGCTTGAACAGTTGCATTAACTGTGATACAATTCCATGAAGCTTCCTCAGTAGCATGGAGTTTATGCTGTGATATTTCTGTAGCCAATTTAGTCTAACTGCAGTTGTGTGATATGTTTGCCGCTTCTCATTAAAGGGATAATCAGGGCAACTCCATCTTATTTTTGTTCTTAGCAATGATCGATTTTGTGTCCCATTCTTGGTAGTTTGATGCTCGTATGGAAGAAAAAAATGCATTTATTGCTGAGAATATTGCATTAGAAAATTTTCCCGCCACGATTCAAATGCGTGGCATCTACACTGTAAGGGAGTCTGGGATCGCCGTGTTGAAGTGTATGGAGGTATAGCTGGGATCTCTGTAGTCTCTGGAATCTGCGTCAAAAGGCTGTGTAGATGCACCACAGTTTACTTGCAAAATTGGCTGGTGATGGCAGCACTGTATTTCATTTTCCGACACTTTCTAGCTTACAAAAGCCCCATTTTCAGTATCAGGCATCTTTGTCATTGAAATGTGGTAGTCTGTCAACACAGGCCAACTTCAGTTTATCCTCAGTGCCCGTTTAAATGTGGCTCCCTGTCACCTAAATTTTGCTGTGATTTATGTGAACAAAACGTTTCCATTCTGTATTTCATTTCAATGCATGTATTGTTTGCCTCAAATATATTTTTAAATACAGCATGATATCAGATGCAATTCTGTGCACATTCCTTTCAGCATTGGAGGTACTGTAATTAGATAAAACTCAAAAATGAAGCAGGAGATCAGTCTCAAAGTTGGCCCTCCAGAGAGTGGCATCATGTCGGGTGTTGTCTTGTCAGTGAGGAGCATTGCACATGAGAGCGCACACGTGCTAGAGGTCAAGGCAGGTGCAAGGTGTTTGACTGTGATGGCATGAAAATAGGTCGACATCATAGGAGGGGTCCCTTGGAGAAGCATTTGCTGTTGCATTATTGTGCTGTATGCGATTGTATTAAAAGGGGCCTATAGCTGCAATGATCAAGCATGAGGTCTTTATTCTTTGTATACAAAGTATGGGACAGTGTGATGCCTGAACGACCAAATAAATTGCTGGAAGAGAAATCTTTAATATCTTAATCTTCTTCAGAAATGCTCACTTCGAGCCAACGGTGTCACAATGCAGCGGCAGTTTTCAGCCGAAGAAATGAGGCGGCAGCAAGACTGGGTGCTGCCTATCTCATAGGTTGTGCATGCAGTCTGAACATAGTTCCTTTATATTTGTGAAACGGACCCAAATCATAGTGTCTCTGGGTGCTTTAAGCTTTTCGCACGCCACAAAAACTGAAAAGAAGCAGTGAAAAAGTACAAAAACTATGGTAGATACAAGAAAAGAAGGTAGCTGCAAATACCCCTCAAAGCTCAATGGCATCAACCATAACTGACATCATCAGCATCCTGACGACGCCCACTGCAGGACGACGACCTCTCCTATGTGTCTCCAATTAACCCTGTCCTGTGCCAACTGCGGCCACCCTATCCCCGCGAACTTAATCTCATCCGCCCACTTAAATAACTTTTGGCCGCCAATTCCTACACTTGCCTTCTATTGAAATCCAGGCCGTAACCCTTGATGACCATCCGTTATCTTGCTTTCGCAGCACATGCCAGGCCTGGGTCCCCATTTCTTCGTGATTTTGAGTAGGATGTCATTAACAAGCATTTGTTCCCTGACCCACTCTTCCGTCTTCCTGTCTCTTAACGTTACCTCTATCATTTTCCTTTCCATAGTTTGCTGTGTAGTCCTCAATTCAAGCTGAACCTTTTTCATTAGCCTCCACGTTTCTGGTTTCTGCCCCATAGGTGAGTACCGGTAAGCATATGCATGTGCAGAGGGGGAGCAGGGGATGCAGCCAACCCCATTAATCATCTAAGGGGGGCGCCAAGTCTGCCTCATACCTTTAATCAGTAGGACCTGTCCCGTCATTGTTTACAGTGCAGTGTTATGGCCATGCAGGTTTTTTGACGATACTGGCGGCCAAGGACCCGTGATGTTGCGTCCCAAGAACTGTTTACTTGCCGGGTCACTTTGAGGCAATCTTTTCAGGTTCTTTTTTGCAGTTAACAAAAGACTGCTATGTCATATATTTTCAGCGGTTTAGAGAGAATGGAAATTCCTTCAGAAGTGCATTGTTACACTGATGCCTCAAAGGCGCAGGGACTGCCTTCCTCTACCAATGTTATACATGAAAGTAAAAACTACTGCTCAATATTATTTTGCAATTCCGTTACATTGAAATAAATGCTTTATAAGCATACCTCATCTTTGTGCTGCATTCTGACTGCAGGGGCCTCAGTGGGGGAGAGTTGGGGGGAGAGCTGCGTGTAAACTTTGCTCCCCCTAATGGGAAACCCTGCACACGCTCATGCCGGTAAGATACAGCTGTTATGTATTTTTCTCTTGAGGGATATTGGTGAACTGCCCTTCATGATCCGAGAGAACCTGCCAAATGAGTTCCACCCCATTCTTATTCCAGTTATTTCACTCTCATGATCAGGATCTGCAGTCACTACCTGCCTTAAATACACACATTTCCTTACCATCTCCAGCACCTCGCTACCAATTGTAAACAGCTGCTCTCTTCCAAGACTGTTGAACATTACTTTGGTTTTCTGCATATCATTTTTAGACCCATCATTCCGGCTTTGCAATTCGTGCCCTGGGTGACTCAACAAGGCAATGTTGTCAGCGAATTGCAGACTACTAATGTTTTCTCCATTAACTCTTATCCCCAATTGTTCCCAATCCAGGCCTCAGAATATCTCCAAACAGGTGGTGAATAGCACTGGTGAGATCGTGTCTCCCTGCTTGACACCCTTATTTTTTTAAATTTTATTGATGACTTTACGGCGGACTATGGTGGCTATGCAGCTGTTATAGGTATCTTCCAGTGTTTTTACATAAGGCTCATCTACCCCCTCAATTCCAAAACGTCTATATGACTGCTGAGGTTTCAGCGCAGTCAAATGCTTTCTCGTAATCTTTGGTTATATTCAGCACATTTCTGTATCACCTGATTGAAAGTGTAGTGTGAATATGCTCTCCTGTCAAGCAGCTTTTACGAAAGCCTGCCTGATCATTTGGTTGTCCTGACTCTATTAGTGATTTCCTTACAAAATACTTTGAAGGCAAGGTACAGTAATTAAGCTTATTGGTCTGTAATCTTCCATGTCCTTGATGTCAACGCAGCAGAGGCTAGGCAGGAAAGAGGACATGGTCCGTTGTCCATGTGCCGTCGGGAGTAGGCTGCTCAGCACTAGTGACCATGCACCCTCTCTCCAACTCTCCCCCTCACCCCTAGCCCGAACAACCCTCTCCCTGTGACACGGGGACAAAGGGCCGTTTCCTTTTCTTCCCTGCCCATCCTCTACTACATTGCGATCGCAATGCCATGAGAACCAGTCTACAGCATTGGCTGGAGGGCCTCCTTTGCGGGGCATTTGCCGCTGCCTTCTTGACTTGTATCCGACAACGCCCTGACTTGTAAAAGAAGAATGCTAGAAGCGATACTTTCCATTTTGCTTCAAAATATCATGGAGGTGAGCGTTGTTGTTCAAGCCACATCGAGAAGGCAGTGAAAAAAAAAGCCGTTAACACACCTTGGCCAAAAATGTGCACAACAGAAGGAGAATTTTTCCACATCCGGAACCCAAATATCTGTGGGAAATAGTCGACCAACACAGACTTAATGGAATACAAAGGCTGAAATTTCCTAGCAACTGTTGATTACTACAGCAACTTTTGGGAAGTTGAGGAGCTTACCTCTACCGCTGCCTCAGCTGCTATCGAGAAATTGAAGCACATTTTTCCCACTATGACTCCAGCCATACTTGTGGCTGACAGTGGTACTCAGTTTGTATGCAGTGAATTCGCCGAGTTTGCTCCTATGTGGCAGTTTTGTGCATGATACGTCAAGTCCTAGTTATGCGCAGTAAAATGGAATGGTTGAGTCGGCAGGCAAGACAGCAAAGACACTGCTGAAAAAGGCAATGAAAACAGGACACAATCCACACTTGTCTTCTTTAGATCATTGCAACACCCCATGCCAGAGCAGGAAGGCAGGTCCAGTTCAACTAATGATAGATATGAGCACTTGGATGACACTTCCAACAACAAAGGAACTTTTGAAGCCATGTACTCTGAATAGCGAGCACAGTGCATTAAGAAGACGAGGCGGAGGAAAATGTACTACAACAGGATGGCATGGGATCTGCCTGTGAGTAAAGCCGCCTACTCCAGGATTGCCATGAGAAAAAAAGTACAGTTGCGGAACCTGCAACTCCAAGATCCTAAACAATCGACGCCCATCGCAACACATCGAGAAAAAAAAGGGTACACCTGCAACAAGTGCCGAAACCAAGGGACACAGACCCAGGAATGGACTCCACAGAGTTTCCCAGCAGTCCAGATGGTGCAAATACATCACCAAAGATTTCACCTGCCACACCAAGTGTGTTTCAGCATGGAAATCCACCCAAAGCTATGGAAGAGTGCTGTGTTAAACCAAAGAAACTTTGGTGCAGTCTACACCCCGACCGGTGCGAAAAATATTGCTACTGCGGCATGTGGTACAGCGACAACACTTTGACGAGGTGTGTGACAATCTTTTATCCATCAAAGAGAGGGGGATGCTGCAATACATTTCAGTTTTGGATTCATGAGTCTGGTGCAAGTGTTACGGGCATCAAGGATAGCAATAAAAAATGGCATTACATTGAAGCTGGTGTCTGCCTCCACATCCCTCTGCAGCATGAACACTGAAACATCTAAATGGAATTTTTTACAAATCAGGACATTCTTATGCTTGCAAGCAGTCTGTAGCTTCATTTTAATACTATTATCTGCTAGCAAAATGTTATATAAAAATGTAAGATAATGTTATTAGAATACCTTTTCAACAAAGGGGGGAAAAATTGTTAATTAAGCCTATAGAACATTAAATACCTTTTTTGTCTAAGACAAGTTTCAACTGCCTGTAAGATCGGTTCATTTTGATAAGGTTTTGTCTCAGAATTAAACTAAACTGATTTATAAGCATTGAAAATTGCGCAAGTTAATAATTGTTTTAAATTCACTAGCTGCGCAAAAACACAATTAAGAAAACATTCAATATGCCTCTTTTTCAGCATTCCTCACACTCTATCATGCATTTCATCACATTAGCTGTATGAAAGAAGCTAACAGCCAGTGAAACCAAAGAAAGCATAGGGGATTTTTTTTTTATAGTGTCGTTTACCTAAGTGGGAAATCTGGAGCATAATTTCTCACTTCGATGAACTACTTCACTAAAGAAAAAAAAAGACATTCCCCTATGCCCTCCTTGGTTTCAACGGCTGTTGGCTTCTTTCACATGTAACACTTTAATAAGCCCCTCATTTCACTCTCATTGTAGCTCACAATATTTGACAAAAGTAACGCAAAAAAAGGTAGTCCATAGAGAGCAAGGTGAACTGTGTTCCATTTTGGTGTTTGCTGGTATGTAGGCCCCTAATTTATGTTTCATTAGTAACAGTTCCTGGACAGTAGCTTCATTGCGCATTTGTTATACAGGATGTTTCCCAAAACATACTCACCTAGACCAAAATATGGACAGTCTTGTTTCTTGAATAAAAAGCTTGCAGGATAATCCATGCTATGCCTGGATTCCCCTACTGCATGAATTGGTACTGCATTACACGCATTTCATGCAATCCTTGGCAGCACATTTTAGTTCGTCTTCCGAGAAACAGGGGAGATGCAGACATGGAAGATGAAAATGCAGCTGCATAACGCATTTCGAGAAGGCCTTTTAACTGCTGAAGGTAGGTTAAATTTCCTTATCAGAAAGTCATGGGTCATCACAAAAAGCTTCCAATAACACTATTTTCATAAAAGCAACTTTACTCTGAATGCTTTTTACCACACTATGAAAAAATTCAGCCAGTACAAACTTTCAGAAATCCACTCTCAACCTTCTGGACTTGGCAGCATCTGGCTGTCCCCAGGTGAGGCCCAGATGGCGCAGTCACAGTTGCTGCAGAGTGCGCTAGCGGTCACAATCTCGTGCACCTCTTCAGTTCTTATGGTTCTTTCTGTGCGTCGTAGAACATGCAGAGTAAAGCTACCTTTTTGGAAATGATGTCATTTTGTGTTTCTATTTACGCTGCCACCTAACTGAAACTTCTCAGATACCTGAAGTAGTTCTGAAGCTGACTAAAGTTAACCAGTTATGGACCTAATATGAATACTCCACAAGCGGCTTTCACTCTATATTAAGTAATTATGCTATTAATCAATACAACCCGAGTTTTATTTTGCAAAACACACCACCTTTTTCTTGAACCTTGGCGCAGGTTAAAAAAAGCAAGCTGTATATACAGAGATGGGCATCCTCATGAAGGCAAACCCTCATGAGAGCGTCCTCACCCTCACCTCATGAGGATTTCACTCGGTAAGGTGAGGGAGGATGGGCGCATTAAAATTCGTGAGGACAAGAGTGAGGGAGGAAAGACAAGGTGAGGTGAGGGCGAGGGAGGGAAGACATGAGGTGAGAGTGAGGGAGGACAAAATGCAGTGTCTGAGGGCAAGGGTGCTGGCCCGACCCATACTCCAAGCTAACGTTTTTGTCTCTGCAGCCCGTCATGAATTCCCGTTTTAAAGCGCTACTTCTTATGGTGTAGGTTCCCGGGGAAGATGTACATTCTGCAGTCTGGAGGTATACGAGGCAAACACGATAGGCGGGGAGCCACACACCTTTTCCGTCGCCGCGATGTATTACACCGCTGACAATGCTATGCCGAAAAATGCGCGCCTCGAACTCAAAAAGCCTATTTTTAAAAACTGTGTAAAGTCTTAGGTGAAACACCCTGTATAGTGCGCTAACAAGGGAGCACTGGCTGGGCCGCGCGGGTGGCTGCCGGCCCAACGGGAACCGTGGTACTGCGGTCAGCATTTTATCAGCCCCGAGTCTGCAGATGATGAGAGTGTAGAGTAAAACATACAGAAATTATACCTAGTAAGGCTATTGAATTCCAATCCTACATTTTAAGCCTTGTTTCCAGGCACAAAGTCCGATTTCAGCTCAGTGAGGTTTCAAAGAACTGACTGCAGTGCAAAATATGCTTCTACGAAATTCTGCTGTCAAATCAAAGCCGGTTAGTGGCGTTGGTGTGGAATTATTTCATTCACACTGTGAGTAGTTCGGTACAGTCCTATCTTTCTATTTTCACTGGAATTGCGGTATAGGAAAGCGCAATGTGGTGAGCAAAGCCAACCACTGTAGTCTTATCATGGAAATAAAGCAGCAGCTTAAAGGTGCACTAAAAAGGATTCCGAGCTCCTCATTTTACCGCTAGAACTCGATCTACTTGCTCAGAGCATTCTTAGAAACTTTGAATTATTGTCCTGTGCGGCCGATTTCTCTATTAAATCTAATTAAACGTCCCGGCTCCCGCCTTTTTTTTTTGAACTCGCCTCCGAAAGTCCGAAAGTAGGAGGAGTCAACCAACACGTGGAGGAGTGCCTTTCACCCAGTCATGTGGCGGCTTGTCGCTCTGCCATCGGTGAAGTGGCACATATATCGAAGAGTCCACGTGTAATTTTATTTCCGTGGGCCCAATTTGTGGCTATGCTGTCTGCCATTGAAACAATTTACTCATGGAAACCAAAAAAAAAAACTAAATAAAAGCAAAAGTGAAACCGCCACGCGACTGGCTGAAAGGCACTTCACACGTTGGTTGACTCCTCCTACTTTCAGAGGCGAGTTAAAAAAAAAAAAAAGACGAAAGCCAGGACGTTTAATTCGATCGGCCGCATAGGACAATATTTCGAAGTTCCTAAAAATACTCGGAGCATGTACATCCAGTTCCTGGGGTAAAAAGACGAACTCAGAATCCTCTTTAGTGCACCTTTAACCACTTTGGTCTGAATCATAGCTCACTCCGCCTTGCATTGTACGATGTGCTAAACAAGAAAAAGTTGTAATGCTCTCCAAAGAAAAGGAGCATCTCTTGGTTTATTTATGTCCCTGGTGGAACTTGTGACCACGTAAACGTGTGCCTGATTTTATGAACCCAATTTCTTGCAGGCATGATAGAGAATTGACACTCAGCGCTTTGGTAATGCGTAGACGTGCAAACAAAAACCACGGGCGGTTTGCCTTGGGGTTAAACACAAGTTTTCGTGCGCTAGCACCATAAACCTGGGTTTTGCATGGTTTATCTGTACTTTCTATGCTTTTGCTTGACCTCAACTGGCTTACTTTGGTTGATCTACAATACGATGTAAGTTTTCGTGATATTGCATCATTTTTTGTTTTACTCAGGTAGAATTGGTCATTCTCTACATTCACAGATCCCTGGGAGTCCTGATTCCGTTCCTGGCGCAGTGGTTAAGCTATGCGCCACTGCCCTGCGATGGCAGGCGCTGCCATCGGTGGGACTTGTGAGGCCTAGCCGTTCCTGAAGAACCTCTCACGACTAATGATTAGTTGAACTGCCATGGTGGGCAGTTTTCTCACTGTCCGGTAGGCAGCTTTTGATGACATCACAACGTCACGTGACCAAGTTGGCCCATGTGCTAGAAGCAGACTTTGGACAGACAACTACTTTTCAGCGGAGTGGAAGTGCTAGGGCACTAAAACGGCAACCACAGGAATCTTCACTCCAGATTCGGGGGAGTTAGTGATTACCATTATTCAGCCCAAATGCTGTATTTTAGTGACGCGGTTGATTTTCAAGTGGCCTGAATAATGTTTTATTTGAAGCAAATGTATATGAGCCTCACTGTAGCGGAAAGCTGGCCTCACACTTTGGGAAGGCACTAAAGAAATAAAATACTTTATAGCCATCACAGCCATCGTGATGCCATCGCCACAGCTTTTTTTAAGCATAGCATTTATTGCATTGAAAATATGTTTTATTTATATTAACTAAATTATTTACAAAGCTCTTAGGAAACGCCAACAAACATCGCAAAAAGACAGAGCAACAGAGCACTAGATGCGAGGTAAGGCTGAGCACATCACCAAGAGAGAGCGCCACTCTGTTTTAAATTCGGTCAGCTGATACACTTCCCTGAGATGAACAATCTTAACATCCTGCCTGTACGAACTGCCACGCTCTCGAGCTGTGCTTGCAATGTCGTCTTCGTCACATGTTCACACTTGTTAAGCTGCCTGTCTCTCACGCTTTAGTTTGAAAGAATGGCCTTCATCTTCTTCCACCAGAGCGTGCGGAAGTGTCATCAGACGAGCATGCAGTAAACCACACAAAATGACGAGAGATGAGAAGCAGTGAAATTCAGAAGACCCAGTGCTATCGCAGTGCCATTGGGTAATGATAATTTAGCGACCTGCAAACTTGAAAAAAAAAAGGTTTTTGAAGAAAGGAAACAGCGCAGCAATTGTCTCACATATCTCGATTGTTACGCTAACCGCGCCGTAAAGGAAGGAAGGAAGGTGGGAGTGAAAGATGAAAGGAAGAAAGAGTTGCCGTAGTGGAGAGCTCCAGAATAATTTCGACCACCTGGGGTCTTTAACATGCACTGATATCACACAGCACACAGGCGGCTTTTGCGTTTTGCCCCCATCGAAACGCGGCCGGTACGGTCGGGCCTTGTCGTGGTAAACGCTACTGCATTGTTTTCTAAATATTCTTCACGTACATCAGTTTTTGTATACAGACACAACAACGCGCTGACTCATTTTAGCAGTGCATATAGATAACACTGAATTTTTATAAGTGCAGGGCACATGTATGTATGCAGAGCGTGCGAGAAGTAAAGGCATGGTGATATTTTGGGGCTCAACTCATAATTGTCTCGGTTTTTTCTCACGTATTAGCCCAATCAACATACACACACGTACATGAACAAACACAACAATATAAGCATCTAGCTTCTCGTCCAATAATGCCTAGAGGGCTTGTCTTATATGCTTATTGCTCAGTAATATCTCCAGAAGTTGCCGGCTACAAAAATAACTCGAGTTTTTATACAAGGGTGAGGGAGGGCCAGCAAAATTTTTGAATTGAGGGTGAGGGAGACCCGGATAACTTTTCAAAATGAGGGAGAGGAAGAGGGAGGACCATAGATTCAAAAGTGAGGGTGAGGGAGGAAAAGTATAAATGAGGGCATCTGCCCACCTCTGTGTATATATATCACATTCCCCCTTTCACGTATGCATGCTGATACTACACATTGCTAGTGTATATCCATGCACACCATAGCTGCTTTTATAACAGTAATATGTGACTGCGAACTGAAAAGCAATTGCTTGTGTTTGGTGCTTGTAAAACTAGTTGTGCTATGCTCTGAGCACACCAGGTGCGCCATGACTGCCTTGGCAACTCTTCTGCTAACTACATTTCACACACAGACCTATCAATAAACAGCAGTTTTATGGTATAGCAATCAGACAAGTTTTAAGTCCTTGTTTGCTCAGTACTTCGTAAATTAATCAATGTAAAGACTCGATTGTGCAGAGCCATGCTTATAAATTGAAACATTTGAGCTATACAATAAGCAGATGTCAAATTTAGACTAATAATTTATTGCTCTAGAGTAAGCAAGAAAAGTATTCCTCATCAACATTGCAACAGTTACTGGACCAACTCCTCCAGGGACTGGGGTGATGAAGCTGGCCTTTCTTGACACACCTGCAATGCAATCAGACAAAAAAAATAAATAAGTATAGAGAGGTTTAGGTTTTATGAAGTTGACATCCCAAAGTAACACGGGCTATGAGGGACGCCGTAATGGAGGGCTCCAGATAATTCTGACCACCTGGGGTTCTTTAACGTGCACTGATATCACACAGCACACAGGCCTTCAGCATTTTGCCTCCAATGAAATGCAACCGCCGCGGCCGGGACTGAACCCGTATCTTTCGGGTCAGCAGCCATGCACAATAACCACTGAGCCACTGCAGCGGCTTCAGATAAATATTGAGAGGATGTGTAAACATTCCTTCAATGCCTTGATTTAAAATTTATTGAGCTGGTGAGTAATTCAAATTCACTTCGAGCTATCTCTATGGGGTAATGAAACTACTTAATATACGATGAAAATCCGTTTACCAGCTGCTCTGCCCTCCACCCACCTCACACGCTTTCTTCACATGTTTACCTGCTTTCTTTCTGTGTATTCATGCATTTTCGCTATCTGTCTTCCTTTCTCTCCACACATGCAGCTGCTGCTCTGAAATTTGTGAGACAATAAAATCCGTTCCACAGATCATGCCACCAGCCCAGCCATTAGAACAACTTGATTGTCAAGTTCCAATTTTTACTGCTGGATATGCTAAGAGATATGACAAGATAAGATATGATAAGAGATGAGATAATTATAAGAGAAGGTTAGAGAAGGCTAGGTTAGAGAAGGTAGAGAAGGGGTGGCAGAAGGTTAGGTGAACGGATCAGATTAAGAAGTTTGCAGGCATACGATGGGTGCAGCTGGCAATGGACAGGGTTCATTGGAGAGACATGGGAGAGGCCTTTGTCGTGCAGTGGGTGTAGTCAGGCTGGTGATGATGATGATGATTTTGTGCTTTGGAGCAAAGGTTACATGTACCGTGAGTGTATCTGTCCTAGAACACAAAATCTACATGAAATACCAAACAAGGAATACTGTGCAGGAAGGCAAAAAAGGAACACTGCCGTCAGCTATGCCTCACCATACTCCAATATTGTGGTTGAGGCCAGATAGTTTGGCAAACTGAACTGATGCAAAATAAATACGCATTAAAGAATGTCAAGACTGTAACAATTCAACAGATTCTAAATAAACTTAATATTGTCATAAAATGATACAATATTGCAATAAAGAAAAGAGCCCCTGTAGCAAACTGCATCACACAAGAGATCATTCCAAAGGTTTTAATAACAGTAATTTTGTTATAACTGAAATTAAGCTGCAAGCAAACACTTACAGTTAGGGCATCAAAAAATGCGAATGCATGAAATTGCTTAAGAAATGAGTCAAGTTTGCAATGCTACACAGAGGGAATCAATTCTGCACACTGAAATTTATCTTTTATCCCACATGACCAATCTAGTTGTACTATGCTTCAGGTTTTTCCAACAGTAACTGACAGAAAACATTCATAATATAAATAAACATGATAACTTAAAGCCAAAAAAGTCAATTTTGTGCTCAGCCTTATCGACTTATACAAGGCAAGTGAACTGAAGCGTGTACAAATGGTTTCAGAAGCAAAGAGAACATGGCTTTAAGATAAAAATGCACCACACGTGAGCATGTACAATATATCAGGCACACTGTGCTCGCGTTTCAATGGCACATCTAGGTGCTATCATACTACGTCCTCGAATTTCAAATACTTCGGACACCTGTAAGGTTGGATCACAGAGACAAGTTTTGATTACTTTGGATGCCACTCGTACATGTATGATGGTGCTTACCAGTGGCACACCTATGTCATAATATTACCAGTACAGTAATTCAGAAACCTAATAATTATGACAGAGAGTAATTCAATGACATCTATATTTTACTACACATTTATGTATTACAAGAGAAGGAGTAGTTGGCTTTAACAATGGACGTAACATCCCCTTAAATCACATCTAAATAAAAATTCATGAGTGACAGCATCAGGAAGAACAAAATGCTGGCCACAACATGATTGTCATCATGCTACATATTTACCTCCTCCATTGCTTCCTCTATGTCCAAGCACATTCTAAATTCTGCTCACTAAAAAGGCTATTCAGCGCATGTCCCATCAGTGTATTTAATGATGCACATGCCTGATGAATGTCGTAGCCTATCTTCTTCAATTGAAATATGCTGACACAGGAATTTTCCTGAAACTTCCATTCCCAGAGAATTTTTGTACATGCCTAAACTAATAAATTGATTCTCCAAGGTGATTTTTCTCAACATTTACAGATTTTTATTTTACATACTGTTAATAAACTTTTTTATTTTTGATTTTAGAAGGCAAGATTATATTGCAAAATTAAAGACTGTCAACAGCGAAGGTGAGCCAAATTTTTTAATTTCTTTCCTAATCGGCAATTTGGTCCCAAATATCAAACATAAAAAGCACTTTTGAAAGCTTCCCGAGTTGGTTTTCCTGCGTTGCACATTTATACAGTGTTCTCGCTCGCATTTCTTATGCAGCAACTACAGAACCCATTTGTGTATCTTATGACGTGGAATCAGATAAAGTTTCGGTGACAATACTAAATGCAGCGACACCATTTTATAAATATGCAACATGGGAATGCCAACTCAACAAGGTTCGAAATGTTTAACTTTGACACTGAATATTTCGAACCACATTACCGATAAATAAAATTTAAAAACTGGGCTTGCCTTCAATGTAAACTGCCTTCAATTTCGTGATACGATGTTGCCCGCTAAAATCACAAGTAAAAAGTTGAGCCCTGCATAGTAAGTTCAGACCAGATGAATTAATATTAAGGGGGGATGCTAGGCTGAAGAGTCAACTTTTGAAATCCTGTGCCAATTTGGTAGAAAATTTAGGGGTGGTGTAGCTTCTTGTCATTATATTATATTCTAAAATCATTATGACAGCATTAACAGAAAAAGCTTATAGCTGTCATATAGAGCAATTAGGTTTGTCAGCTCAGGATAACTATCATTTCAAAAATAGTAATTCTATACTAACTGTTCGTGATTATATACCTTCTAGGTGGTTTATAGTGTAGGATAAGGCCATTCCCATGTTTTAACACGATAGCGTAAAAGGCCCCATTATACCCAAAAAATCCGACGCCGGCGTTATCGGTGTTTTGAGTGAAAAAGAGGATGGCAAAGGTGGCCCAGGTGGCCACCTGCCAGAGACGCAACCTAGGTGGGCCACCTAGGTCATGTGACCTTGTAGTGTCACCACAACCTGCCCACCGGACTGTAAGCAAACTCACCACCATGGCAGGTGGCTGTTAAATCAATGATTGATTGCGAGAGGTTGCTTGGGAGGAGCAACTTGGGCCTGCTATCTCAGGGCAGTGGCGCATCGCTTAACTGCAAGACCATTGTGGAAGGACTGGTGTGAGGACTCCTAGCGATCTATGAATGTAAAGTTGAGAATGACCAATTCCGCATATATGGGCGTTAGCTCTTTAATGCTACCACATCATATCCTTAATGCGGAGCTTAAGTGTCCCTTCTCATTTCTTTAATGTTATTTCTGTAAAAATATCATCACCTTAAAGACGAAGTTTATTTTTTCTGTTCTCATTAATGCCAGACGTCCGATAATTTATTTGTGTAAGAAAAAATTTTTGAATCGAAAAAGTACCTTATCTTGTTTCTGACAAAATTTTAGTCTAAAAACCACCTTGAAAGCAGCTTTCCGCGAAGTAGTTTGGAAATGATATTTTTACTAGTGGCGTGGTTTCCCCCAAAAGTGCAAATTGAGAAAAATAGGCTCAAAGATTTCAGTACATGCTATTTAATTTTATGGAAAAAAAATAATTTATCGAAGTGCCTGCTGCATAGGTTCCCCCCCTCTTCTTTCAATACGACGCTTCTCGGTGGCAACTGCTGCTTCTTTTTTTTTTCTCTCTTCTTCTCTTTTTTTCTCTCTTCTCTCTTTTTTTTTTTTCAGCTTTAGAGCTGCCCAGCACACTTGTCTGCGCTCGTGAAATGCTTTCCTTAGCTGCTTGGTTGGTTGGAAAGATAACGAAATAACCAGCGTCAAAGAGAGCCAAAACGAGGTCTGGCTTAGCGAGACTCCGAGTGGCTCGAAAACAGAGTTGGAAGGTCACGTGCTGTGTTTTCGCCAATCCAAGCTTCTGTTTTGGTTTGCCAGCCAATCCACAATTGCCATGGCCAGAAATGTGCTTCCTTTATAGTTTTTTTAGTGGTCTGGTGTAATCTCAATAGAAGGTCTCCCATGACTAGTAAATGCGTAAAAAAACTTAATAATGTGTACGGTCACTTGGCATTCGGTTTCTTGCGGCTCTGCAGCCGCATCTAGTAAAAAGCATTCATAGGCGCTTTTGACGGTGAACTCGCACCATAATCTTGTGAAAACAATTAGTAAGCTTCTTTTCTGCTGCGTAGATAATAATGAAACTTGGTTAGAAGTTTCTTCATTAAATCTGGAATCTAAAACAGGCCAAATTTAAAAAACACATTTTTTTGGTGAAAATCGTGACCCCATTACTGCCTTTTAACTACTTCATTTCATAACAGCAAGAGCCCAGTGGACATGACATATAAGATCCTGCCTTGTCTTGTGTAATCCCTGCAGTGAGACTTTCCTGCAACCAAGAAGTAAGTATGGCTCTTAATTTTGAGTAACTCATTTAAGACGAATTTCGCATTTAAAGTGAATCTTTCTAGCACTTTTAGCATTTCAAGGAATCTACCACTTGCACGTGCTAGCATTCCCAAATTCAGATTTTGAACAGACCAGCAAACTTACTTCCCAGTTTTAAACTTTTATATTTGAACAGCCTAGCCAAGTTCGAAGCTTTTCTTTTTTTTTTTTGCATGGCTACTATAATAAGGAGCAGGATGATGGTAACAAAACGTAGCTTGAAGCAAGCATTAAAAAAAACTTCTTGAAGATGTTCACTGATACGCGTTATCAAATATATGTAGTATTACTGAGCAATGCACAGTAATCCTCTATAATATTGTATACACTCAAATACCCTTTGGTGAAGCTTATATAGGTAAAAGGACTAAGTGCATTAATATTGCTGGCTGCACAAAACTAATTAAGCTCAGCAAAGTTCAGGCTAGTATTAGGCTGTACGAAATTTTTGTGTATTTAGTGCACAGTGGCTCATTTAAAAATAGAACATAAATAAGTAACTTCCCGACACACCAAAGTCTTAAGAAGTTGAGCCCTTGAACAGGTTGTTGACTGTGACTAAGCAAAGTCTAATAAAAAATAAATAGAGGTAAGATGTCCTTGTTTGTTTGTGCAAACTTGAAGTAAATTGTAAATTGAGGGGTTTGACATTCCAAAGTGACACAGGCTATAAGGGACGCCGTAGTGGAGGTCTCCGGATTAATTTAGACCACTTGGGGTTCCGTAATGTGCACTGGCATCGCATAGCACACGGACGTTATTTTATTTTGCCTAAATTGAAATACAGTTGCCATGGCTGAGATCGAACCCCTGGCTTTGGGATCAGCGGCTGAACACCAAAGCGACAGAGTCACTGCGGAGGGTAACAATCAATTATAACCACGGCTCAGAGCCTTCCTCCAAGGCAGAGGAATCCTCAATCCGCATTTCAAGGATATATATAAAAAACATTTTCACTTGAAAAAAAAAAAATTCACATTGCTAAGCGCTGAGAAGTGCTGAAACTACATTATCTGTGCTATTCACTTCAGAGTAGAATCAAAACAAAGAAGGATAACTTATTACCAGATTCTCTGATTTAAAATATGCACATCTGCGTAAGTTGCATACTCTTACATACACTGTTTTGAAAGGATGGTGTTTGAATCAGACTTCTGTGCATGGGATACAGCAAAATTTTTGAGACGTACACAAATGAAAATGTGCTAAACCTTTTTCATCTTACACATTTTAAAAGCACTTGCATTTGCATTCAACACACTTCTGCATTCTTGCAAGCCATTTTTGAAAACTGCCTTCTCCTTCATTTTGTTACAACACCCTTGGAGGCATAAGCAGCTTCACGGCTTGAGAATCTCTTACCACGCAAGCAATTTTTTTCATTGCAAGAAACTGGAAACAGTTGTAACCAGGTCAGGATTGTAAGGTGGATAAGCCACAAGCTTAACCTCTGTGGACTTCAGGAACTGGATAACTATGGTAAACCGATTTTTCTGTGTGTGCAAATGCAGGAACGGTGCTTTCACCTGGACAAGGTTCAAATTACATGAGTAAATTGGGAAAGGGGACATTCTTCGCTATGTTTCTTGCAGGTGAACCAGCAAATGAGAACAAAGTTTATCTTGAAACTCTTCTGGTATCCCTTGTATGAGACCACCCATACCAGTTAGTCTGCTCGCGCAAGCCACCACAGAAATGCTATCGGGAATGCATGTAGCGCAGCAGAAAAGATGAGGGACAGCAGATGAACTGGACAAGTGCTACTCTCAACTGATGTAATTGATGGATGAAACACGCACATTTATACACTTTTCCTCTGTGAACAATTACCGCAAGCACTGAGAGTAGCGCTTGCACAGTTCATCTGCTGTCCCTTGTCTTTTCTGTCGCGCTGCATGCATTCCCAATAGCAAAATAAACCAACTCGCCCAACAGAAAGTATTACCGCACTATAGTAATATTCCATATATGCCCTATTTTGTGCACTACTAGTTTAAACAGGCGTCAAATTTTTACTCTTAAAATAAGAAATTTTTAATGCCCCCTCTGATTCTAAGACTATGAAATCTTCCGTATGAAAAGGAACAAAAATAGAGTTAACACTGTGGGAATTTTCTTCTGCTCCAGAAATGCTATAAAACTAAATTTCTGAAGTGATTACAAAAATTTTCATCGATTTTGACATTCATTTTTAGCCCCATTTCCATTACCATGTTCTCACTAATGGTTTTGAACCAGCTATACAAATCCAAGCTGGCACACCACTTTTTCCACACGCAAAAAAAAGAGACCACCCTTTCTTGAATATAGCACCTATTGTTTTGACTGAAACTGAGATTGGTTTAAGAGACATACAGTTTGACATCTAATAAACCCAGATGGGTAACTCATGAATGTGGCTTGCTCCTCTAATATAAAGGCTTCTACAGCATGTGTACTGAGCAGATAAGTAATGCGAGCACTTATGTAAAAACATCGAAAGTGTGTATACACACTGCATCATTGCATAAAATGCAGGGACAAGATTGTGTGAAAAAGAAAACTGACACTTTTACACTAGAAAGTACCATATAAACTTGACTAAGGGCCACTCTCGTGTATGAGTCGCTACTCCGAACTCCGAATTTGAATAATAAACAAACAATGTAAATGAGCAACAACATTCACTGTGCGCAATTCATGTGTGTATATAAATTTTTTTGCGTGGCATGCTTTCCGGGGAGCTACCAGATGTGGACAGCTGCCTGCTGCTATTATTATTACCATCTTCCACAATGGACCACTATACAGCTGCATGAAATTTAAATAATAATACAGGCACCTGTATTCGAAGTGGATGACGGTGGCCCACAACAAAGTGTCACGGACAGGACAGCTTAAAGAGCATCACTTCAGCTCCTCTGTTCGCAGATTTTGAATTGGCAGCCCAGTGCAGCATCCTAGAAACTCTTGTTAACAATTTTAAAGTTCCAGAATTTAGAATCCAATGGGTGGAAAGGAAGACGATTCCATTTAGAGGGTGGTGAAGAGCCAGACCCAAGTAGTGGCAACAGCAACGACGATGAAGAACCTTAAAGATATGAACTAAATAGCATGATAATAGCTTAAGTAGGTATGCGGCATGAGTTCAACAACTCAAGTGTGAAATATGGTCCAATTAGATTGCCTGCAAGTTCCTTTCCAGCATTCTAAGCAAAAAAAAAATTCATAAATAATTGCAAGGGGGAACTGCACTCATGAAATGAAGTGCACAATGTAGAATTTATGGGACCATTAAAAGTATCTCAGATATGCTCCTGATTCTTAATAGAATTTTGAACAAGTATTTAAACATACTGAAAACAAAAAGCCAAAATGGTGGAATGGGAAAAGTGACATGGCCTCATGTATACACCTGGTCAAATGTATTGCAGTGGCACGTTGCCTACTTTTATGTATGATAAAGGCTTCAGACATGTTGTTAAAGGGGTACTGCATTAAAATGCAACTTTCTGTAAAATCGCTAAAATTGGATTCAGAAGCTGCGCTTATCTAAAGTTCCAGTCTTTGTGTTATTTTGTAGGTTTTGTGCACACACGCCATTTGCCGCCTGCTCAGGCGGGAGGCGTGCGTGACGTCACACGTCTCGCGGCGGCCTGCTCCCGTCGCACCGTGCTGACATCGGTTCAGCTGTCGCGCCTGGAAGTTCAGAGTTGGCAGCTTGGAAACATGAAACAGATTGACAATTACAGCCTGGAAAGTGGCAGTGGTAGTAACGATTATATCATTCAGATATTGAAATGACCATGGACTAAAGATACAGCTAAAGCACCGCAGCCTCATTGAGCGACGACAAGTAAAACAAGCCTGGAGGATGACATTTTGCACAGGCGCGCTCCCTGTAGCAGTAGCTGTGCATATTATATTCCAATTTGATATTACCCAGAAAAGTTTTCCGGAATTAAGCATTAAAACATTTCCTTTGCCGAAGGCAAATCAAGGCATCGCCTTCATTCACTGCTACAAAAAAAACAGCCGCAGCAGCGTGATGGGGCGGGGGGGATTTGAAATAGGACTCATACATCACGTAGGCAGTGCGAACAGCAGAGTGAGTGCTCGACATATAAAAGCAGCCAACTTAATTGCATCGGCGCAGCGAAAAAGTATGGAGCACGCAATTTTTGTGACTGAAGCACTGTTACTACACTGTCAGACTTGCGTGCGTAACTCTCACGAACGGGATCTGACGCGCGATTCTCGTGGCATTGGCCTGTTAGTAAATTGTCAACGTTGTTACTTTCTGGTGGTCTTGGGCATGAGCGAAAAAGTTCTCCCTCAATTTTTATTATATTTGCACATGCTCGCATGAAAACACTATTACACGATATATTTATTTTCTACCCATTCAAGCATACACATGTATTGCCTGCAGGTGGTTTGTTCGGTGAAAGTACTACAAATTCGGAATAAGGGAGATGAGTGTGTTTATAATGTGTATTTCTGCTCCACGTTGCATTCGAGATGATTTTCCGTCGGAGGTTGTTTGAATCAGCGAAACACTGGAACAAGTAAAAATACCTCCGAACTGTCTCTTGACAAGGAAAATAAAGATGTAACAAATGCTGCTGCATTTTTGGATATCCTCTGTAATTACTTGCACTAACATGTGCTACAGAGCGCACATTTTTTGCAGTAAACTCCATGCTTTTTATAAGTGACCTCTAATTTTTATGTAGTTTAGGTCCCCTTTTCACTAAAGCGCGGCTGTCATGCTTTCGGTCTCGTGCTTTCTAGGGAACATTGCCACACTGTATTGCGAGGTCGCGCACAGCTGACCCGGAAGACAATGATGTAGCGCTTGCGCTATCGCTTATCGACTGCCATTACCGCTATATCGAGGACAACAACTGCTCCCTTCTGCCTGGTTCTAGGTCTTCAATAACGTCTACCTCAAAATATACATAGCATTATGTACAGAAATGAGTCAGGTTTGGGGAACTCTCGTTTCAGCCATGTGAATTCGGAACAGAGAAAGATTTATATCTTAGTTGCTGCCGATTAAATTCCCGCGATAAAAATTCAGACCTAGAAGGTTTGTCGCGAAGGCAAGCTGCGCCACACGGATCCGTTCTTCAGAGCTTAGCATCCTTTGGGAAGGTACAACATGGCGTGTCTCTTCTCCTGGCCACACTACTGTTACAACTTTAGGGCCGTCGTATGATCATTTCGGAGCGGCTTCCGCCAGGCCCGCTTCAGGAGCGGGCCGCCCGTTTTCGGCCGCCAGATGGAAATGTGTTGTACGATCACTTTGGCGCTTGTAAGCAAGGCGGATGGTCCCAGCATTCTGATTGGTGCGCCCAGCAGCGCCTGTCGTCTAATCGCGTGCGGCTGTACAGGCATGCACTTGTAGCAAAACACGCAGATATCTTGCAGTAGGAATAGTTCATATTAATTGCGGCGTACTCGAGACATCCATCCCATCAACACTTTTTTTTTTTTTTTGCCGCGGGATTTTTGTTGAAGATACAATCGTGGTCGGCTGTGATATGTATGGGAAACGACATGTGGACCATATATATACAAGAGACCGAAAAACGCGTCACATCGCGATCACGAACTCCTCCTCGTTCGATCGCGATGTTTTCACAACAGTCCACATTTTGCCAAAATAGCAGAAGGCTGCCCCCTCTGAAAGTTAGGCTACGCTCAGGATTTCAGAACAACGACGCGACTCTTATTGCAAATTTTCGATAGGGTCAGGCCACAGTACAGGCTGCTATCAACCGACCATAATTATAACCGGGATAATCACATTTTTCAAATAGTTAAGATTACATACTTAAAATGAAAATTGCACACTGCAGTGTTTTTGCACTGCTGACAGAGAAAAAAATAACTGCACTTGCAGCCTTTCCTAAGCATTTGCACAGTTGTTGTCACTTTAATATGTAAACAACCTCCCCCCAACTACCTACAGTCAGCTGACTGTTAATGCAAAAGACATGCTTATCTATTCAATATATAAGTTGTGTGTGTGTGTGTCTGAATTGTGTATGCATTAAAAATTCACATTTTAGCACACTGCTGTCAAACACAAATGCAAATGCACACGAGAAATTATGACTTTTCCAGCTGTTTGGAACAGGTAAAATCAGTTGTAATTAAAGCAGTTCTGCATTTTACAGAACAGTGACAATGCAACAATAGTGACTTATTTTTGTTGCTTTTCAGTCCATTATTAAAGCCAAAATAGAAATAGCACCGTGAGGCTGCAAAGGGGCTTAGACATGCATCACTTGGCTGTAGTGCAAGGCTCTGTTCTCCACAGTGACAGCGGGCCATCAGGTAGTCCTTTAGCATTCCTTCATGAGCTGATATTGCCGTTGCACAAGTCAGACTACAGCATTGAAAACAAGTATGGGAAGTTCTGCTGACGGCCATGTCATTGTTGCCATGTACAAAATAAGCTGGCATATACTCTGTGCAACTCCAAAGAATTCTCAAATGTCGCTGTGAATGAAAAACAAAGTGGGTGCCTTTGTATTGCATAAAAGTCTACACATGTCTTTCTATTACTATAAACATAATGAGATGTGGGAGCCAGTAAAGGGGATTACAGGTAGAGGAAATGCAAGAACCAATTTGGAGGGTTTACATTGCAATGGCTCCTGGCTTAGGCTCGGAAAGAATACTTTGTACAGTCAGGGAAACAGGATACAATGACCCTATAATCTGGTTATCTCGAGCAAACACCAACATCTCAAGCAGAATTTGTAAACTTGAATTTCCAGCATGAGATCTATGATGTCGCACAATAAAATGAAATAAATATTGAGCCATTTAAGTATGTGACAGGCATATATGCGCATGTTCTCTGATACAACTTTAAAACAATGTTTAAGAGTTATTTTCATTTATCAGAAAAATGTAGACTGATTGAATGTAAAGGTGACCAGTTCCCAATCTAGCTAGCAAAAGTGAGCATTGCTTACTGTTAACTGATGTTTATACCACTCAACATGTGTTGAATTTTAGAGTGCGCTATTAGTTGCTGACTATCAACATTTTCAGCAAAATATACCATTTCACTGCCAGTCTGGTTTCCAAAGAAAGAAATTAATTGAGGCATGGATAGGCATCAGAAATTTGGAAAAAGACCAATTTGAAGTTAGGCCGAAGAATTCCGAAAAAAAAAAATATAAAAGCAGTGATGGCTTTTGTCTTTACTGGTGTCTCTTTGCTGAAAATTGATGTTGACGGCTTTTGTGTTCAAGATGAACCAACAGCCCTGTTAACACTGTCCTGAATATATAAAAGTCACATGCATAAACATGCATTCGTAGCATTCTCACTGAGCCATGTTATGATGAGCCAAGTTATGAAGGCGGTGTGTTGCTTAGCTGAAGAGACGATAAGAGAGAGAAACCAAGAAAAATCTGACACAGATAGGCACAATAATGCATGCTTAGCTTTTGAGTGCACAGGTTCAGTTGGCTAGACCTAGCATACCGTCCGACAAAACTATTGTGTAAATATGCCCCAATATTACTTGAAATAGATTGTGAGGAAAGTTCTTACGCATAAGAGAGCATTGTATTGGTTTGCCGAGCTGAGCAAGCAACTAAGCACTTCATTAGAACAATTTATTTTAACATTTATTATACCTAAACAGTACTAAATGACAATACTTGAGTGGTCAGCTTTGACATGATGTGCCAGGTAGGAACTTCATGAGTTTGTAATTTACTAGTAAGAAGTAATCAACCATTAGCATCCAAGCACAGCCATATGGCTACAAAGGAAGGCTTTGTAGCTCTTCTTTGTGGCCTTATGGCTGTACTTGGGTGGTCGTTAATGAGTATTTACTCCCTTATTACAAATATTCTCTACCTTGGGGGAATCACTTTAATCAGTGGATGGACATCATCATTTGCTGGGTGGATTTCTGCAGTGACCAGCTCAAAGGACAAGAGGTTATTAAGCCTTGTGAGGTGGAAGGCCATTAAAGCCTTTAGTGGCAAAAACAAAAATAAATCTTGAAATGCAGTGGCATGAGCTAACTGAGGCACAACAGTACTAGTGCGGCTAGTGCAGAAGAAACTAGAGTCAGAACAGATAAGTTGGTTATGTGACGATAGAGTTAAAGAAAAAACCTGCAGTTTCTGCACGACATGAAAAAATTTGAAGATTCACCTTTGGTGCTGTGAAACTGGAGCTTCAACTATAGTCTGAGAAAATAAAACAAGAGCTCAGGTCTGAACTCATTCTAGGATTTTAGTTAAGTTCGGTTTGTGCCATGTGCCATTAGAACACCCAAGACACCCAAGGCGATGCCACACAGGGGATCTGAACGCAAGTAACTTGGAAGACAGCGATGCTAAGTACATGTTGTGGTGTAAATATCCAAGGTTGTAGGTGGGCGTATAAGCATTAAGAGCTGAGACCATGCGACATTGCGAGCCATGTGAATGGCTGAGTGTTTCAACCAGTATCCAGTAAATATACCTTTCTCGGTAAGACCTTATAAGTAGGCAAAATGTAGTTTTGCTGACAAAAAAAAAATATTAGTGGATTCTTAGTAACATTAGCAAACAGGCCATTCTAGAGCATGCAAAATGTTGTTTTGAAGAACTAAAACATGGGTATTTATTGCAAGATGGCAGCCCCCTTAATATAGCCATCAGTGAAGGCATGTAACAAAACACTGAAGGGAAAGTCATAATGTAGGTAGTAAAAAGCTGAGGCTTGAGGGCAATGCCTTGGGGGATATCCAAGACTGCAGAAAAAGGCAGGATGCTTAAGGATTGGCAAGGGAAATCTGCCGACGGCTGGCTTGGATCTAGTTTAGAGCTAATGGATACAGGTTAAAGCACGACAAAAAAAGCCATACATAAATAAGTGAATCACATGCTTTTTCAAAGCCAAGAAGAAAAGCATCGAAGGGGATATTGCAGTCAAGGTGCATGTCGTGAAGAACAAGAGCAAGTTGGCTATTGCAGGAACGTTTTCTAAAAGCTAGCCAATTTGGATGAAACAACTTAATGGGCCAAAACAATTTAGCAGGGCAAGAGTACAAAATGTGTTTGGTGATTTGCAGCACATGGCAATGGCATAAATAGGGCCATAGGTGCTGGCTAATGATGGGTAAGAAACATAGAGGGGCCAAGCTATGAGAAGGCAGGAAGCTATCTGCACAGTATGCACTAGATATGCATACACCATGCTTCCTGTCTTGTTGATGTTTGCTGGCAATTTCACAAAACTTGGTACGAATGTACTGTCGAGTGAACCGGCGGTAAGTTTGCATGCTGAAACTGCGCTAAGGGATGAGGACAACAGAGCAAGAATTCCTACTATGTGCAGTGGTGCTGTTTTCCGTCGACTTTGTTCCTAACACACCTTTACCAGCTCCACAGGACTCATTTTGCAGTCTGCTGTTTTAAGTGGTGTCAGGTAAAGCCAATCGCTATTCTTCAACCAACAAAGTGCTGTGCCATACAACACATCCTTCTAATCATTTTCATAATTTGCAAGGTAAATGTAGTACTTCTTTAGTTTCGTATTCAAAATAACACAGATTAATTGCTTGTGTCAGTCATCATCAGAAGTAAAAAAATTAACCATACTTTCACATATACAGCCATTCCTCATTAGTGCAGTCCTTGTTAATATGGACTCAAACTATTAGCAGTGTTTCTGGGGAAAAAAACTTTTTTCAATGCACTTACGCTTTGCTAACATAGAAACTTGCTGATCAGAGTGGACAGAGTGAAAATGTGTATGGCCCATTGTCGTATGTGTTCTTGTCCCATTAATGTGCAGGGGGGAAAGACTTAAAACTTTGGATTTGAGCACATAAATCGAACGCTGCCTGAATCATATACCTTTCTTGCACACTGGAATTGCCATCACAATGCTTGCCCCACTGTCTGCACAGACTGTCATGCTAACCTGTGGACTGCTAGGCACACTGACTTCTAACTAGCCCATGCACTTTTTGGTTGCCAAAGAACTTCTCTTTCTAGTGTAAAAATCACTGTTGGGGCTCGGCGACTCACCTCCTGGCTTGGATTGCTCATTGCACAAAATGAAATAATCTGCTTAAAATTAAAACAACAGAACCGCTTGCTTATATTATAACCTCACATATGCCTACCCACAGCCTGCAATGCTAGGTTAGCACTTTTTATACAGAGTACACCGCAGAAAAAAAGAAAAATGCAACACTCCTGATTCAGGCATGCGCAGCGGGCAAGAACAGAACTAGGCGCTGCTGCAAAGCGGGGAATCTGCTAATGCAAGCAGCAACGGCCATTTCATTCAAGTAAAGGAATGGGTTCAAATTAAATGCGGTCTTTGCCTTGACAGGTCAACGGTTCCATTGATACTACAGGACTCTCAGTATCAATCTCTCATCGCAACGAATGCGACTAGCGGCACAACGCCATGATCATTTCAGCATTTAGAAACAACGGCGACCATCGTGAGCTTTCGCAGGTGCACATTTCGCTGCTTTGACGTAAAAGCACTCGCTCCGATCGCAATCATGTTCACTACGCGGACATTTGTCACTGTGCTATGTAGCTCATGCACGCACAAGAAATTCACCATGAGAAGCTGTTACTCGCCGCTGTCCGTAATGATCCTCGCAGGAATTAGGAACGCTTGCAGCAACCACAAACAGCTCCATATAAACACTTCGTGACACTGCCAACGCGTAGGTCTTGCGCCGGTTTGAAGAGGCGCTCTGTGAACTCCATCAGCGTAGATGATAACAAAATTCAACTAGGGGAACTGTCGCTCGCCACTGCTGCACGCGGCGAAGTTAGCAGTCGCTCTGAACACTCGTAACATCAACAGGTAGCCAATATAATATGCTTCGCGACAAAACTGCCGCTGCCCAGGCCTTGCTCCCCAGTTCAGTCGACCAGAGCCGTATATTCCAAAGGGAATACACGGCTTTGTAGTCGACGGACGGCCTTCTTGCCCCGGCAGAAGCGAGATATCACTGACGTCACGGAAAAAGCAGCCAATAGCTGCAATCCAGTCGCCGGCCGGACCCGCTCGCCCGCCCGAAAGTTGAAGTTCACCAACTTTCCATCCGTTCGCCGGACGAGGCGGATACATTCGCACGCTCGCCAAGCGGGCCTGGCGGAAGCCGCTTAAAAAACGATCGTACGACGGCCCTTAGCAGAATAATACTTTTGCACCCCCCCCCCCCCCCCCTGCTCGTCTGGCAGCTGCGTGGATCAAATTAGACATCAAAGGACTCTGGACACAAGCCACCACACTCGCAGTGTGTCCACGCAACTGCAGCAGGCGCACGCCGTTATGCCGAAGCGGCCAGGATGGCCGGGCATGAAGGCAGGAAGACGCGTGACGTCACAGCTTCCAAAGAGTAGTAGTTCGGGGCGCCGCCGCCAGGTGCACCAGTCCCAAGGAAAAAATGAGGGGGAAAAGGGCTTTCCGCTGGCTTCGTGTAAAAAAACGAGGCGGTATCAGTCATCTTAGGAACTCCAGCTTTCATTCCAGCAGAAAATTAGACCATCTAAAATTTGACGCAGTATCCCTTTAACCACCAGAATGACCTTCTCTGACAAACTGCATTTGTTGTTCAAGAAGTTGCTACAGGAATGGAATAACCAGCCATCAAAAGGCATCAAAGCTTGTCTAAAATATGTTATTGTTTTCTATAGTCATTCAGGAAGTTTCAAACATTTTTTAACAAAACCTCTATTCTAGGTAACAAGATCGAGCTTATCAGGTTAATTGTTTAGCCCACAGTGATCCCCAATAACCTCTGTAGTGGTAACATTTGTGAATAACACTGCTTTTGCTTTCATGCTGAAAGAGAGTGTCAAGAGGTGACGTACACATGCTGTCAGCCAAGCTCTGGTACAACTATGATGGGCTAACAGTGCTGTTTTATTTTTTACCACAGTGAGGTAACACACCTTTGAAGGACTTCAAGTCTGCGCTTCACTAAGTTACTGACCTGTAGAAATAATTTTTCTTGTTTCCTTGGTGAAATCACTATGATGTGCGATGTGCCTAGCTTCTGTATTGTGCATCTCTAGCAGTATGTGGCATATGGTATAAGGTGCCTTCCCTGACAATACATGCATATATTGATACTGTCCACTGGCCACTCAGTTACCGCACTACATCCTGCACAAATTTGCGCTACCTCCTGCACAAGCTGGTCACGTGCAGTGCTTTGCCTGCCTTATCAGCTCTATGCCTTCTCTACTGCTGCAACATGCAGGCAGTGTGCAGAATGTAAAGGGAGCTACACGCTACAATATACCACAACATGTGGAAAAATATTATCCTGAACGGAATAGGGAATGTTCAAAGTAAATGAGAGCAGCTTCATGGCTCATGTAGCTAGCTTGTCAGTTTCTAAAGTGAGGACAGAATCACTGGAATCTAGTAGCTACACATTCTTTGTGACAACACGCTGCCAAGTATCCCTACTATACTATCAGCAACAAATGAAATGCGAACAAGGCAATGAAACGGGAACAACAAAATGAGAGATTTTAGATGAGGCAAACCTGATATTCACTTCATGGAAGTGTTAAAGCATCTCACCTCTATTTCTTTTCCAGCAGCTAATATTTTTGTATTCTTGTGTTCATGTTACAAGTATCCTGTTCACATTTAATTTTTTGCCGACAGTGCATAGCTCCACCAGCCTGTGCAAATGTATTATCGACAGGAAACGCAAATGGACCATGAAAGCGAATTTAAAGTTTTATTCTAGGCTCTTTAACACTGCATTCAAGAAATGATGAGTGTGACAAGTGCAGTCTACATTGCTTATTATCTATTAACAGAGTAAACCATTACTGCTATGCCAGGTTATGAGAAATAACATTTTAAATCTGCTTCCGTGGCATATTTACTTTTCCTGTTGATAGCAAAGTAACCCTGCCAGAGTGCTTAACATGCAACACAGCCAGGTAAAAGAAAGCACATATTTTCATTTGGTATACACTGTCAAAATGTCCCCTAAAGAGATACAGTATGCCATTACCTTCAAAGTCAACATCTCCAACCAGCCTCGTCTTGCCTGACAACTTGTCTCGCACCCTTGTAATGCCCACGTCAATCACACAGGCCCCATCCTTGACCATGTCAGCGGTGATCAGTCCTGGCACACCAGTGGCAGTGATGACTATGTCAGCCATTTTGGCCAGTGCCTTTAGATCAGACGGATGGGTACGGCTATGGCAGCTTGACACCGTGGCATTGCCTGGATGAAGCGACAGAAAACTGGTCACAGGAGAACGTTCCAGCGTTGTCATTTGCACAGAAGAAAGTGGGCAAGTGAATGTGATGACGGTACAGTGCAGCACAAGAGTGATCAGGAGTGATCAAGAGGGATAATGATGAAAATTTACAGTGTAGCTGCATAAGAACCACTATGGAAATTAATGCATAAGTGGCTGTGGTGTGCATCTCTCTCTTTGTCCTTCTGCATGCTGTGATTTTTCATCACAAACAGCAACAAATTAGCCCGGGTTGCTATCTTGAACAGCTACATTTGTAGCGATTAAATGCACTGCACAAAGAACTATTCACATATATACAAACCTACCGGACCGGTAGCTTTTTGTAGTACCACGAGAACTCACGAATGTGTGTCTTAATATCCTTATTTTCATGTTACACACAGCGCCATCTCTGTCCACCATGCTCACATGCTGAACAATGCTAGTGGTATGTTCTTGATTCCTTGCTCTTGTAGTGTACGCCATGAATTTCCATTGTGAGCTACTGCCAACTAGACTGATGTGTTACTATGAGAGTGGTCGAACGGGCTAGTTGGTAATTCATGTTTGGAAAAAACAGCGCACCCTTCAGACATGGATTGAGAAAGAGAGGACGACTTAGTGCTGTGTCGTCCTATCTTTCTTAGTCCATGTCTTAACGGTGCGCTGTTTTTTCAAAACATGTGTTACTATGAGCAGGCAGCTGACTACCAATATTATGAGAGCACCTTGCACACATTCCGACTCAACTGGCCATTAATGCCTCTGACAAAGACAGCTGGTTTTCTCTAACTCCTGCTAGTGCATTCTGGCTATGACTGTGTTTCTGTTGCCTTACATGTGTTGCCTAGCCACCCTCAGGTTAAAAATTTGTTAAGACTCAGGTGACTGTGAGGCACTATCGGAGGAATGTGCTCCCACAAAAACTGCCTGTGAGGACTGATTAAGAGTGGATTTACAGCCACTGGCAATGTAGCAATTTTGCTGTGCTTCTCTCGGCCACGTCCTCTCCAAGATGGTTTCTCTTGCTTGCCGAGGTGACTAACGGCCACAAAGCAAAACTTCTCTTTCTCCTCCTTTCTGTAGAGAGGTGTGAACCTACATTAGGAGTCTATAATACTCACACCGTATGTGTCCCAGTGTACATGCATTAACACCTATTGTCTGGACATAGCAGATCAGAACTGTGTGTAGCGCACTATGTGGCACGCTATGTAAAGCAAGATTATCACAATATAGCTATAGTGTGTGGTAGTGTTTGATACAGATTTAGAATGTAGTTTCTATAGAGACTGTGCATGGGATGAATAATAAATTGTAACACAAAAAGAAACAGGCAAATGAAAGAAGCAATATGACACAATACACAAGCATCCTCCCCAAAAAGATGAAAAGGAAACGTCAAAAGGCCCTGTCTCACAACTTGCTCACAGCAGAAAGGAAACTATGAACATGAAGCAGTGCATGTAGATTGTTCTCAAGTGCTCATGAGCCAACCATACATGTTAACAGGCCAATGCCATCTGCTTGCAGTTTCTCTTCCACTGCTAACAAGTTGTGAGACAGAGCACAGAAAGTGAAGCTGAAGCAGAAAACTATCTTCACATTGAAAAAGTAATGGTGCAGTGAAAGACCATGGCTGCAAAGTGCTAGTGGCCAAACACAAAAGAAACGCATCACCCATCAATAAGGACGATTAATCAAATAAGTTTGCAAGGCCCATCACAGAGCATATCCGCTTGCAAGGATGAGAAGATTGGTTATGATGAGAGGAAACACAGCTGGGTGTGCATGGCTGTAATATTTTGCAAAGATCTTAACTGCCCAGTCTACATACTGCACTTGTCTAATTAAAATACCTAAATAATCTGATCAGGTTTCTTTAAAACACAAAGTTAACAGCGCTCCTCCTTCATACCCCCCCCCCCCCCCCCTCAACTTCAACAGCACTGCTTTTTAAACATGAAATGCTGTTTCCAGTGCTCACTGCATTATTGTGAAATTCATGAGGCAGTGTGGCCTTCCCAAGGTGACAGTACATTTTTGCCACTCAAAGGAGTTCATGAGCTTCACTATGTCTCAGTTTTTGCAGTTCATAATTTGGGTTAAAAGCAGCGAATGGTGAATAATATGTACAATGTCCTTTATACATGCACAGTCTTAAGATAGCCAAATTTAAAAGCAATTTGAAGATGGTAGAAGTTTCATGGGAAGCTGTGGCAACACTCTTTAAAATGTCGATTGGAAAGCAAGGTAAGTAAGTAAAGTAAGAGGAGAGTAAGAAACAACCAAAGGAGTGTGAGAAAGCAATAGAGAAAAATGAAGCTCTAAAGCAGTCAGCATTTGAAAGAAAGCACAATTATGCAGAAAAATATGGCTTGAAATAAGATATTGAAAATGAGGTAGCTGAGAAAGCTTCATACCAAGTAAATTAAACTGCTGTCTGAGACACAATTCCTGAATGAGGAATCTCACTGCAAGCTGTCCATGTATTTTAAATATGGTATACTTTCTATAGTTTAACATGTAACTTTTCCTTATATACTATGTTTCTATCAGTTTCTAAAGACTGACAGAAACCCAGCATAAGAAAACATCCAAGTTCGGATATTTTTGGAATATTAATAGAACAGCAGTATTAAACAACACAGACAAAGCTGCTTCACATTCTCAGTTAATAACCATGCCTTCATGTGCCACACACAAGCAAGGAAGACAGTTCAAGACTACAATTCTCAATTCTGTAGTTGAATGAACACATGCTCACCTCTCCTAAGTATCCAATGTAAAAAAATGATAACACCAACATATCCTACATAATTCACAGTGACAGTGCATTTTATGCAGTCGACCAACTACTTTTTCTTGAGCTTTGTGCCAGCTGCAAAGCTCATGAATTTTTCTGCAGATTTTATGACAGCTTCAACTAAACAGGGAATGCTCTCTGCCCAGTTATGAAACACAGCTGATAGCTAACACAAACGATCACAAATGGCAACAGCAAAATATACGTACTATCGGGGACAAAAGTGGTATACTCCACGCAGCGGGAGCCAGAGCAACAAACAACTGCACCGTAATGCCATCTACAGGTAGCATCTGGGATCGAGACAGCCAATGGGAGCCCTTCATTATCTGCAGGCATGTCGCTTGACTCGTTTCAATGTTTCATGCTTTAGATGGCGTTACAATGCAGTTTTCCGCTGCTCTGGCTCCCGCTGCGTGGAGTATACCATTTTTGTTCCCGACAGTACTTAGCGATACTGCCTTTTGTATCAAAGTGAACAGAAATAAAAAGAACATGTCATGTTATGTGTTAATAGCAGTCAAGCTCTTGCAGCAAATGTTGAAGCTACATCAAAACAGCAATAAACTTGTTTTTATTTACCATGAAAAAATACAAGGTCATGCCATGATCATGAAATCAGTATGATGATCTCAGCCTTACACTGCAAGCTGGTGTGAAGTTGTACATAAGTTTTGCTGTAGGTAAAATGCTACACTTCTACTAGTGCAAACAGCTCTGATGTATGGGGATAATTTCACTGCAGTGGTCGTCACATATCCTAATATCTTTTCACATTGGATGCTTTCTGTATGTTTCCTTCTAGAAAACAGCCCTAAAATTGGATCGACAGCTTAGAAAAAAATTTAGTGCAAGGTGTACTTATTACATAAAAATGCTTAATAGCAAGAAGGTAACTGAGTTTTTTACCATAATCTCTTGTTGAGCCAAGCATGATTGAGATGGGTAGCCCAACTATTGTTGAACGGCCACAAACTAGAACGTGCTTGCCATAGGTGCTTACACCTGTGAAGAAAATGAAAAACACAGCATGAGAAAATGCTCACTAGCACACAAAAAAGGTCATTCGAAGACGACCAAAGAAGGAGGACAAGCTAATTATAGAATACATGACAAACACTTCTTTTAAAAGGAAGTCAGTGAATATAATGGATGTCCATATGAACATTAGGAAAAGGCAGCTGCTGCAAGCCAGCAGCCTCAGGCCCGTTTCACATGCCATGATTTTCGCCTCCCGACGCTGCGATTATCATAAGTCTGCGACAGAAGAGAGCATTGGACTAGCCGTAGACTGCTTGCAACGGCTTTCCATCAGGTTAGAATTCAATCGCAGCATCGATGTGCTCGATCTGCGACCGTCCAATAAGGAGCGCCGAGATAGCGTGTGACGTGGGGTCACATGAGAGGAGTGGCCGCGGCGGAAGCAAAACTTTATTACAATCAAAACACACAAAATATCTAAAACTACGCTGATTATAACAACATCAGCACATTCTGTTTTGTGCCAATGTCGCATTTAATCATGGGTTCCCCATGCAAACATCAAAAAATCCTGCGCGTCATTCCGACTGAACTTGTTGGGCATGTGTTGCATGTGAAAGCACTGACAGAAAATCACACGGCGACATAATTTTTTCACTCTAGTCGCATCATGTGAAATGGGCCTCAGAGTAAATAAAGAACCCTGAATATGTCGATATCCAAGCTATCATTTTTTGAAATTCAAAAGATGCAGTACTTGTGACTCTTCTTTCACCTGGCCTACCATCACCTAGCTAAGCCAAGCTTAAAACCCACCTTAGTCTAGCAGCCCGGGAGAACATGAACTGCTAACATCCAGAACATATTTAGGGAAATAACACAGATCACTAAACTAACTTCAGCTAATAATGAGATATGGTTCAATTTTACTGTGATGCTGCTGACTAATGAGACTATCGTGAGTTCATCATATTGGTGATATTTCATGCCATGTGGAATGCTCAATTCCAGTGTTGCAGTCAGGAATTTGATTCAATTGCAGCAAATTTTTTGCGAGACTGATCGACAATTTCTTATGCTACTTAATGCTCTCGCTAGACAAATATTACTGCCATAGTACTGCGGAGTGTTCTTTGTTCTTGTCAAATGCAATGGTGTTTTTCTGCCTTTGGTGACATATGGTGCAGTTGGCACAAAGCAAAAGTTTATCAGAGAGAAGGCAAGAAAAAAGCTACCTGTACTGTTTTCCCAAAGCAATTTCACTCTCTTATCAACATGTTCTATTATGTTATTTTAGTTGTTTTAAAAGCATTCTAATCGAGTAACAGTACCAATTCTCCAACAGCAGGGCATCTGTCAACAAAATGCCTCAGAATGAAAGCTTAGCTGCACATACTCCACCGGTACATGCAGCAGTAGTACTGCTAGTGACACATGCAGTACATTTTCAGAGCACCTAGCTGGTTATAAGCTGATGTAAAGTCCAGCCTTCTATGGTTACACTCTTAAGTCATCATGTGAGATATGTAAAAGACCACTAATGGTATCAGACAGCTTGAAGACATCTTATTAGTCCCCACGAAGTTAGCTTCAACAGCTTCAGGCTTTCTGAACTGTACTCCAGTTTTAGCTTGTAACATTATTTTATTTCACTACACTCCTCTAATGACACATCAAGAACTCACTCTCTGTATTTACAGATTCCAGGCTCTTTCGCGTGTAACTTAACCTATGATTTTGGCATCAGTACTACAGAACCACTATTTCTGTACAGCTGGTACTTAATTTCTGTTAGAGCATCATATGCTAATACTGCTAACCACAGCATTTAACTATTTATGCATTGGCTGTAGATCGCTTTTGTCACAACCACTAAAGGGGCTCTGAAACACCTCCCAAAGAGAGGACATCAACTGGCACAATCACTGCATTGTGTTGTGATGAACACCTGAGCAAAATAATACACTCCTACCAGCAGCAGAGAGCCCACAACCCCGCGCGAAAATTGGCGAGCCCTTTTCGGTGACTTTTTCATGCTCGCACACTCCTCTATCGCACCGCTCCTATGTATACCAGCTCAGAGATGGCTATTGGTTAGATTCTTTCAGACGTTAGGCAGTTACCATGGCCACGGCCAATAAGTGGCGTAGCTCTGGCGGGTCAGGAAGCTCCGCTCCCGGCGGTGGGGCCGGAAGAGGAGCTCCGATCTTTCAGCGTGCAAAAAGAGACGAAAGGAGACGGAAAGGCAGGAAGATGACGAAATTCAAATTTTGACTACAGATAACTCAGCTTCTACAAAGCGCCAAAAAAAATTCTTGCTAGAGAATATTCATGATGCAGCACCCTTTACCATGCTAGGCATAGCTCAACTTTATTACAGCCCCTTTTACAGCCTTTTTAATCATAGACACTGCTGCTTGTAATTACAGCCATAATGACAAAAACTTGCTTTTATGATGAGTACTATAAAAGCATGTCTGTAAAAACAGCAATGAAATAAACAATCATACATAAATATAATCCAAAGTTACAGCCTACAACTAATGCATTATTGGTGGGAATGCACCAGCCTTTGCTAATGTATGGCACAGTACAAGCCTTAAGCATCTGAACCTCACATCTCGTTTTTCTTTTGCTTCAAACGATAAAAATGCCATTGCTTATCAGAAAATACAATTTAAAATGTCAGAACATGATCCAAGTATTTAATTCATAGCTTTTTCTACAGACTAGTTTTGTGTCAATTCCTGTAAACCAAATACCTAGATCAACATAATAAAGTGAACAGCATGGGTGTGAAAGTGGTGGCTGCTCTGGTGTTAATCATATCATTCCATAGAACTGTGATGTTTTACTACTCTCCGTAACCACCGCCCTGAGTTCTCAAAGATGTGGTGCGAACATTTCTATAGTAGCTATGAAATGCTGAGCAATTTGGTAATGCTGACACGATGCTCCCCATAGATGGAACACTTCTAAACCACGAACAGTATAGTTTAAACGGGCAGTAACTCTAAGCTTAATCTCTGTCTGCAGAATCACTGCATGTCACAAAAGTGAGCAAGCACAAACATCATCATGCTCTTTTGCAGGAAGGTTCTGGTCTGATATCCTGCATGAAAAAAGGGTGTTTGAAATGACTCAGTCACACACTTCACTTTTCAGACTTTGTTGACATGTTCAAGATCTAAACAAATGTACTTAGGCATAAACATTTCTGTTTATGCCAGTTTCAGAGGTAGTTCCAGAGCCTTCATCAACCCTTTCTAAAATGTTGATCTGATTTCTTTGTACTGCACTTTACCCAACTAAGATAAAGTGCAGAATGTGCATGCTAGCACTGAAAGTGTGCACATGGTATCACCACAAGAACCACACTGACATCAGCTCCATCATAAGACATGAACTGCACTAGCATTTCCTGCACAACAAGATCGTGTGGGTATGAAGTAGTGCACTGATATCGGTTGAAATGCCCATGAGCGTTTTAAGGCAGACTTTGTAGCAGGTGAGAATGTCAATTTACAGCAGTTGCCTTCAGTCTTGTAGCACAAGTCTCCTGCTGAGAAATATACCGGAACCTCATTAACTCAAATTGCTGGTTTATTCAAACTGATGATTTGACACTGCCAAATTCAAGCACATTAAAAAAGCTCCCCTTAATTCGAACAAATTTTTGGCCCCTTTCAAGTCTTTATATTGAGAGTCAAGGTCAAAAAATGAATTTTTACAATTAAATATAAAGATGTCTCATTACTGCAAGCAGAAAAACCTATACCTCATAGCATACAATATGCAAAAACCTACAAGAGCAGATAAACAGACATGAGAATAAGAATTATATAAGTAAGATTTCTGCTGCACAAGCCATTAGTATTAAGTAAATTTTTCCCTCACATTCTTCTCAGCCACTGTGTCGCTCCAGCTCTAGTCAAAAGGACTTTTTCAATTCACGGAGTTTTCTCAGCTTTGTATGTGCAGGTGAACCAACACTACGTATCTCTGAACACGCATTCCAACTCGATCACCACTTTTATATACTCATAGTTCAATAATTTCACATGCACCGTTTTCAACATGCATGCTTAAAGTAATGCGACTGTGAACTATGAAGAAAAAAAAACAGAAAAAACAGAAAAGAGAAAGGTGCACTGGCCAGTTCATGGCTGGGCCCGAGCCACCCGAACCTGGCTGGCCATGGAAATGTGTGGATGAGTGGGAAAGTGACATGGCTATTCGGCAGCACATTGGATGTTGCATGCAGGAAATGGTGTTGGTGTCATGTTCTAAAGGGAGATGTGGGAAACAGATATGTCAAAAATCTGAAGCTGTAGCTGATGTGCAGCTACAAGAGTGAGAGGCCTACAAAGGCCAAACAATAGAGAAGCCATCAGTTCTAATAGAGCAGCTGTAGTGAGAAGCTCAGAATAAGGTTGAATGCAAAAGCGCCGAGTGTTCAAATGGCAGCAGCATGAAGATTTGGAAAAGGCAGAACGTCTGAAATAGTATGTGTCAGAAAAACAAGATTTCAAGCAAAGCAGCAAAACATAAAGCGGTGAACAAATTAGTTTCAGGGTAATGTTGCCTTCATTAGTGGCTGATTGTATACCAGTGCAGCACTGGTGCAATTTCATCGAAAACCTCTCATCTGTAGCAACACGCAGCAGGCTCAATGCAGTGGCCAAGTTTGGTGCAATTGATGGAGTATTCTCACCACTGCAATGACAAGCTGGCTTAACAAGTTGGAAAAGGGTTATTGCTCCAGTGGCAAGCTGGCTTAACAAGCTGGAAAAGGGTTATTGCTCCAATGGCAAATAGTTAAATATACTGTTATCTAATGCAATCAGTTTCCATTGTGACTACAAAGTGCACTGAATACACCATGACATCAAAGAGTGCTCAGGCAAACACAGCTGCTGATCATATTGGCTCGCACTTCTCATGCTGCATAGGACAGGGTCCTAAGCGTGTTGCCAGGACCATGTAAACCTGTGATAACAGCACTCCTCAGTAAACATCACAGAAACTCATAGACATCTCAGTGACTATTGAGTAGAATTATTTTGTCCCAATGACACCTAAGTTATGGTGTGCTACAGTTTTATGTTTGTGCAGTCTTGAGCATCTAATTATAATCTTCTGAGCTATTAGATACTATGCAGAAAAAATCTATGTAGACACAGAATGCAAACCTCACAGAATGTTTTTGTCTTCACCTACATTTCAAAATTTTGCATCAGTATCCTTTTAATCATGCCACGTAATCGGAAAGTAAGATGACACTTGTACATACATCCTAGTGGCATAATGCATGCTCTATACCTTGAGTGCAAAACATTAGAGAGTGCAGTTTCCATTCTCTACGTCAGCACTACCATATCAAAAAGACAACATGAACTGTGGTTGGTAATGAGTCTTTTCACAAGCTTCTGCTCAGTTTTCTTGGTTCCAAATTTCAATATCAACGATAACCAGTACAGAACTTGATGTCCTGACATCAAACCATCCATGGTTGATGTACTTGTGACCGTTCCCATTGTTGGCATGCGTTTATGCACTGCACGAAAGCACCTCCAAGCTGCAGGTAAACACTGTCCAAGTTCTTAGTGGCAAGTTTGATAGAACAGTAGCACTTACACTACAAAATTCAACCTTTCACTAGAACTCTGCTACTTTTCTTGCTCTCCCTACATAACCCTCTTTTTTCATGAGTATCATTCAACAGTCTCCCCTCCCCCCTTTTTTCTAATCTGCATACCAGGCAGGCCAATGCCGTGAGACCCCTGCATTGGAGCTCTGAGCATTTGCACATGACAAATTGTGCTTCTAGCTGCGTAATTTAGCTCTCAATGTAATCTCTACTTATCCCCTAAAAATGAGCATTTCAGTAAATTAGATAAACACTCACACAAGAAATCTGCCAGGTGGAGTAAAATAAAAAAAAAAAGATTACCTACACCTGCCAAAGCACAGCTCTATGGCTCTACTTTGTTGCTGTACGGATGCGAAAAATAGAAACACAATTGCATGAAGACCACTTCAGGTCGCATCTTCAAAAGAAGCACTTTAACGAGAACTTTCATAGAATAAAACAAGAGTATTCAATAATAAAATGCCATGTAAAAATTTTGACTGAACTTGGATCTTTGATAGGAAAAAATTAAATTGTGAGGTTTAACGTACCAAAGCGATACGCGGGCTATGTGGGACACTGTTGTGGAGGGCTCCAAATTAATTTAGACCACCTCAGGTTTTTTAACATGCACTGACATCGCATAGCCCACAGGTGTTTTGGTATTCCTGTCCATCGAAATATGACTGCCGTGGCTGGGATCGTAACTGCAACCTTGGGATCGGCAGCTGAAAGCCAAAACCACTATGGCAGGTGGTTCTTTACTAGGTCCAATGATGAAATAGAACAGCATTCCAATCTATCTGCGAACACTTACCAATGCGTTTAAGTATTTCCACTATGGCTAGTGGTGTGCAGGGTGCAAGGGAACTCATGTTTAAGCACAGTCGCCCCATCTGAAGAGCATGAAAGCCATCCACATCCTTGGATGGCAGTACTGCGTTGCATACAACACTTTCCTCAATTTGAGATGGAAGTGGTAACTGGACGAGGATGCCATCCACATTTTCAGAGTCATTAAGCCTCCGGACAATGTCAAGCAATGCTGCTTGTGTAGTTGTAGAAGGGAGATGCAGGCTATCAGTTTCTATCCCTGGAAAAGAAAAAGAGCAAGAGATTGTTGACAATAATGTAGTACGTTCCTGTACTGCTATGCTGCTAAAAAAACGATGCCATTTGGTGCTACTGCTATTAGCCGCCAACCCAAGTGATGAAGTCTTGAACAAAAGTTAATTAGCTTTCCTTGAGTTAAAGTAAACTGGTATGTAAGGCCTAAACACATAGGCTACTACATCTTGACACTTTCTCTGTTGATATTCTTCCAGCTCCTGCATCAGCTCTGTGAATCTCCTCTTGTGTTGAAACATCCCAGCAGCATGCATAGAAAATAAATCAGCGATGAGAACTAGACTCTGTGTACCCATTCAGCATTACTACAGCCAACATGTGTGACACAACATATAAAAAGAACATCCATTAAGACTGCCGCTGCTTGCCTGTTTTTGTACAACAGTTATACATTAAGCAATGAGCAAAGCTTTGCCTGCAAGTTTGCGATACTGCGAAAATGAGTATTAGATGCTATGTGATGCATTCTTTTTGTATAGCCGCAGAATGTCATTTGACATCAGTAAGTTGCATAATCTGCCCATTAGTAAATTAATCAAAATGGCTGTTCATGTCTTGTTTTGACAACATGTAGTAACAGAGTTATCAAAAATAAAATACCAGCAGTTTTGTTTGGTATAGGTTTGGTTGATGGGGTTTGACGTCCCAAAGCAACTCAGGCTATGAGGGACACCGTATTGGGGGGCTCCAGATAAATGCCACCACCTGGGGTTCTTTACCATGAACTGATATCGCACAGTACATGGGCCTCAAGTGTTTCGCCTCCATCGAATGCGACCACCGCGGTTGGGATCGAACCCGCATCTTTCAGGTCAGCAGAAATACCGGTAGTAGAAATTTCCCACAGGCTTCAGCATGTGCATGGAAATACATGCGTCAGAGCAAGGAACGTCTAGAAATTTGGCGCTACATTTTAAAGGTAGTCAGAAAAGCGTTCAAAATTAGCCTCGGAGCGGTTGCCTACAGACAGCCGCAATGGAAGCCAAGGATAGTGTTGATGCAGTTACAAAAGTAGACAGGCCCCTCTAGATCCCAAGAAATTGTGATGATACTTGAAACCAAGTGGAACACAGTCCAGCAGATAACTGAAAGTTCAGGCTATTGGAAAATTTGCGGCTGTTGGGTTCCATGCCAGGTGACAGGAGAGTAGAATGCTCAGCACAAAACCATCACAAAAGAACTGCTCCAGAGATACAGAAATGAAGGAGATGATTTCCTGCTCTGTATTATTTCTGGTGATGAAAGCTGGTGTCATTGTCATGAGCTGGAAACAAAAAGGCACAGAATGAAATGGCATCACTCAAACTCTGCATCAAGAAAAAGAGCAAAGATCGTGCCATCAACTCGCAAGGTTAAGGGCACAGTGCTCTTAGATGCAGACAGTTTGATTTTGCTTCTTTTTCTTGAACCTTGGCAAGTCATAAATGCAATGGTAAATGTAATGAGCCCCAAATAGTGTTTAATATGTTAAAATACTCCAGAAGCTCCTTCCTGCATTGTACAATAAGTGACCTGGAAAAAAAGACAGCTCCCAGCATGACAACGCTTGTTTTCGCAGTGTTTGCTTAACAGTGAAGGAAACTGAGAAAATAGGGCAGGAAGTTCCTTCTCTTCCCTTACAGGTCTGGCTTGGCTTCTCTGGACTTCCATCTGTTCGGCTATGCAACAAACCAGATGCAAGGACACCACTAGATAACCATGTGGGCTAGTTGGTGTATTTCAGACATCACTTCACCAGTGAAAGCACGAGACGCCAGGAGAAGAAGAACACAGGACAACTCTGGACTAACAACTGAAGTTTAATCGAGAAACGGCCAACCTAGGACCCCAGAAGACACATGCGTATCAGACACACTAAAAAAAACTTAAAAACAAATACATAAGTGGCGATTCACCAAGGAGTGGATACACACTATATATCTGGCAAACAACAAAGACACATACTTTGCCTGTCAAACTTGTACACGCACACTTTTGCTTAGGAAATTAAATTCCTCTTTAGCGAGTTATAAAGACGGTGCACTGACGCATGTGTCACTGCCTTGCAACTTAATATGGTAGGCCTCCAGGATTTCCCTTTCCTCCCTGTTTTTTCGTTTTCCGATGACTGACATGTTTTTAAAAGCCGGAACACAATCTTCACAACTCCTGCAGTGACGTGGGAGATTATTTCGATCAGACAAATTTCTCAGGGAATTGTTATGTTCGCGTGCGCGGTCATTAACACATCTGCCAGTTTGGCCGGTGTACACCCTACCACATGACAGGGGTAACTTGTAAACGACACGAGTCGAACAAGCAACGAACTTGTTGGCATGCTTCACAGTGCAGCTCTTGAACTTCCTCCCCTCACTGGCCTTTGCGATTCGTGAACATAGCATGCGTCTTCTGGTGTCCTAGGTTGGCCGTTCCTCGATTAAACTTCAGTTGTTAGTCCAGCGTTGTCCTGTGTTCTCCTGGTGTCTCGTGCTTTTGCTGGTGAAGTTATGTCTGAAATACACCACTAGTAGACACTAGTAGACACCAGAGACAATCCTCTGCAAGGCAGGAACACAATTCTACTAAAAGGGCATTTTCAAACTTCAAGACCGGTAGGAAAAGTGCATGCAAACAAGTGAGGGTTACGTATAAATATGATCAAACATCTACAAAATTCAATGACAAAGTTTTGCCCTCAATTAACTAGTGTAATTATTTGGAAAAATTGTTGCTCATGAAACCTGTATCCATATGCTAAACGTAATTTACACACAAAAATTTTCAAGTTCTTTTTGCCATCTCTAAGTCCCGACTCCACTTTGTCTGCAGATGTGACACACACTTGACGTGAGCATATGAAACTGAAGTGTCTCTATCAACGCATATAATGCTTCCCCTGCAATGCTGCGACATGACATGGTGGTAAATCCAAACCCACTTTATTTTCTAATGGTTCACTGATGTAGCTGTGGCTAGAGAACGCTTTCACTGATATAAAACTAATTGTCAACATGTGTGCAAAATAAATGCCGTCTCCTCCACGCTTACTACCTTGAATTAAACGGGAAGCTGCGTGACAGCGAACACGCTCGCCTTCGCGAGAGCAGGGGAACGAGACGTTAGTTGCATCACGATGGCAGACGAGTGTAACAGGTGCAGCCATAATATAGCGGGATCATACGCTTGTAAGCAATCATTACGTACCTGTTCTTTCTGCAGCTTTGATCTTGTTCTTCACGTAGACGGAACTTCCTTCGTCATCACCAACTAATACGGCGGTCAAGCGCGGCCGCCGCCTCCCATCAGATAGTATGCCATCGATCGCAGCTCGGATTTCACTCTCGATTTCGCGAGCAATGCGCCTTCCGTCGATAACATCGGCCACTCTAGCAGTTTGAAACCTGGAAGCGACACACAGGTGAGAGCAGAATCGAGACATGGTTGAAGAGCGAAAACGGCACGTACTCAGGTGATGTCGCTTGGTGTGCAGACCCAGAACAGTTTCGAACAAATCGAACAAAACGTAACGCTTTGAAAGAATGCATATTAGGTGCTAAATTCAATTTTAACCTTCTCATCAAGCAAACAGCGCCTAGGTTTCCCACGTCGCTTGTTTCATACGTTTAGAGGCCATATTAAAAACGTCCATTTTGAAGCTTGTTCGGTTTCTATAGCAACGGGCTGCATGCGCTAGCGATCGGGCTGCAGCAAACGCTTCATTGATCATATTTGTCAAAGTTTAGTTTCATTGTTGCAATGTAATAATAATATTTATTGAACTCAATAAGCCATTTATTCGTTTATTGAGTGGAAAAAGGTTATAATGTACACTACAAAAGCACAGTGAGGGAAATAAAGAGAACACAAAAGAAGGTGCGTAGCTCTCGCTTGTACTGCTCGGCCACCTCGGCTTCTCCGGCAACTGGCAGATTCAGACATCTGCCTTGCGGGGGCAGCATAGGCACATGGCTCTGGATAATGGACGACGGAGAGTTGCGGAGTGTGCAGCTGAAACGAAGTGAGTCCTTCGGATTTGGAATCTCTGTTTTCGGTGGCTCTGGACTGGGACTTCCCCCCGTCATCTACGATGTTGCCGACAACTCACCGGCGGCCTTCAGCGGTCAGGTAAGCTCCCGGTGCGGCTGCCGGCGTCCGCCGCTAAGTTTTGGTTTCTTCCAACATCGGCGGCTTCCGACTGCGCGCTCCTCGGATGATGCTTCGCATCTCCCAGCGGCAGCGCAGCGCGAATTTCGTGAATGAGACAGCTCGTGATCCTCGCAGGTTAACGTTTTTGCGCCGAAACTCTTTCTTGTGTGAACAGCTGCGATCACCGACTTCCCTGCGGGAACTCGGAGATCCAGTGCCTGGGCGTTTATTGCCGCTTTCGGGCCCCTCTCCAAAGGAGGGTGGTGAGCAGCTAGATGACAGTCGCTCTAGAGGTGCTTGAACGCCCTGTGGGGCCAGCTGCGCGAGATTTCTCCCGAAGCAGGGAACACATGTCTGTCCAAAGGCTCTGAGCCTGCTTAGTGTGCGGACGTTAGCGAGAACTGTGTTTATTGTTCTTTGAAATCCACGGCGATTGCCTTTTGTGCGAGCAAATGTGTCGATTTTGGGGGCCGGCCCCGTCCGCGGCATGAACAGCACAGGCGCCTATTGATTCATGCTCCAAGTTACTTCAGGAATAGCGCTGTGACGTCGTCGTAGTGTTGCGATCGTCCACAAGAGTGAGGGATGTTATCGGCAACGGTCTTGGGTCGCGGGGGGAAAAATAAGGTAAATGCTTGTTCGCTTTCAGAAAGCCGCACTTTGAACTGACGCGATCAGTTCAGAAAGTCTGCTCAAGGTGATAACGCGTATCGTTGCAGAGCGGAAGAGGGCCGCCTTATAATTTCGTGCTTTCTGTTGCAGTGTCGGCTGGCAAGATTACCGGCCGGCGATGAGTAACTGTAGCGTAGCATTCCACGCTTCGATAACGCCCGGAGGTGCACAACGCCGGTCATCACGTCGATCAAGTGCCGGAGCAGTTGCCGCTGTGCTTTCGACTGGCCTGCAAAACTTCAGCACTGCGAATCCGCCAGAACGCGCAGGGCCGGCACACCTTTGCGCGCTGTCGTTTGCATGTTTACGTATCCCGCTTTATTCTGTAAGCTGTTTTCTTCCTAAGTTCGGGCCATCGACCACTGTCGGAGCTTCACCTCGCGTAGGAGAGAGCACAGGAGCGTGGGCGTTGTAAGGCGAGATCAGCCGAGCAAGGACAGCGGGAGAGGCTTTATGGTGGGCACCGTAATTACAGGAATAACAGCCCCCTCCCCCCTCTCTCTCTCTCTCTCTCTCTCTCTCGCCGCGTACGGCGTGGTGTGAGCTCACCCCACGGCGGTACCGCGGAACGAGAGCACCGAATTCCCCCTTCTTCTTCTCCGTCTCTCCTTTGCTTTTCTCAGTCGCTAGGCGGCTGTATGAGCGTACTTGGGTCGTGAGGATAGGCGGCGTGTTTATTGTGCGAGGTTGTCTGCGTATGCGAGCATTTCAAGGGCGCCGTGGCGGTTAAAACGGCGTTGGGTGAGCTTGCAAAAAGGGGGGCGGTATTGGGGAGCTCTATGACTCTATCTCGCATCGTTGTGTTTCGTTTCAAAACACAGGAAGGCTGCTTTGTTATCGTTGGAAACTGCGAACAGGCGCCTAAAGAAGAATCACCGCTCGCTTCACATGCACGCCCGGCTGGAAGCCTGCCATTTATACCGCCGTGTTGTTGCGAAGTGCCTTTTGCCCCTCAGTGCTGCGCTGGAAAAATAGGAAAGCAAAAGATAAGAAGTGCTGGAAAAGGCCGATACGGTAGTGCACATTTATGGGATTAATTCTTTATTGAATGCATTGTTCGCAGGGCTTAATGCACTTGCGCTAACTGTCCGTTTGTGCTGCGGGCGGCCGATAAGGCTGAATCAAGACAGGCCGTAATTCAATTTCAGCTGCCAGCTGAGTTGTAATAACAAATAATCACCCATAATTAAGAAAGAAAGGATCAAAGATTGGTCGTGCTGCGCAGCTTAAAACGTATTCAATAATGGCTTTGAACCTTTAACTGCCCGCGAGGACGTTATGTTCAATATTGCTGGGCGTGGTGTGTGATATTAACGCGATAGCGTTGAATGCCCCGTTCCCCAGAAAATCCGTTGTCGGCGTTGTGCGCGATATGTCACGTGCATGACTCTGGCAGGTGGTCCCTAGAGAGTAACCTAGGGGGCAGGTGGGGGCCACCTGGTTCACATGACTTTGTGACGTCATCACCACCTGTCCACCGGACTGTGAGCAAACTGCCCACCGTGGCAGGTGGCAGTTAAATTAATGACTGGTCGCTCGTGATGAGCAACGTATGTGCCGCTGTGAGCACCTGCCATCGCAGTGCAGTGGCGCATCGCTTAACCCCTGCACCAGGAGTGGTATGAGGACTCCCCGGGATCTATGAATAATTAGGTAGACAATGACCTTCTGCATATATGGGATTTAACCGATTACGCTATCGCGTCATAACCTTAAGGCGGAGCTTGAGGGTTCCCTCAATTTTTTTTTTTAAACTCTCCCTCGCACTGAGCATCCAATGAGCCGTACGCTTACTGTGACCAGAATTTATTGTCTATCGTTTTACAGGCATCGCAACAAAAGAGCTGGTAGCTCAGTTCACTGTTGAGAACTTAGGTGCGCGTGTTTGCTACTTTTTGTTTTTATTGCTATTTTTTTTTTATAAGCGAGCGCGTCGACAGAGCTTTCAGAGCATCGACGGCGCGCACAGCCCTCCTCAAGAGGACAAAACAAAAGATGTGCGTATTATAAACGACTGCTTGTGCGCGGCTTGTTTCTCCTTGTTTAGCTTCGAAAGTTGACTGCCCAACAGTGACTTACTTCTAACAAAAAAAAAGGGGGGGGGGGGGTAGAACCAAGATTATGGCATAATTTTAAATTTCGAACGTTGAGTGTTCATATCCATTTTGTTCGTTGGTACGCGCTGTTATTGAAATCTGACGTAACGCACAATGTCACTCTTTTGTGAATGTAAATGTGCGCTAGTGAGTGCGATAATGGCGACTGTGGAAGTTATTTAAATCGTCTGTTCTGCGGACGTTACAGAATTCTACCGGAGCCCCGGTCACGTTTATATTCCAATGCAAGCGTTTCTCGCCTCGCTGGTGTAAATCCGCAAACGCGCATGCCTGCCCCCACCTGCGAGTTAGCCTTCTTTTGCTATGTCGTTTGTTCCCTTTTGCTTCGTGCGATTGTTTTCTCGACGAGCCGCGGCAGAAGTCGACGGTATAGAGCAAGAACCGAGCCGGGCGCAGAAAGGTCTTGCCGGTGGTTTTGTTGCCGCCTCGGAATGCATTGCTAATACGTTATTCGAGTCACGACGTTGTTTGGTGCGTCTTCTGATTCTGCGCACGCAAGAGCGTCTTCTCAAGCATGGCTGATGGTTCTCAGAGCGGAATGTGAAGCCCCAGTGGCAGAGTGGCCTCGCTTTCGCTGCTCCCCCCCCCCCCCCCCGCGCTTGGGCTTTTTTTTTATTATTATCGAATTATTCCACCGAGGATAGGTTCGCTGGCCTGCTCTATAATGCGCGACCCGATGGAGAGGTATTTGTGATCAGTGCGCCCGCCTATTGGCACGCGCCGTTGGCGAACTGTTAGATGCTGCCCTCATTAGTTCGCTGTGGTAAGTTATTCGACGTAGCCGAGCCCTTTGACGACCAGGGATGGAAATTAGGGGGGTGTCTCAATTTCTAGGCTGGAGCGCTTGGGCTGAAGGTAGAGGAGGAGGGGTAGCCATTTTTGGCAGCCATAATAATAATAATAATGATAGTTGGTTTTGGGGGGGAAAGGAAATGGCGCAGCATCTGTCTCATATATCGTTGGACACCTGAACCGCGCCGTAAGGGAAGGGCTAAAGGAGGGAGTGAAAGAAGCAGCCATCAGTGTAAAATAAACAAATCGTTAGGAGTTAGGGGGTTCCTTCGGAAAAACAAGGGAGGGATGTACCCCCCTCCTTCCTAGGGAGTGTGTAGGGAAATCACTGTTGACGACGGAACTGTCGAATTGGTGGCAAGGCGAAATGAATACTGGCCAGTAATGCAGAGAAGAGGCATTTGTTAGGTGCACGGTCGTTAGTTTGTGGCAGTGGGTTGTCAGTGTTCTGTGCGGAGGGGCTTCCGCCTCGTGAGGGCACACCACCTTGTAAGCTCTCGCGAAAGACCAATCTTGACCGGGACGGCGCAGGCAGTGAATTAATCTGAATACGGGAGTCTCGGGCTTTGCTGATGGAGGTTAAATAATCGCACGCTTAGTTCTCAGCTTGAAGGCGCCATCAGCAGACGTTCTGAGTGAAGTGAAAACTTACCTTTGTTTGTCGTTCATCGATTATAACGTTCCTTGATATTACGTTGTAATTTGCGTGCGGCGTGCCCTACGGAAGGTGCTACGTGCAGCCAAACCACGGATAGCCTTGGTAAGAAGTGTTTAAGGCACAGCGTTTGTTCTTTCAAGTTGGGCTTTTTGGCACGCTTGAAGCTCCCGAAGAGTTCGGAAGGGTGAGTACAAAAGTCTTTTCCCCCTGCCAGAGACTTGAAGCACTTGGAGCTTCGGATGCGCCGTAACTGCACAACTAAATGGCTCATAAAGGCAAACCCTGTGGCCTGAAGACTTTCGACCGAGGCTGTGCACACACTTTCGGCGCTGGGCAGCGCGCCCCTTGATGAAATGACTTACAGCCTCATTCCTGTTGCTTATGCATAGTGCGACCAGGTGAGCTGAGTGCTTCTCTGGCGAGGATGCACCGTCGAGATTCGATTTGGGACGAATATCTGCATTCGGCAGTCACCATTTCGGGCGGGCGGGCCGCGCGTGGGGGCGCGGAGAGCGGCAAAAATAGGCGCCGTCGGAGGCCCGAAGGCGCTGCGAGGGGTAGCCGGTCTCCAGCGCGCCCCCTGCAACGAGTGCGGAGATTCAGAGGATGACGCAGGCGGCGCGATCCGCCTTGCAGACGGAAACGAAGCGCCTGCGTGCTGTGCGCGATGGAGAAAGAAGACGTGTGCTCGTTAAGACTTCTCTGTCGGCCCCCGTGTCAAGTCCTTATTTGGTCACGATAGAGATGGAGAACAGAATGAAGGTAGCAGGAGGGGCAGACCTTCTCCAAGCATCTTTTTTGCTCGTTTAGACGCGGGCATAGCTCAGTGGGCCGATGATAAAACTCCCCATCGGAGAGTCATTTAGTTAAACTCGTCTTAGCCTCTTTGCGGATATACTAATGTGCAGGGAATTTAGTTCATTGAAAGGCCGCCCTTCAACCGCAGCGGTGGCCGAGTGGTTGACCATCCGCCTCGCATGCGGGAGGCGCGGGGTTCGATCCCCAGTGCCGCCGGGTACCCACCGGTGATAGAATGGGTACAAGCTTTCCCCTGGTCTGGTGCTCGGCTTCTTTAGGGTGAAATGCTTGGGAAATGGGTCTCTGACCCCCACCTTGAGAAATGGAAAATACCGTGTGTCATGGCGCTCTTTGGCCGTAGATGCCCTTGCGGCATAAAAATCCATAATCATAGTCATCATCGAAAGCTTGCCCTCTAAGGAGCGAAGAAAGCTTGTTTAAATTCAGCGAGAGCACACGCCCAACTGTGCAATCGCCTGTGAGCAAGCATGTTCGCTAAACTTAAGTATAACAGCTTTCGCTGTAAAACTTTCGGCTACATCCTGTTTCACATGCAAGCGAAAACGCAGCGGCGAATGACCCTCAAGAGAGGCCGTCCAGCCAATGGCGGTGACCGATTGTCATGACGGGGCGGTTAGTCCATTTCACGGAGGCACTTGCTAGTCACGTATACGATTTCACCCTAGAGCACTAATCGTGACGTCATGAGAACCAGTCAGTGCCATTGGCTGGAGGGTCTCCCCTGGGGGGCATTCGCAGCTGCCTTCTTGAGTTGGAGATTTTTTATTTTGTCCAGCGTCCGCCCTTCCTATCCCGTGCGGCAGTGGACATCAGCCAGTCGGCGCGCAGAAGTGTTTCTTGTTCCCTGCCCTCCGCGTTTCCGACCACTCTACTCGGCCGCTGCCGCCATCGGCCTTCGCCCTGGTTCGAGCGCGTTTTTGCAACTATTGTCAAAAGCGTTTCATTTGTCACGGATCCTCTCGTTTCTGATAAAACATAACCAAACAATCACTCTTCTCACGTCAGTTGTGGTGCGGAGGCACTTACGTCATTCGAATGCGAGTAAATATTCTCCGACGACCGGCGTTGCCATGGCTGGTCGCGGGGTTTCGTCTCGTTTGCAGTCACTGCTGCCGCCGAAGTGTGTGTGAACAACGTTCAGAGCTCCAAATCCCTTTCGTTCCAAGGTGAGAGGAACTTTCATCCTCACCTCTGCGTAAGCTAGGACTTCTTGTGGTGCTACCAGAGCCTTGCTACACTGTTTAGAAGCAAACCCCCTCATGTCTCTTACTATATCCACAAAGGCTGTAAGGTCATCCGCCTCGCATGCGGGAGGTGCGGGGTTCGATCCCCAGTGCCGCCAGATTACCCTGCCTGGTGGTGCTTGGCTTCCCGGTGAAATGCTTGGGAAATGGTTCCTTGACACCCCACCTTGAGTGGAAGAAAAAGCCTTGTGCCATGTGACGCTCTTTGGCCACAGGTGGCCTTGCGCCGTAAAAATTCATCAACATCAAAGGCTGTGCGTGCTACATCTCGTGAACGAGGTTGATATCCGTAACGGAGTGCAGGTTAATCTGCATCCACAGCGACGTCCTCTTCTACCTGCGAAGCGGCGAATAGAGCGAGTGAAAATTTGAGTCCGGCATTGCAAGCATTAGGGAGTATTCCTGATTCAGCCACTTACTGCGAGAAAAAAAAAAAGAATTCGTCATAAGCTCGGTGGAGCTCCTCTTTGTCGACCAGGATTGATTATTGGCTTTTGACCCGGGGTAATAACCTGGGATTACTTTCTTCAGGATGAGGTCGGAAGCGGTTGCGAGAGCTAAATCATATTAGGATCTTACGTTGCCTCGGCGCAAATCCCTGCCGGATATATTGGCTCAGTGTTTGTTTGTTTTTTCGTTAATATTTTTGGAGGTCTCCTGAAAAAGCCATGCATGCCCGTCGTGCGTGCGCGCGACGTTTTGAGGCCGTGTATCTCTGTGTGGTCGCATAATTAAGCGTCCAGTTTTAACTGTACTAAATTTAATACAACACATAAGTATGCGCCGGTTTTGCGACTAAATTTGAGAGGTTGAGCAGAATTGCTCTTACGCAAGTTTTTCTCTTGTTTTTTTTTTTTGTACAGCCTCGTGGTTACTCGCAAGTTTGTAAGACTGGCAACGACATCGGGGTGTTGCGCACCGTAGCTTTTGCAGTATGTCTGGGTACTCTTAAATAAAAGCCATTGCGGTTAAGTCGCAGGCAGGCATCGCCTGCCGATTCGGAGCCACCGTTAGTCAGAGCCGTTGTCTGACCCGAGGGCGGCTTGATGGGCGTTCGAGGGGGAGGGGATGTGGCGGACGTCAACGGGTGGCTGGTCCGCATTGCGGACCCTTTTCGGCTGCTGCGTGCACGACACAGCGGAGTCCTACTGCGAGGCTGGGGATCTCCCGCATGGGAACAATCTCTGTGCGCTGCCGCTGCTTCTGCTCAGCGCGCTGCGTGGGCCCCTAATTGAACCGTCCTCTGGCCGGACGGACGTGGGGGCGACGCGCGCGCTTGTTGCGACAGGGACGTTTTGTCGTGCGTGCGAGCCGACCTTCTCGCCGCCCGCGTGATGTGGCGCAGGGCGAACGGTGGACGCTGCGTCGTGTGCGTGGACACACGCGCTGCCAGGCGGCCTCCTGTCTCGTGCTCGGCTTTCTTCGTCGTTCAGCTTGGCGCATTTGCTCGGCCACTGAGCCACTCTTGGCACATTCGCGTGCCTAGCGTGGCAGTAAAGCCTGCGGCTTTGCCTTCTTTTCTGATTTTCTTTTTTTGTATTGTTGTTATCCCTGCGCAAGTTCCCACCGTGGTGTTTCAGTGAGGGCAAAAGCAGCACCTTGCACCAGGCAATGAACGCAGTCGCAACGTCGGCAGGTGGAGACGGGGTTATCGCGGTCCGAATGAACAGACTTGCCAAGGTTTCGGCGCGCGATGATTGACTCCAGGTCACCGTGAGAAGTTGGCAGAAACTGTCCTTCCTCCTGTTCTCTGTTCCCGAGGGAGCACTGTTTCGCATTTCTCTCTTGTCAAGAGCGGCAGATGTACTGCTGTCTTCGTGTGGCCGTCTCGGGGCCACCCTGCTGACTGCACTGCATTTGGTCCAAGACCCTTTTCCCAAGCATCCATCTCGCCTCAGAAGAGCCGAGCACCATGGCGGGGAAAGTCTTGTACCCGTGAGAAAACCGGCGAGCACCCGGCGACACTGGGGATCGAACACAGCACCTCCCGAATGCGAGGCGGATGTTCTACCACGAGGTCACCGCGTCGACGGCGGGGACAAACTGCAAGACGAGGGCTGAAACTCTCGGCGTCTGCATCTTTGTTGGCCCGTTGTCAGCGTATGCACTTCTGTGCTGTCGGGATGAATGCCGGTAACGGTGCCGAATGCAGAGATGTGGGACTGCTGCGTATGTGTCGGCAGCCGCAATTACACCTGTAGCGAACGGTCTCGCCCAAGAGCGACAGTCGCTTAAGCGGTGCGCGGAATTGAGAGTTGAGGCGAACTGCGCGGCCATCGCGTCCCATGCATCGTGAGCGAATAAATAATCCTGGCTGTCGCCGTTCATTGTTCCATTGTATCCGAACGCTTGGGATGCGCGCGATGGTTCATCGGCGAGCGTGCGACGCTGGCACTGATTTATGCGCGCCATTCCTGTTGTCGCCTGACAATGACGGCTTTGATGCGCGCCGCTCACGTTACGCGATTAACGGTGCTTAGTTTCTCCTCGCGGTGGCGCGTCTCCCGAGTGTGCACCAGTGCCGGCAGCCAAGGCTTGTTCGTTCCTGCGTGTTTGTTTGCTCATTCTTCGCGAGTGCAAAGGTGCGCGCTGCATGGCGGTGGAACTGCGGTTCGGCCCATTCAATCGCTGCCCTGAATCGAAGCTTGGGGTTTAGAGTGTCAAAGGTGCGCGATGACTGCTGCTTACGAGCGCTCTTGTTTACTGCCTGTACTGTAAGAAAGCGCACGGCTGGACCTCTTGCGCAGGTATACTTGGTTCGCAGCGTCTCCTCGGCGTCTCGTTGAACCTCTGGCAAGCGTGACTGCGCGAGCGTGCAGTGTGGCCGGCGTCTCTTGATTGTCAGGGTGTGCATGCTGCATGCGTTTGAATAACAGGTTTCACTCGGACGTGAAGGACCCACCGCCGTGGTTCAGTGGCCATGGCGTTCCGCTACCGAGCACATAGTCACCGGTCCGAACGCGGGCGCAGCGATCATATTTGTATCGAGGTGATCGAAATTCAATAGCGCTCGTTCAGTGAAATATTTGTGTACGCTAAGAATCCCTCATGATGAAATTAATCCGGAATCTCTCAGTACAGCGTGCCTCATAGTCCAGCCTTAGCGTGTCAAGCCAGGTAATTAATATGTTAATTGATTAAATCATGCGGTAGGATATGCGAGAACGGCGCTCACCCGAAAACTGCAGCGCCGCTTAAACATGCGAAACGCTCGTGAAAGTGCGCGTTGTTATGTCATACGGAGAAAGCAGTACGAAGTGACTTATATACGCCGTTCCTCCTCCATTTTTGTTACCTCCTGCGAGTTGCTTAGCTCTTTTCTTTCTTTTTTTTAAGTGGCTGTACGACAACCCGACGCACGGACAAGCTAATCTCGTAGCAGTATAGGCCCAACTGCAGCGTTATTGACGGGCGTGTTTTGGACGCTTGGGTGAGCAGCGACGTTCTGCGGCGCAGCTGCAGCTGTGGCCTCTCTCTTCTATGCTGGGCTGGCCGCGGAAAATAACTCAGATGCGCTCCCATCAGGCTCCTATTGAGAACGCCGCCCTGCGTACCGTGCGCTGCGGTCTCTGCGCTCCTGAGGGTGATAGTGTTTGGCCTCTGCTCGTTTCAGTACAATTATTATTATTTGTTTGTTCGCGAGCACGGCGTCTTTAAAAGCTTGCGCGTACGACGCAGTCAGCTAAGCTGTGCGAGCCGAAGCACGCGTAGGTGTCGTCTTAGCGAATCGTTGGTTGTGCACTGCTGTCAGAATTCGCCATACCTGACCGACTTGTTCCAGGTACGCCTCGAAAACTCTCTCTCTCTCTCCTCGTGTTTTTTTTTTTTTTTCATGGAAAGCCAGCAGGTTGCAGCTCGGGAGTTCGGACGTGCTGGAATGGGCGTGGCTTGCTCTGCAGTCCCCCGCTTGCGGCGAAGTGTTGCAGCAGGTGGCGCCGAATCAGTGCAGCCGTCGCGGGCATTTCGTGTCGGACGCGCACACCGCGGAGGCTTTCGTGTGTGTGAGGGACACCGAGCTGTAAGGTGGGCAAGGGGAAGTCCTCCCCTCAGATGGCTTTGAGGCGCTAACATGGTGGCCCGGAACGGTGATTACCGGGTACCGTTCGCCTACTTTTGGGGGCCTCGCAGGTGTACACGCGCCGCACAACGGTGCTCGCATTTTTAAGGGGGAACAAAGGCACCGGAAAGCCTGGTGCCTTTGGAGAACAATGCGCAGCATTGTTTGCCCCCCTCCCCCCGTTTCTTTTAACTGCCTACTGTAGCGAGATTTCGCAAAACGAGCAGACCCGTCTTTGTGGACACGGTATCTATTCGCTGCTTTAAAAAAAAAAAACAACCTCAAAGTGGCTTTGCAGTCGTAGCCACGCGCAAGACGTTTATTATATAGGAGCGCAGAGTTGTGACTACTCGTCAGAGTGGGTGGACATAATTGACAATGGGTGGACATAACAGTATACGGATCAAAATTTCTCGTCTTCCTTATTATTGTAGCGAAACGGATTCCGGTTTATTTTGCGTGTGAGTTCGTTGAAAAGTTAATTCCCGCAGTCGACAGCGTCCAATTTCTTTGCCAGCGGCTTTCTCGATATCAAGTTTTCATATTTTTGTTCACTATCCTTTTAACCTGCACCAAAGTCTCAGTATACACGAGCATTTTTGCGTTTCACTTTCATGGAACCGCCGCCACTGTGAGCGGGATCGAACCCGCGACCTTGTGCTCAGTAACACGACAGAGTAGCCACTGAACCCCGCCTCGTAACTGTATAGCTCTCCTGTTTTGTTTTGTTTTTTTCAGGAAGCTAACGTTCGAGCCTTGTACGGTTGGGCCATTTCCGTGTGTAAGAACAGCTTTGCTGAGACATTCCTGCAGGGATGGCGCTTCAGCACATATCTGCTTTGAGATAGTTTGAGTCATTCGAGTCATCCTGTATAGTTTTAATTTCAGTTTTGGTCTTTTTAGCAACGGCTGGCCAGAATAAACGATCGCCCTATGAACTCTTTCTGGTTGCACATCGTCTTCACGGTCGCGTTGACACTGGTACCAGTTTACGCTTCCAACACTTATTAGCCTGCACTTCAGGATGCCTCCACGTAAAGCGTCCTCCTTTGGCACGGGTGACCGTTTGCTCACTTATGCAGTTCAGATCGTGGGCTGAGCGGTTCACGCTGCTGTAGACGTGGGTAGTGCCGCACTTCTTCTGTCTCTCTCTCTCTCTTCTCAGCCGAACTTCTTTTAACCCTTAGTGAACGGAGCGGTGAGTGGATCAAGTAGATGTACCGAAGCACAGATGAGACGCCAGCTTCCGAGCGGGTTCACAGAAAACCTGCGCCGGACGTCCTCTGTTTGCGATTCGGAGCGGCCCTCCCTTCCGCCCAGGCGGAAGCAACCAGCGACAGTCTCCTAGGAGAATCCAAATCCCAATTCCGGCTTGCTAAATAAATTTGCGTCTGGACATTGTTCCATGTGCTGGCTGCTGCCCTGGCGCGCTCCTGGCTGTGCAGAAGGCTCGGGCTTCCTCGCGCCGATCGTGACGAAGACGGGTGGAGCGGAGTGGAGGGGGCGACCCAACCGATTGCCTCCACGGCGCAAAGGCTGCAGCATGGCCGGACAGGGTGCTACTGTTGTGAACCCGAACCCGGAAAAAACCCGGCTGGCGCTGTTTTCGACACCACTTGTTGGGTCGGGTGCCCTCCGCGGCTTCCCTGCGCGCAGCTCTGCTGGCATTGTTGTCGAGAGCAGCCCCGGACAGATTGCCGGGAAGGCGGCTCGGAGAAAGGCTTTCTCAAATGGGTCGCTGCGGTTTCTGGCTCCGTCGTTCGCAGCCTCGTTGTGGACGCGAACTGCAGTGTGCACCGTTTCGGCGTAAGCTGTCGCGAAAGACGAGGCGGGCACCGCTAATGATCACGTGTTACCAGGCTTCGTCAGTGATGGCGGTGACTTTTAATGCGATCATAGGCCACTAACCTATGAGAGAGTGTGCTGCCCGCCCTAGTGGAAGAACCAGTTGACTGGACAGCCACATCGACTGTGCGTCTATCTATATAAGCCTAGTAAATAGACCGAGAGGGTGGGAAGACAATTTGAAACACCTTTTAACATGGTCAAATTTCTCTGCGCAGTCCTTAAATGTGTCAAGTTTGATACTGTTCTCGGAAGCTCGAAATCATTGAACTTGTGTTTACATTTCACTTGTTCTTCAAAAGCTCACACTGTGACTGCATGTCTTTTGTTGTGTTGTAATTGACGTTATTGTTTGATGAAATTATAGCAAGGAGGTGGCGCGTAGTTCTTCAGCTTTCTGCACTGTCAGGAAGCGTGTGAGCATAGGTTGGCCAACTGGAAGCGCTACGTCGCTTCCATAGTTCATGGCTCTCGCATTACGCCTATTATACCTGCAAGCGAAAGCGCTCGCGATTTCTGCCGCCGCGACGCAAAGAACCCCAAGCGGTCAGAGCGACAAGGTTTCAACAATTTTTCGCCGCGCCGCGTCGCTCAGTCGCTTGCGTGTGAAATAGCCCTCACGCTTTTTCCCAGTGTGACTGCATGGGGTCTACCCGTGCCTCTCGGGTCAGTGACGCCTGTCTCAACGCCGCGCCGTATGCGGCTTCGCATCACGCATCGTGCACTGACGTAACTCACTTTCGTGTCTAATAACGCTTTTTGGATTCCGACGCGCCAAAGCTGTGTCGGGGCTCTGTGAGACACGGCTTGTGTGTGTAGGCCCGCGTATTGCTTTCCACCACCTGGGGGTTCTTTCGTGTGCACTGCAAGCTCTGTACGCAGAAGTTTTGCAGTGGAAGGCTGCTGTACTACGTAGGGAGCGCAGTCCGAGCGAGGCTTCAACGTAGGCCGTGGAAAAGCTACAGCTACACAACGCAGCACGAGCGCTCCTCACGCGCCCCTGGTCGCGGTGTTGCCGGCGGTGTTGTTGCAGAAAGGTCACGTGACTGGTGTCGGCGCTCCTCACGGGCCCCGACCGCTTCGTTTTTGCCGTTCAGAGCGGGGCTCGCTCGGGGCGTGCAGCTCCTTCGCCGTGGTAGACGCAGGACCGTCGGACCAGCCGCAACCAGCAGTTGGGCTTCGCGGTAACACAACATCGTCGCCAAACGAACGCACCGTGTGTTCGGGAGTACCGCTTACGTAAGAGGGAAGCATCTGGTCTAGCTGTCGTGCCGGACCGTCGACGGCCGTAGACGCGGGAATTGTTCGTGTTATAAGCGGTACATTAGCCGTCGGAGCATGGCTTAGGGTCGAACGCGCGGCCTTGTGATCCGAACGCAGTATAGTCACCGCGGCGGGTCTCGCTTTGGCAGTGCTTTGGTGCCATTGACGTGCTTGTAGCGAACGCCTCGGGCGACGGGGTTTCGTCATGCGGAGGGCCCTTCTTTTTGGCCTACTCTCGGGCAGGGGTTGCAGCGAGAGGCCGAAGAGGATCGATAATGATTATCGGGTGATTGATCGCGGCTGGCGGGCAAGTGCGACGGCCCAGCGCGCACGCCGCCGGCGCCGCCGTTGCGTCAGGCGACAAGTGCGCCCGCGGCGAGGTCCGAAGAAAAGGGAAGGCGGAAGAGGCGGCGGGGGCGCCTATTGTCGTGCACCTCCAACGCCAGAAGCACATTTTTTTTTTTTTCACCTTTCCGCCTCCCCTTCTGTTCTGTCCTGGCTGGTCGGCGTTTCACTTTCCTGCCGGGCTTTTGTTTATCCGCGCCATTGTGGGCGCGCTTATTCTGACCGCGGCGTGCCCTCCGCAGAGCCCCGTCCGTGCCCATGCGGTCAGGTGTGTAGTACTACCGCGGGGCGACGAGGTATATGGGACGCCGGTCGCGTCGCTCTCTGCGCGCGGATGCGGCCGCTCGCGAAGAAAGTGATAGCGGGCCCGCCGCGCGATGAGCGCAATCGATACGCGCCGCTCGCGAGCTCTTTCTCTCCGTAATACACGCCGGCGGTTCGCGGAACGGGGCATTGCCGCCGCTGCTCCGTTTGCTTGTTGATTGTTTCTCGCCTTGTGTGGTCGCTCTCTTTCGGGTTCCGCCTCAGTTTGCCTTGAAATGTGTGTCACACGTCGCGCCTCCGCGTGCTGTTGCTTTTGAAACGGGAGCCCCTCTTCGGTTCGCTCCGCTCGCCTCCGTTCCTGTTGTGCTTTTGTGTGCCCGGGCGCTAATGGTGTCGTCGTCGCCGCCTGTCTGCTCGGGGAGCGCTCTCGGCTGCCTTGGCCGGCATTGCCAGCCGTCGTGCTCGGCCTGCTTCTAATAGGGCGCTTCGACAGAACCAGCGCCGCGGGACAAGTCGCTCGGAAACGAGTTTGTCCTTTATTTTTAAGGAAATCTCGCTGGCTACTGTCTTTCCTGTTTGTTTGTTTCGCGTTCTTCCGCCGATGTAATTCCAGTGCGGCGTCTTTGGGGATGAGGTGTGCGCTCAGTCGGCGTGATGTTCATCAGCCTACGCCCTCATCTTTGTGCTGCCCACTTTCACCGTTCCGCCGAGGTAGTGCCTTATTACGGGCTGCTCTCTCTCTCTCTCTCTCTCTCTCTCTCTCTCTCTCTCTCTCTCTCTCTCTCTCTCTCTCTCTCTCTCTCTCTCTCTCTCTCTCTCTCTCTCCTGTGCACAGTGTCGGGGTCGTTTGTGTTCTGCTTGCGTGGGAGATCGTTTTTTGTGGCGTGAGACGACCAGAGGAAAGCGGCAGCAGCCGTGTGCCATGGGATGTCGGTGAGGCCTCCGCTGGCACTCCGTGGCCGTGGCGAGTGGACTCCGACGCGCGCCGACCTCTGCTGGCTTATTTCCGACACTGCAGTGTCGACGTATGCTTCCGCGGCGCGTCCGCTGTTTGTCGGGAGAAATGGAGCACAGACCGTGGTTAAAAATAAATAGGTAAATAAAAAAGTGCCCTTCACACACACCCACGAGTTCAGAAAGAAGCGACGGTTTTCTCCCACTTGCTATGCTTTCGAGATCCGGCTGTGCAGCTGGATTAAGTGTCAGTGCTGTTTGCTCGTTCGGAGAAAGTATCCAGTGTGGCGCAACGGCGAAGGACGCGTGCCCTTTGTACTCGAGGAGGGATGGTAGAAAGGGCAGCTTTCCAGGGTGCAACGTGAAGCTCCGGAGGTGGCCCAAAAAAACGCTCTTGTCGCGAGTGAGCGTTTTATCGGAGCGCAGAGACGCCAGCCGCGCTTTCGGTGCGTGACGCGCCTCGAAGCGTCTCGTCGGCGCCACGCAGTGATAGTTGCTAGACTTTACGGCGGATTCCGCGCCCCTCGGTCCGGAGCAAACTTTATTGCTGCACGAGAGAGAGAGAGAGAGAGAGAGAGAGAGAACACGGCGGTCGTTCTCTCGTGGCGAAGGCAGATCTCGCCTGTTTCTGCGATCGTTGGGGGCCAGTTTACTTCACCGCGAAACAAAACGAACGATCCTGGGCTGGAATTTCGGACGGAGCGCGCCTCTGCGTTGCCGGTGGCCTTGTCGGACACGTTTCTTTTGCCGGCGTTTCTTTCTTTTATATTTCGTTTTCTTTTCTCGTGATTGTTTTCGCTCTCGGGAGGCGCGTCACTTTGTCGTGGCGCTGCTAGTGTGGGCGTCGTGCTGTAGCCGCGTCAGCTGCGGTATAGTCGATCGAACTGTCTAGTCGCCTTGCGTGCGCGCTAGCGGCGAACTGTGCTGCAGTTCCTCGTCGGCTGCAGATACGAGGCACGCTTTTAGGTGCCGCCCGTCTGCCGAAGATTGGAGTCGACGGTTGTCTTAAATCTAGGCGAAATAAATGAAGAAAATTGACCAGGACTGATAGGCGCCGGTGGACGCGGATTACTGCTGCAGGCTTGGCGACGGGTGGCACTTCTGAGGGCTAGCACGCGGACAGCGAGGGAATTATTCGCCCACTGCGGACAAGGAGTCGGTGTCGCATACGTGTGGCCGCTGACAAGTTCGCCAAGCCGTCTTCGCCTAGCGTTTCGCCATAGCCAAGGGTCTTCCCCGAAGCCTGATGCTTCCGCGTGCTATTGTAGGGTCGCCAGGCGATCGCTTGCGCGAGTGAGCCTTTATCCGCTGCAGTTGGGCTAACTGAGCAGGGTTGTGCCCTGCTCATTCAGCAAGAGGGGGGGGGGGGGGGGGATAAATAACTGGCTATCGCTGAACCTTACGGCTTGCGACCAGCGGTTGGCCATTTTCAACCGAGCGGGGTGCTAAATCCGTGCTAGGAGCGACCAAATCCGCCACAGAGCTATACCCATTGTCCTGATCGGCCAGTGAAACACAGACATGTTGCGGCAGGGAGCCCGACCGAACGACGAACCTGTCATGCGCATCTGATCGGTCCTTGCATTCGCCCCGTCCGCTCGCACATTTTCGTTTTTCCAGCAGCACTTCACGATGTCCAGTTAGCTCGTGAGAAGCGCCGCATTTCGCCGTGTCCAGTGGCCAACGGCAACCGGGGCTAAGCATCAGAAATGAGTGCATGCCTCGCGTATGTGTGCGTACCTCTTTGTTCGAATGCATGAAAGAAGCCAACAGTCGTTGAAACCGAGGAAAGCATGGGGAATGCTTTTTGTTTTTAATGGTGGTGTAGATCACTGAGAAATAAGTGTGATCAGTTTTATTTACATGAGAGATGATTAATCAGAAAGTGGAAGAACACGACCAGCCGCCGTGGTGGCTGAGTGGTTATGGCGCTCGGCTGCTGGTCCGAAAGACGCGGGTTCGATCCCGGCCGCGGCGGTCGAATTTCGATGGAGGCGAAATTCTAGATGCCCGTGTGCTGTGCGATGTCAGTGCACGTTAAAGAACCCCAGGTGGTCGAAATTTCCGGAGACCTTCACTACTGCTTCCCTCATAGCCTGAGTTGCTTTGGGACGTTAAATCCCCCATAAACCATAAACCGAAGAACACGACCGCACGTCGCTGGTGGGTTCCGAACCCACGACTTCCGCATGTCGCGCCCGGTGCTCTACCAATTAATTGGCGCATGCAGAAGTCGTGGGTTCGGATCCCACCGGCGACGTGCGGTCGTCTGTTCTTCCACTTTCTGAATATCCTTCGTCTATAGAAAATTGATTACATTAATTTCCTACTGATCAACACCAGCAATAAAAACAAAACAGTCTTCATGCTTTCCTTGGTTTTAATGACTACTGCCTTTCTTTCATACGTGGGTCGTATGGAGCCCCCATTTTCTTACAATCTTGCAGTCGTCCGAATATTTTCCCGCGTCATCGTCGGTGTAGCGTGTTATTTTAGATAGTTGGTGAGGTGATTCAGAAAAATCATTTTGATAAACACCTCATATGTTTCACCATATTGCTGTTGTTGCTCTCTGAGTTCGTTCAACTGTTCTCCGAATTAATTATGGTGAGAAGCGTAACTATGCCTGATCTGACGACGCACAATGACGCCGACAGGAATGTAAACAAACGCCCAGGGCTATCCGGCTGTCTCAAACCACGCTTGCTTCGAATTGCTTCGGATTGCTTCTAAAAGACCAGTGGAACTCGCGAACCCGATCCACATCAACCAGTGGAACACGGATTCTCCGCCGCGGAACAAGGAAACCTGCTCTGGATCGACCGGAGGAACCCGACATTAGACACCGGGTTTTAAATGCTGGCTTTGGGCCGCAGTTGATTGTTCTGGTAGTTGCCTAGGTGCTTGGCTGGCGCTTTTGGCTCTGCCAAGTTCAACAGTTTCGTTGATGGGATTTCCCGCGTGTCTGAGTACTGAAGAAATTCGTCATAATTCCCTGTTCGCATTTCGGGTATAATTCTGCCTTGCTACATCGCCTCCGGTGCAAAAGCAGCGGCAGTCAGCGTAGGAAGAGGAGTTTCTTTTGTTTTATTTTTTTTCAGTTGCGCACTGCTTCAGCGTTTCATTCGGTGACCAGCCAAAGGTGTTTTGGTAGAACCTGTGCCATTGAGGGCGAGTCGCGGGACGTGCTGCCGACGGACGGATCGGCCCACCGTGTAGTTGCTCGAAACAGGGGGAGGAAAGCGCGAGAGCAACTCCGTCCCGGCGAATTGGAGAAACCTCCGCTGAAGCCGCGACTGGCCCGCCATCCGCTATGAACGTAACTGAATGGGGCATTGGCGCTAGTGTCTGTAATAAAGAGCGAAATCTAACCTCAAGAAGTTTCCGAAAGGAGAAAAGATCTCTTTCTCTCTGTCCACGCACGCACGCACGCCACACACACGCGCTCCTGTGTGTGTGTGCGCGCGCGCATATATATATTATATATATATATAATATATATATATATATATATATATATATATATATATATATATATATATATATATATATATATATATATATATGTGAAGGGAGCCAACAGTCACCGAAACCAAGGTGCATAGGGGAACGTTAGTTTTTTTTTTTTATTTTTTTTAATGTGTTATGCTTATCAGTGGGAGAATATTACTTAGATTAATAAATTGCTTAAAGAAAATTACTTATAAAGCAGCAGAAAAAACAACCATGCCGCCGGTGGGATCCGAACCCACGACCTCCGAATATCGCGTCCGGTGCTCTTACCAACTGAGCTACGGCGACGGCCGTCCAATCTGCTGCTCTCGTGGGTATTTATGTTTACTGCTGTGTGTGAGCGTGCCTTGAGAGTGTTCACCAGCGCCACCCTCGACCATAGCGGCGGACGTAGCACGTCCTGTAATACCGCGAGCGTGACGTAGAACGTCATCTAACGGAGAGGGCGGAAACTGTGCGAGAGCCCTCTTATGCTACCTATGGCATCAAGACTGCCAGAACCGAGACCCTCGTTAAGCTATTAGCAGACAAGTTAAAGGAAATGAGGGGCCCGTTTGACAAATTTATGAAGGGAGCCAACAGTCACCGAAACCAAGGTGCATAGGGGAACGTTAGTTTTTTTTTTTTTTTTAATGTGTTATGCTTATCAGTGGGAGAATATTACTTAGATTAATAAATTGCTTAAAGAAAATTACTTATAAAGCAGCAGAAAAAACAACCATGCCGCCGGTGGGATCCGAACCCACGACCTCCGAATATCGCGTCCGGTGCTCTTACCAACTGAGCTACGGCGACGGCCGTCCAATCTGCTGCTCTCGTGGGTATTTATGTTTACTGCGTGTGAGCGTGCCTTGAGAGTGTTCACCAGCGCCACCCTCGACCATAGCGGCGGACGTAGCACGTCCTGTAATACCGCGAGCGTGACGTAGAACGTCATCTAACGGAGAGGGCGGAAACTGTGCGAGAGCCCTCTTATGCTACCTATGGCATCAAGACTGCCAGAACCGAGACCCTCGTTAAGCTATTAGCAGACAAGTTAAAGGAAATGAGGGGCCCGTTTGACAAATTTATGAAGGGAGCCAACAGTCACCGAAACCAAGGTGCATAGGGGAACGTTAGTTTTTTTTTTATTTTTTTTAATGTGTTATGCTTATCAGTGGGAGAATATTACTTAGATTCGGCGGCGGCAACTCGCACCGTCATGTGTGCCACTGGCTGCCGCAGACGAGAAACCACCGCCAACATATCGCCTGCCGGTACTTCGGGGCCGTCGAGTCAAGGCTGCAGGTGATTTCGTTTGTTCAACCACGCTTGAGAGCAGCACGATCTTGGCGCGAAAGTGCGTTAATCACATGGTTTGGAGCCGAAAGAAAGAGACACGTGAGGGTTTCCTTATCGTATATGATGGAATGGTGGTTTCTGAGGCGCTCGACAACTCTTCAAAGGCAATTTGTTGTCTAAAGTAATTATTTGTTAATTTAGATAATTAAATTTAATTAAACTATTAATTGCGAAACAAACAATTTCCTCTGGTGCGGAAGATGGCTGTCATCAACATGCAACTGGTTTCACTCGCCTGTTTCTAAAATTTTATTTTTTAACCCTTGGCTCAAGTTAGCTGGGACACCCGGTATATCCGCGCGGTCGTTGTAGCCGCTGCCTATCTTCAGCGTGTTTTGCAAACTCCGCAGTCGCGTTATTCGGGCGCTAGTCGCCTGCTTTGCGGGCGCCGGTCACAGACACACTGGTGCCGTGTTCCTTCACGGGTGAGCGATGTCGCTGCTGCGACAGCTACGGTGCTGTTTGGTCTTGTGCTCGTGACCTTCGAAATTGCGAAGGGTGCAGCGAGTCCCGCACGGATATACGACGGGAACCTCTAGCTGCTCTGCCGCTCTCGGGAGCCGCTGCTGATTTTGGCGCCGTGGATCGTGACCTGTCCTGCTGTTGACGAAGCAGTCATCGTGTGTTTGATCCGCAAAAAGAGTCGGCACATCGTGGGAACCGATTATGCAACTGTATGTGAACTGAATTTTATTGTGCCGCATATATCAGCATGGACAGTGAGTGAAGCCATTGCGTGATAGTGGTTTGCTTTCACGTGCTTAAATGAATACTAAACATTTTTTTTGCAATTACCTGCGATTGTAGGTAACTCGTACATGGATTAAATTGCGTTCACTTACTGTGAACACAATGATCCTTCTGTATGCGCGAACAGTTTGCACGGAATGTGCTTTAAGTACCCACTGGTGATACATTGCACACTAAACAATTTCTCACCCTTTAGGGTGTAAATCAGCTGTCCCCAGACGAACACCCTTTTCCAATTGTTCGGTACTATAAAATGGTGCAGAGATCAGCACCCTTAAAAAAGTGTGCACTTAATGATACTTTAGAGCATGTAATGGTTGCACCCTCATTAAAGGGTACTATTTTTCATAACACCTCTACGAATGCATGTTGGAAGGGTGCTCCATGTGGATCCACCATGAAGCAAAAGCCTTGACTGATGCGCGCCCACTAAACTTTCATGCTGTGCACCCTTCCTGAAGGTGCTGATATCTGCACCCTTTTCAGCACCCAAAGGGTGTTCGTCTGGGACAGCTGATTTGCACCCTTAAGGGTGAGAATTTGTTTAGTGTGTGGGTACAAGGTTTTCCTTGCCTGGTGCTCGGCTTCTTTAGGGTGAAATAGGTCTTTGTCCCCATTTTGAGTAATAGAAAAAAAAAAACCTTGTGCCATGGCGCTCTTGGCCGCAGATGCCTTGCGCCAAAAAATCCTATCATCATCATCAGTATACACGGAATGATCGCACAAGTATTACGTGAATGATGAATGGTTCGCGAAATGATGTATACTGGAAATGTCAGCTGCGCCGTCTGAGGTAAACTTAACACCTCTGGTGCGTTGACACACATTATCTGTATTGCACCGAATGCTGTAACGAAGACGTGTAGTGTATTTTGAGAAATATCATTTTTAGATTGAAGTAACGGAAGGATATATGTGTCAATAGAACAATTGATATTATGTCTCTGTACATTGGCTCAGCGCTGCGGTTACCGTTGTTGATTACCGGCGCAATTTAATATGCCACAACAACAAAGAAATGGTGCACGAAAACCCAAGGAAGCGCGGCGCACGGACAATACATCCGCCCACCTCCCCTAGCGGGACCGATTTTCGATCAGTCCGAGCGTGAACTAGATGCCATGCGAACACACCCCCCCCCCCTCCCCTCCCCCGCGCAAGCGTGTTTCAGTCGTCCGTTGTCATGGAGATTAATACGCCGTTATTCATCAGCCAAGCGCTATGAATGTTGAAGAGGAATTGGCGCTAGCATCAGTGATTCATGGCCGCTGGGAGGTATAGAAAGTTTCACCCCCTTGCTCTAAACGTGAACATAGTCGGCTCGGAATGTGGCATTTCGGCCCAAAACGGTGCAGTGCGATTTCGCAGGTTCTCATTACATTTTCAGAGGAAAAGAGGAACGGTAGAATTAGAACCTGGAAATTACGATGCTCCGCCGCATGCCGCCGTGGCGGTATTTGAAAACTGGAAGAGAATGTGTTATTGGCGTATTTCTATTCCGTGCGATAAGTTTTCAGTGTCGTAGTCGCGCTAACAAAAACGTGGACGTAATGTGCAGCCTGCCTGAGAAAAGCACAAGCATAGTCGCAGCGCCAGTGTACGAACTAAACTGTCGTTGCACGACAGTGTACCGCATCTTCGCCTTTGTTACCTGAATTCAGCGCTCATTTTAGATCAGAAACACATTCGCATTGCTGGAAAACTCGTTTATGTTCGTAAAAAACTAGGAGGCGTAGATGTCAATTGTTCCAGATGTACCAAACTCGGCTTTGCAGCTGCTTACGTGCCCCCCCCCCCCCCCCCCAAGAAAAAAAAAGAAAAAAGAAAGAACGGAAAGGCTGGCATGCTGTAGTGTAATTGCTAGCTTTAGGGCACGTATACTTGTATTTACAGTTAACGATAACAATTTCCGAACGCACCCGTTTCTTTTTTTTTTGTTCTTTTTACGAGTGCCGCGAGGATGACGAGTGGAATGGGACGTTCTGTGTCGTCCGGCGTCTCTGCTGGAATCAAGAGTGCCGCCCACGGGGCGATCACTCTCCGATACGCACTCACTGTCATAACTGCGTTAGCCCTGCGAACGCGTTTCTTTGACGCGTGAAACGTGCCTGAAGAGCTTAGTCCGCCGATAGGAGGAGCTGGCCTCGCATCGCAGATGCCTGCTGCTCCTTTCCACTTGAAAGACCAGCTGTTCCGTCGCCGAAACTCGCGCCCACAGCCATGCCGTCAACCGCAGTTGCTATGTTCGTGGCTCAAAAGTGATGGCGTGGTTGAGCAGATGCAGTTGCCCCCTTTTCCCAACCCTCTTTCTTGGTTTTTACTACTGCACTGTCGCGAGAGAGGCAATATCCGTGGCCCGGAAGCCGGAGGGCGGGGACGCCTCCTCCCGCGCGTGTTCGCTCTGTCGTGCGCTCGTGCGCGTGCATGGCGCGCGGAGTGCACTATGCGCTCCCGCTGCCGCCGCCGAAGTGTCCGGGAAGGCGTATTTTTAGCGGCTGCGCCGGGCGTGTACGGAGAAATGAAGAACGAGGAGAGCTTCCCCCCCCCCCCCCCCCCCCCCCCCCCCCCCACCATGATTTCTCGTCGGTCGGTTTTGGCGAAGAAGCGCCCGATAAACGCCTCTTTTGGCGCCGCCGCAGAGGACCGCGCTATGCTCCGGCGTGCCCCCTCGCGCGCGGAACTTCCGGAGCGTCGCCGCGCTGGTTGAGGGGATGCTGCGTCATGCCTCTCCCCCCCCTTTCCGGCTCTTGCGGTGCTGGCTGGCGCTTGAGCCCCCGGCTCGCTCGGCTGAGCTGCGCGCTGTATCGACAACGAGAGGGCGCGGCGGACCGAGCTAATGACTTCAGAAGCCGGTGCCTCTGCTGCGTCGACGAGGGACCTGCGAGCGCCCCGCGGCACTAGTCAGATTAGCGCTGGATTACTGTTGGCTGCGACGAGCGATCCGGCGCCGCCCGTGTCCGCGATCCTCCTCCCCACTTGCCCCCGCGCGACCAACGGGCTCCTTTTGGCCCCGTCATCAAAGTCATCAAGGAGACATGCAGTTTGGTGTCCTACTTGGGCCACTGTGGCTGGAGAATCTTGTATCAGCGGAAGATAGCTGAACGCGAGAAATGAACGGAGTTGAGTGCTTGTTGCTCTTAGTGGCACCAGCTTTGCCGGAGTCTTGCTGCGCAGGGCTGGGGAAGCGGTAAGGACAGTGGAGAGGGTATATCTAGTCTTTGCTATATGGTTATGGTGAAAGGGGGGGGGGGGGGTCTTACTAGCGTTCCGGTGTTATCTAGTTCAGGGTTTTCCTCGCGTCATCAGCGGCGACTGGAAAAATTTACACTTTCATTCATCCACCGGCTCAGGGGATGATGCTAATAGCAATTGCGCTGGAAGTTACTAAAGGTGTGTTTGACGCCGGCATGTAGTTGTCGAGCAAGAAGATCAACAAGGAAGGAGGTATAAAACTCACAAATGTCTCGCCCTACTGTGTACGGAGGGAGGCAGCATCGCATCCTTCCCCCCCCCCCCCCCCTTTCACTTTTCGTATGGATATCGCCCGCTCCAAATATCGGCCAGGACTTTTTGTTTGGTGCATAGGGCTCATTCCCGAGGTGCAGGCCACATGAGTGACGATCATGCCGGCGAGCAGGGGTACGCGGAATTGGGCTGTTACGACATGCCGCGTAATTTACCCGAAAAAAAAAATGCCTCCCGTACATCGCTGTTGCAAAATAAAAAAATGCGCCGTTTGAAAGCGAAGGATATACAAGTTTTAAGATGCCATGTTTCCTGAAATATTTTCGTCCTAATGACAACTTTGTGAGCGTTTGGTTTCGTTGTCGTCATTACAGCAGATTGGTCCCTCTGTATTTAGCAGTTAAAGCTGTTGGGAGCCGCGCCTGTTTCAACGTGCACTTTTTGTTAAGGGCGCGGCGACGGCATATAACTCCTCTTGTCGCCACCAGACTCCTTCAGCGGCTCTCTTTGGTTGGTTAGTCGCCGCAAATTAAGACGTGTTTGGGGCGCTAAAACTGGTTAGGTCTGGCCGCGCTGGTTTTTATCGGGCTTTTTGAAACGACCTACTAAGGAGCGCGATAAAGATAGCCAGCCCGCCGACTTCCTGCGGAGAAAGCGGCGGTGCGGGTCAGTGCGTGGCTGTCTGCGCTGTTTTTCTAAAGCAGTTCTCGCCGAAAACCCTTCTCGCGGTGTTTAAAACTCGCGTCCAAATCGTGCAAATACGCGCCTTGTCGTTGCGGTTCCTCCCGTCTCCGTAGACAACGTGGGTGATAATAATAATAATTGTTGTTTTTTTTGGGGGGGGGGAAGAAATGGCGCAGTATCTGCCTCATATATCGTTGGACACCTGAACCGCGCCGTAAGGGAAGGATAAAGGAGGGAGTCAAAGAAGACAGGAAGAAAGAGGTGCCCGTAGTGGAGGGCTCCGGAATAATTTCGACCACCTGGGGATCTTTAACGTGCACCCGACATCGCACAGCACACGGGCGCCTTAGCGTTTTTCCGCCATAAAAATGCAGCAGCCGCGGTCGGAGAACTTTGTTTTTCATTCTTTTTTTATCGCTTCTTCACATATTACTGATGTCTCTGTGCGTCTGCAATCACTTCGCTTCCACCTTGGCAACTTGGTCATGCCCGGCGGCCGGCCCGTCTCATTGTCTCCTGGCGGTCGGGATGTCTTCCGTGTCTTGTGTCGCTTGTGTGGGAGCGTTTCTTTTTTTTTCTTCTCTCCTCTTTCGGCCCGTGCGCTGCCACCGTCTTTCGTCCCTCTCTCTCTTCTCAATCGCTTTGTGACGCTTTCCCTCGGGTGCCGCGGGGCGTCGATGAACGCGACTGCAGTAACGAGGCCATTCACCCGGCCAGGCTTCCTGCTTAATTTTGACGCCCGGTTGCGTCTTTGAGCGACGGCCGCGCAGCGCGTTGACGTCGGGCCGGGAGACGTGCCCCCGGCTCCGGAGCCGCTCGCCCGCCCGCCGAGCCGGGCGAGAAGCGTGTCTTTGTGGACTGTGGCGCCCGGCAGCGAACGTGTTCGCGCTATTGGTGTTGGTTTTGGCTTTGGGGGCGGGTGACTGGAATCGCGAAGTTTAAGTGATAATTAAAGTTTTAAGTTATAAGCTCTAAAGGCTCTTGCGTCGCTGGACAAATTGCAGCGTGGCTACGTAACGTTTGAGGCGACGGAGTGGGTATGTGAGAATCGAACCTGTATCGATTTTCGGGGCTCTTCTGGAATAAATAAAACAAAAAGTCTACGGAATTGCCCCCCCCCCCCCCTCTTTTCGCAAAAAAACTCAACGCGTACAGTACGCGTTGAGTGGCATATGACCAAGGCGCTGACACGTGAATAATCTAGTCCAGAGAAAATGTTTATTTCGCATGAAACGCGACCACAGAATGGAAAAAGCCAATTTAGCAGCGAGAAGAGGTAATGGATGCGTTGTGGGTGTGAAAAATGAGATCCATGCACGGGGACAGAATGGCGAAAAAAACTCCAGACCATAATTAGCTCGGATTCTTCCGGCTTTCTGCAGCAGCGCCTCGCAGAAAGTCAACTTCACGCGACCGCATGTTCCCTTTAACAGTGTACCATACTGTACATCTTGCGTGGTGTTGCTGCAGGCTCTCATAGCAGAGAAAAAAAACACAGCAAATATTGAGGGTTTTTTGAAGCTCGTTTCCCGTTTGCAAAATAGTTTAGGACATTTTCACGTACCTCCTCTGGACATGTGCATGGTATTTTGTTCATTATTCTGCCTCGTCATTTCAGCATGCCGCTCTAAATTAATCACTCAATGCCCTCTGCAAATGCCGACTGTCGCGCGTCGTAACAAATGTGGTGCAGCACTTTCTGCAGGCTTTATTTAGTGAAATGAGTTGTGAACGCAGCTGATGCGTTGGTGTCGCAATGTTCCAAACTGCGACGCTGGTGGAAGCCTGTCAAACGGGGCCTCATATTTGAGCGCTTCATTGTTTGCGTTAACGCCGTGATGCGGGCAAGCGCGAATTCTGTGGACGATCGTGCGTTACGAGCCGTGTTGTGGATTGCTGGCTTCAACGCATCGTTCTCCTCTGTGGATCGTCTGCGTACACAGCTTATCGCAGACAGCGCTAGCTGACCAATTATTTGTAAGCCCCTAGCTCGTGTGGTAGGCATAATCTCGTTATCTCTGGAATTTGGGGCGGTGTAATCGTGGACAGGAAACGCGGCTTCTAATTTTTTCACATTCTTGCGGCGGCCGGTGAACAATGTGCGGTCAACGTTATCATCACCTGCGTCGTGAAGCAGCGGCAAGAGATTGTGGCTAGCTGTCACTAACGGCACTCGGGCGCTCCACTCGCGGGATTTCAGTTCCGGCTTGTGAGGTTATAGCCGGTAACTGAGTTTACTAACAGGGAAGCTCGCAGGGATGATCCGCCCGACACGGTTGTCGCAGTAAAGTGCCGCTCAGTCGCCAATAACTCTAGTAGTTTTCACAAGGCTATCCGCCACTGTTTTCTTCAGCGATAGAATTTGCACCAGCGTAGGACCAGTTCGCGCGCAGTTAATTTTCATCGCTTGCGCGCTAGAAAAAAAAAGTATAAATTCGTGAGAATATGGGGGGGGGGGGGGGGGGATGCCGACGAGAGTGGTGTAAACGCCACCTCCTCAGAGCGGCAAAATTCTGGCGCGTTGTATTGTGCCTGAATAGGGGACGAAGTGTGCGTGTTGTAGAGGTAGGGAAGGGTAGTGTTTAAAGCGCGGAACAGGTGCCCAGGCGCGACGACAGGAACGCGGAGCCCTGTAGGATTCTGACTGAAGGAAGCCGGGCAGCGGTGGCGAGTTTGGGAATGGAGCCTGAAGGTCAGGCGCAGCGTCTCAGGCGGGAGGTCGCCAATGGAGCAAGAGAGCGAAAACGTCAGACAGCAACGTCAGTGCGTAGCAGAAAAAGCGACGCGAGCCGAAGTCTAATCGGAAGCTGACCGAGAACAGTGATGGGAACGTGGTCAAGGACCAGACAGCTGTCGCTTTGCACATTCTCTGGATGCTGCTTACGATCTCTTCTCTTCTGTTTTTTTTTTTTGCGAAGCAAATACGAATCTGGAACGTTACAACGCTCACATACTCGCGTACTTGTGTGGTAAATTTTTCTGATGTAACATTCACGGGTTCCGAGCTTTCGGCTATCGTGCATAACATTCGTCTCACTGCAGAGTTCGATGATGGCGATGACCATGCCTATTAAAGTAGTGCATAGGTAGGTGCTGTTGTGATCGTACTGCAACACCCTCTAAATACTTTCTTCAGGCCTCTCCAGGCCCTCCTTCCACACGCGCTACGTCACGCCAAGTGTCCGGTCAGGCTGCTCACCAAGCGCGGCCTCCGCTCCGCTCGGTTGTCTCCCTCGATGTGCTCGCGCTTGCCCGGGCAAGCACAGACACGAACGCAGTCTTGCAGTGAGCGTCTAGCTGCTGCTTGAGTCTTTCAGCCTGGCCTTGGGTGCATTTCCGTTCGCTCCTCGCACGGCTGTGTCTGTTTCGTGTGGCCGTTTCTTGTGTGGCGTGCGTACCTGTGCTAGCGCACGAATGGGAAAACTGATTGCCTGCCGTGTAGCGAGTGCAACTTCGTGAAACATGGGCCGGTGCTGTGTTCCCGGGTGCCGCGGGAACTACCAGAATGGTCCCAAAGTACGTGTTTATTGCTTCCAAGAGACGAAGTACGAAGAAAAGCCTGGTTGCGAGCCATTCCACGAAGGATTTCACACCTACAGAGCATTCGAGGGTAAGACTCTGAAATATTGCTTAATAGGCGCTGGTAATTATCTTAGTTGTGAGCTGTCGCTCCCGGAAAGGCATGCTGTCTTTGTAGGCAATGATATCACTTCTTACACTTATGTATGAATTGTCCAGGAAGCATTTAGTTCTGTGGATGTGCATAAGGCTTGTGTAAAAGCTGTGTAAATATGTAAAAGCTGTCACTATTCAGACTCTTTTTACTAGTGTTTTAGGCAATGGAGAGTCATGGCGAATGGCCTTGCTTCATTTTCTCGTGCAGGTGTGTGAACTGCACTTCCACGCAGGCGACTTCATTACGACGTTGTCACACCAGATGAACTGACAGGGAAAATAATAGAGGTGAAGCGTGACAGGCTACAGTTGAGATTGATGCTGCGCCTTCTGTTTTTCCAAACTGCCCAAAATACTTGTCCTCAACGCCTGGACGGAGTGAATCGCCAGAGACGAAAAAAGCAAGAAGGGAAAACGCTGCTTTGCAGGAGGCTATGAGGAAGTCACTTCAGTCTAATGAGACTTGAACAGAAAAGAACAAAGTTTCATCTTACGAGGAGTTCAAATCTAAGTTGCCTGGAATCTGCAACACGAAATTCTGGACCGTTTCTGTCGATGAGCAGTGCGTTAGTCCTTCTCATCGAGATGATCCTTCACCTAATGTGAAATGCGCCTTGGTAGTTCTCCCTGATCTGTCACTTTCTGTTTTCTTGAATGGAGTGAAGCTTCTGTCGCTTCTTCAGGCAGGATTCTGCCAGCTCAAGGATGCGACA